>NC_092710.1:187388769-187710948 GCF_047496885.1 Scyliorhinus torazame
GGCCGCAGAAATAACAGCGGGCGCCCCCGGTGCGACTTGGCGTTTGGACCGCGCAAGCCTGTGGGGTGTCCGGGGGGGGGGGGGGTGGGTTTGTACGGGTACGTACGGAGCCCAATGGGTATTACGCGCGGCCACGTCTAGGGAGGCTGCTAGGGCCCGGGCCTCTGAGAGTCCTAGTGACACTCTTTCTAGAAGTCTTTGGCGGATTTGGGAGGAATTCATACCTGCCACAAAAGCATCGCGCATTAACATGTCCGTGTGTTCATTTGCGTTCACTGAAGGGCAGCTGCAGGCTCGTCCCAAAATCAGCAGCGCGGCGTAGAATTCGTCCATCGATTCTCTGGGACCTTGCCGTCTCGTCGCGAGCTGGTAGCGAGCGTAGATTTGGTTAACTGGGCGGACATAGAGACTTTTCAGTGCTGCGAACACCGTCTGGAAATCCTCCGAGTCTTCGATGAGGCAGAAGATCTCCATGCTCACCCTCGAGTGCAGGACCTGTAGTTTTTGGTCTTCAGTGACCCGGCCGGTGGCCGTTCTGAGGTAGGCCTCGAAACAAGTCTGCCAGTGCTTGAAGGCTGCTGCCGCGTTCACTGCGTGGGGGCTGATCCTCAGGCATTCCGGAATGATCCTGAGCTCCATAGTCCTTTTTAGGCACGCTTAATAAATTGTAGCGCACAAAGACTCCGTGAGACGAATAGAGTGAAGTCGATGAGGCTTTATTAAGCGTGTCTGTTCCCCCGCAGCTCAATAGTAGACTGGCCTGCGGGGGAGGACTCCGGCTTCTTATACTCCGCCTTCAGGGCGGAGCTAGAGGTCAACGGCCAACCAGGACCCGGGATCTGTCAGCCAATGACATTAGGGCTTCCAGTCCCACATGACCCCCAATACATACTACCACACACCCTATCCCCATAACCCAGTAACCCCACCCAACACTAAGGGCAATTTTGGACACTAAGGGCAATTTATCATGGCCAATCCACCTAACATGCACATCTTTGGACTGTGGGAGGTACCGGGGCACCCGGAGGAAACCCACGCACACATGGGGAGGATGTGCAGACTCCGCACAGACAGTGACCCAAGCCGGAATCGAACCTGGGACCCTGGAGCTGTGAAGCAATTGTGCTATCCACAATGCTACCGTGCTGCCCGTGTGGGGGGATGTGCGTGTGTGTGGCCCGATGAGGGGGGATCTTGTAGAAACATATAAAATTATGAAGGGAATAGATAGGATAGATGCGGGCAGGTTGTTTCCACTGGCGGGTGAAAGCAGAACTAGGGGGCATAGCCTCAAAATAAGGGGAAGTAGATTTAGGACTGAGCTTAGGAGGAACTTCTTCACCCAAAGGGTTGTGAATCTATGGAATTCCTTGCTCAGTGAAGCAGTAGAGGCTCCTTCATTAAATGTTTTTAAGATAAAGATAGATAGTTTTTTGAAGAATAAAGGGATTAAGGGTTATGGTGTTCGGGCCGGAAAGTGGAGTTGAGTCCACATAAGATCAGCCATGATCTCATTGAATGGTGGAGCAGGCTCGAGGGGCCAGATGGCCTACTCCTGCTCCTAGTTCTTATGTTCTTCATTATAATGCAGAATTGCAGAAAAAAGGACTTGTTTTTATATTGTTCCTTATCACATCTCTCAGAAAAATCCCCAAGCACTTTGTACAATGAATTACCTAGGAGCCCACAGGTTATTGTTATGGAGGCAAACATAACAGCCAGCAAAATCCCCCAAACAGCAATGAGATGAATGACAAGCTAATTTGTTTTCGGTGCTATTGGTTGACAAGAATATTGACCAGGCTGCTGAGAGGAAATTACACATTTAAATTATGCACTTAATGGAATAAGTTAGGAATGAGAAGAGAGTGTTCAATTTGTCTCGTCTCTCATTTGGGATCTACACAGACAATTCTCCTCTCCTTCCTGTTTCAGCAACTGGGCCTTTGTCCATTTCTGTATTGAATTGATACTTTTTTATTTCCTGTTTGATTGTTGCAATTGAGTTAACACTTACTACAATGGTCGGCTTGCAATTCTGAAAAGAAGTTACACTTCAAGCTATGGTCACTGGCTTATTTTGTATTCATTTACAGGATGTGGGCATCCCTGGTTAGGCCAGCATTTATTGCCCATCCTTAGCTGCCCTTCTAGCTTCCTTATAAAACACATCAATCTAATTATCCCAATAGTTTTAAAACTTTAACATATAGGGCGGGATTCTCCCATCCCGCGGTAGAGTGCCCACGCATTTTACGATGGCTTGAACGGACCGCTGTCAGGAGTAGGGGCCAGCACGGTGCTGGAGCGGTACATGCCGCTCCAGCTGCCGATCCCAGCACGAACCGTGCCCTGCAGGATCTGCGCAAGCGCAGTGGCGCCGGCGCCAACGTGCGTATGCGCGGTGGCCTCCTTCAACCCGCCGGCCCCGACGCAACATGGCGCAGGGCTACAGGGGCCGACGCATAGGAAAAGAGGCCAGGGGACAGAGAGGCCGGCCCGCTGATCGGCGGGCCAGGAAACATCAGAGGCCCCCCCCCGGGGTCAGAGCCCGCCCCCCCCTTCCCCCCCACAGGCCGCCACCTGACTCTTGCAAGCAGAGTTCCCGCCGGCTGCGAGCAGGTGTTGATGACGCCGGCAGGACTCAACGTTTTAACTGCGGCTGCTCGGCCCTTCCCAGGCCGAGAATCGGCGGACCGGCCGCGTAGAGCGACCCACGACTGGCGCCGCGCCACACACCCTTTGCGGAGAATCGGGTGCCGACGTTAGGGCGGCGTGGCCCGGTTGTGGGGATTCTCCGGCTCGGCCCCGGGCTGAGAGAATCCCGCCCATAATTTCTGCCATGACTTTTGCAATGTCAACAGCTTGAGCTGACTTAGTTTCCTTTCAAAGTTCAATGATATAAGACCTGTAACTATATGTTCCTTTTTTAATGAAATGTAGAAAATGCACCCATGTCGTCAAGCAAGTCTGGTACTTCATGCATCTCTGATCAATATACAGTGAAATAACAATAGTGCATTTACAGTCCTGGGAATATACAAAGCGATATACATTTGCAAATCAAAATGCATGAGTAGACGAAGTACCTTTTGTTAATTGCTTCAGCCCTTAAAATGCTGCCTAATTGATTATTATTTTAAGCCCAAAGTATAAATAGTTTATCTTTTTTCCATTTATAATCTTTCATAAACCAGTAAGTCATTAGGGGGGCGATTCTCCGATATTGAGGCCAAGTGTTCGCGCCGTCGCGACGGCGCAAACAGGGCCCGGACACAACCTATTCTGTTCCCCACAGGTGGCCAGCACGGCGCTGGAGCGGTTCACGCCGCTCCAGCGTCCTTACGTGGCGCCAAATGACGCCGCACCAACCCGCTCATGCGCAGTTGGGGCAGCCCATCCTGCGCATGCGTGGGGAACGTCTTACGCACGCCGGCCCCTCACCAACATGGAGCTGGTGTTCTGGGGCCATGCGCGGAAGGAGGTAGGCCCGGGGGGGGGGGGGAGAGGTCGGCCCGCCGATCGGTGCGCAGCGTTCCTGCAGAGTTCCCGCAGGCAGAGACCAGGGGTGGACGGCGCCGGCGGGAACCTTTCGTGTCGTAGCGGCCGCTCGGCCCTTCCGGCCGGAGAATCGCCGCTCGCCGGTTCTCCGAGCGGCTTGGTGCGAAGCGCGCAAAGCGAGAATAGCGCCCTGGGTTTCTGCTGGTATATTTTTACTGAACCATACAACTCTACTTAGAATGTATTGGCCGCGATTCTCCACTCCCACGCCGGTTGGGAGAATCGCCTGGGCCGCCAAAATTTCCCGGGACGCCGGTCCGACGCCCTCCCGCGATTCTCCCAAGCGGCGGGAACGGCCCGATCGGGTTTCACGGGCCGCAGGCCGGAGAATCGCCGGAGACACCCAAAATGGCGATTCTCCGGCACCCCCGCTCTTCTGAGGCCCGGATGGGCCGAGCGGCCAGGCCAAAACGGCGGGTTCCCCCCGGCGCCGTCCACACCTGGTCGCTGCAGTCGTGGGTGGTGCGTGAACGCTGGGGGGGCGGCCTGTGGGGGAACGAGGGGGGATCCTGCACCGGGCTTTACCTGGAATGTGGGGTTACCTGGAAGGAGGTCCTCTCTGAAGGAGGACCTCCTTCCTCCCGCGGCCCCGCAAGATCCGTCCCCCATCTTCTTGCGGGGCAGACTTAGAGAGGACGGCAACCACGCATGCGCAGGTTGGCGCCCGCCAACCCGTGCATGCACGGATGATGCTCGATATGCGGCGCCGGCCACGTCATCTTTGCGGCGCCGCTTTTACGCGGGCGACAAGGCCTGGCGCGCGTAGATGACGCGGCCCCGATCCTGGCCCATTGTCAGGGCCTGAATCGGTTGGGACCGGGGCCGTTCCGCGCCATCGTGAACCTCAACGGCGTTCACGACGGCGCGGCCACTTCGGCGTGGGAGTGGAGATTCCCGCCCATGATGTTCCCACCTAAACTGACACAATTTAAAAACGTGAACGTTTAACGTGCAGGACCCCATTAAAATTAAATTGAATTATCATAGAATTTACAGTGCAGAAGGAGGCCATTCGGCCCATCGAGTCTACACCGGCTCTTGGAAAGGGCACCCTACCCAAGGTCAACACCTCCACCCTATCCCCATAACCCAGTAAACCCACCCAACACTAAGGGCAATTTTGGACACTAAGGGCAATTTATCATGGCCAATCCACCTAACCTGCACATCTTTGGACTGTGGGAGGAAACCGGAGCACCCGGAGGAAACCCACGCACACACGGGGAGGATGTGCAGACTCCGCACAGACAGTTACCCAAGCCGGAATCGAACCTGGGACCCTGGAGCTGTGAAGCAATTGTGCTATCCACAATACTACTGTGCTGCCCTTGGAATTTTGTTGGAATTTTGCCAATTGGAAGATTGTTCTGAGCATAATGCCCCAATTAGAATTATCATTGACAATTGCCCTGTGTTTCATATTATATAGTCAAATCATTGTCCAACTTAGATTTTTTAAATCCAATGTGTTTGCACCTTAATTGCAAGAATATATGGAATCTTATGCAATGCTTTTGAAAAGTCATATTGTCAATAATTTTCACATAGTATGATCATTATATCTTTCAATATTTAAATGAACTGTCTTTCTTGAATCTAAATTGGATGAATTTGTGGGCTGTACTCTTTCATAGAATCATAGAATTTACAGTGCTGAAGGAGGCCATACGTCCCATTGAGTCTGCACCGACCCTTGGTAGGGACACCCTGCCCAAACCTCCACCCTATCCCGTAACCCCACTTAACCTTTTTGGACACTAAGGGCAATTTAGCACGACCAATCCACCTAACCCACATATCTTTGGACTGTGGGAGGAAACCGGAGCACCCGGAGGAAACCCACGCACACACGGGGAGAATGTGCTGATTCAGCGCAAACAGTGACCCAAGCCGGAATCGAACCTGGAACCCTGGAGCTGTGAAGCAACAGTGCTAACACTATGCTACCGTGCTGCCCCTTTGATAGCTTTCTTTATGATAGACTCTCAACGTGGATATAAATGTAAATATTCCACTCTAGATCTTAATCTGGCAGTTTTATAGTTCCCTAATTGTGGTTTTCAAGTATTTTAATAGAATGGAATAACAACACTCATTTTCCATTCTTTCAGTGTCACCTAGGAGCCCAATGAACCGTAAATTCATAACAATATTTATTTCCTATAATGTCTTTAAACAACCATGGTTGTAATCCATTGGGCGGGATTCTCCTTTGGCCGATGCATGAATCGGGAAACACGATTGGGCGGAGAATTGCGTGTCAGCCGAAGATCAAGGACAGCGCTGGGCATCCAACGGAATACCATGCTCCCGTACCACGCGGCGTGAATGCATTCTATGCCACACGTAAACGCCATTGGCATATTATTAACAGGCCCGTCCCGGTGTTCACCGGGGCTCCCGCGATACTCCGCCTCTGGCAGGAGAAATTACCGACAGCGAGGTTCACTTGTGGTTTTAAACATCTGGAAACTGGCACAGTGGCTGCTGAGGGAGAGCGCGGATGTAGATCATGTGCTCATTGGCCTGACCGTGGACTGCCAGTCCTTCCACTGGCATAACTGGGTGGGGGGAAGAGTGCATATTCTAGGGTCGGGGGGAGCAGCAAGGAATGACCAGGGGATTGGCTGTGGTATCGGGGTGACCGTAGGGATCCGGGTGTCCAGGCACGGCCCACCATTGCTGCGCATCTCGCCGACTGCCCACCGTGGCCCGTGGTTGTGTAGAGCGACACTGACTGTATGGGTGCACCCACCTCACCCCCCCCCCCCCCCCCATCCGCAAATCCTTCCTTCACACCCCCCCCCACCATAAGACCATAAGACATAGGAGTGGAAGTAAGGCCATTCGGCCCATCGAGTCCACTCCGCCATTCAATCATGGCTGATTTCAACTCCATTTACCCGCTCTCTCCATAGCCCTTAATTCCTCGAGAAATCAAGAATTTATCAACTTCTGTCTTAAAGACACTCAACGTCCCGGCCTCCACCGCCCTCTGTGGCAATGAATTCCACAGACCCACCACTCTCTGGCTGAAGAAATTTCTCCTCATCTCTGTTCTAAAGTGACTCCATTTTATTCTAAGGCTGTGCCCCCAGGTCCTAGTCTCCCCTGCTAATGGAAACAACTTCCCTACATCCACTCTATCTAAGCCATTCATTATCTTGTAAGTTTCTATTAGATCTCCCCTCAACCTCCTACACTCCAATGAATATAATCCCAGGATCCTCAGACGTTCATCGTATGTTAGGCCTACCATTCCTGGGATCATCCGTGTGAATCTCCGCTGGACCCGCTCCAGTGCCAGTATGTCCTTCCTGAGGTGTGGGGCCCAAAATTGCTCACAGTATTCTAAATGGGGCCTAACTAATGCTTTATAAAGCTTCAGAAGTACATCCCTGCTTTTATATTCCAAGCCTCTTGAGATGAATGACAACATTGCATTTGCTTTCTTAATTACGGACTCAACCTGCAAGTTTACCTTTAGAGAATCCTGGACTAGGACTCCCAAGTCCCTTTGCACTTCAGCATTATGAATTTTGTCACCGTTTAGAAAATAGTCCATGCCTCTATTCTTTTTTCCAAAGTGCAAGACCTCGCACTTGCCCACGTTGAATTTCATCAGCCATTTCTTGGACCACTCTCCTAAACTGTCTAAATCTTTCTGCAGCCTCCCCACCTCCTCCATACTACCTGCCCCTCCACCTATCTTTGTATCATCGGCAAACTTAGCCAGAATGCCCCCAGTCCCGTCATCTAGATCGTTAATATATAAAGAGAACAGCTGTGGCCCCAACACTGAACCCTGCGGGACACCACTCGTGACCGGTTGCCATTCCGAAAAAGAACCTTTTATCCCAACTCTCTGCCTTCTGCCTGACAGCCAATCGTCAATCCATGTTAGTACCTTGCCTCGAATACCATGGGCCCTTATTTTACTCAGCAGTCTCCCGTGAGGCACCTTATCAAAGGCCTTTTGGAAGTCAAGATAGATAACATCCATTGGCTCTCCTTGGTCTAACCTATTTGTTATCTCTTCAAAGAACTCTAACAGGTTTGTCAGGCACGACCTCCCCTTACTAAATCCATGCTGATTTGTCCTAATCTGACCCTGCACTTCCAAGAATTTTAAAAATCTCACCCTTAACAATGGATTCTAGAATCTTGCCAACAACCGAGGTTAGGCTAATTGGCCTATAATTTTCCATCTTTTTCCTTGTTCCCTTCTTGAACAGGGTGGTTACAACAGCGATTTTCCAATCCTCTGGGACTTTCCCGGACTCCAGTTACTTTTGAAAGATCATAACTAACGCCTCCACTATTTCTTCAGCTATCTCCTTTAGAACTCTAGGATGTAGTCCATCTGGGCCCGGAGATTTATCAATTTTTAGACCTCTTAGTTTCTCTAGCACTTTCTCCTTTGTGATGGCTACCATATTCAACTCTGCCCCCTGACTCTCCAGAATTGGTGGGATATTACTCATGTCTTCTACTGTGAAGACTGACGCAAAGTACTTATTTAGTTCCTCAGCTATTTCCTTGTCTCCCATCACAAAATTACCAGCGTCATTTTGGAGCGGCCCAATGTCAAATTTTGCCTCCCGTTTGTTTTTAATGTATTTAAAGAAACTTTTACTATCATTCCTAATGTTACTGGCTAGCCTACCTTCATATTTGATCCTCTCTTTCCTTATTTCTCTCTTTGTTATCCTCTGTTTGTTTTTGTAGCCTTCCCAATCTTCTGACTTCCCACTACTCTTTGCCACATTATAGGCTTTCTCTTTTGCTTTGATGCATTCCCTAACTTCCTTTGTCAGCCATGGCTGCCTAATCCCCCCTCTGATAACCTTTCTTTTCCTTGGGATGAACCTCTGCACTGTGTCCTCAATTACTCCCAGAAACTCCTGCCATTGCTGTTCTACTGTCTTTCCCACAAGGCTCTGCTCCCAGTCGATTTTCATCAGTTCCTCCCTCATGCCCCTGTAGTTACCTTTATTTAACTGTAACACCTTTACATCTGATTCTACCTTCTTTCTTTCAAATTGGAGATTGAATTCTACCATATTATGATCACTGCCTCCTAAGTGCTCCCTTACTTTAAGATCTTTAATCAAGTCTGGCTCATTACATAACACTAAGTCCAGAATGGCCTGTTCCCTCGTGGGCTCCATCACAAGCTGTTCCAAAAAGCCCTCCTGTAAACATTCAATGAATTCCCTTTCCTTGGGTCCACTGGCAGCATTATTTACCCAGTCCACCTGCATATTGAAGTCCCCCATGATCACTGTGACCTTGCCTTTCTGACCCACCCAGAAACAGGGGCCATCCATCGGCGGGTCATCACATGGCCACCTAAAGACAATGCCATGCTAGCTGCTATAGGAGAGCGCCACGGGGCTGCAAAGTGTACTGCTGGCATGGGTAGCGCCAGCCACCAGTAACCCCGCTGGCATGGTCAGGTTCCGGGGTCCACATGGTGCCGGGCACCGACAGAGCCCGGGGTGGGGTGCGGAGGGCAGAGTGCCGCAGGAGCAGCTGGGGGTTGGTGTGGGGACAGGGACGGAGGGGGGTGGGGTGGGTGGGGGGGGGGGGGGGTGTGTGGGGGGCAACATGCAGGGACATGGGCTGCAGTGCAGGCCGGAGCTACCATTTAGCCGGTCGACTTGATTGGGCATGGGGGCATGCATGATGCTAGCATATTTCAAAGGTGCAGAGCGAGAGGCAAGAGTTCATTGTAAATAGCGAGCAGAGAGAAGCAAGAGTCAATTTCAAAAAGTGCAGAGAGGCGAGATTAGTTTTAAATATCATCTCGCCCGCTGTGATCTCCTGGACTCGTTTCGATCACCACAATGCATCGGAGAGAAATTTTCCCAGAATTTCTTCCTATATTGGCCCTGGGTTTTTAACTCTGTTTTTTTGCCTCTCCCTGGCGATCACATGGTCTGGATCGGGGCGGAGGGTGGAGATTAGTCTGCGGGATTTGAAGGATAACACAGCAAAACTTAATTAATAATTAACTAGCTAGAGATGGCTGGGCAGGCGATGTGCTGTAGCTGCATGATGTGGGAGCTGGCAGATCCCATTGCGATCTGCAGTGACCACATCTGCGGCAAGTTTTTGTTGTTCGAGGAATTTCGGTTCAGATTGATGAGCTGGAATCTGAGCTTCAGACACTGTGGCACGTCCGGGAGGGACATTTTGTTTCAGGAGGCGGTCACACCCTGTAGGGTAAGTACCTCAAAGTCAGACAGTGGTCAGGGACAGCAAGGTGCGACTGCAATTGAGGTAGGTAGAGAGATCCTGAATTCAGGAATGGAGGAGCCTCAGCTCTTGACTTTGTCCAACAGATATGAAGTCCGTGCTCCTTGTGTGGATGAGGTAAAGGGCTGTAGGGAGGCTGAGCTAGCCGACCACTGCACCGTGGTGCGGGAAGCCATTCAAGTGGGAGGAGCAAAAACACGAGTGGTAGTTGTAGGGGATTCTATAATTAGGCGGATTGACAGTATCCTCTGTAAGCAGGATCGAGAGTCCCACATGGTATGTTGCCTGCCCGGTGCCAGGGTGAAGGACATCTCTGACTGGCTTGAAAGGATATTGAAGTGGGAGGCGGAGGATCCAGTTGTTGTGGTCCACGTTTGGACAAACAACATAGGCAAGACTGGGAAAGAGGACCCATTGGGGGATTATCAAGCCCTAGGAACTAAATGAAACAATAGGTCTTCAAGCGTTATAATCTCTGGATTACTACCCGAGCAACGTGCAAATTGGCATGGGGATGAGAAAATTAGGGAAGTAAATACTTGGCTAAAGGCGTGGTGCGGGAAGGAGGGGTTCCATTTCATGGGGTATTGGCATCAGTATTGGAACAGGAGGGATCTGTAACGTTGGGAAGGTCTCCATCTGAACCGATCTGGGACCAGTGTTCTAGCGAAAAGGATAAATAGGGTGGTTACAAGGACTTTAAACTAGCAAGTCGGGGGAAGGGAATGGTAAAACTATGGGAGGAATAATGGTTAATGGGAAGCAAAGCAGAACGTTAGCATGTGAGGAGGTGGATTCAACTACAGGGACAATTATGAAAAAAGTTAAAGGGAAGAAGAACTCAGGAAATTTTATTAATGGAGGTGTTAGGATTCAAAAATATGGTAAAAAAACTAGCATAAGGGCACTTTACCTGAATGCTCAAAATATAGCATTCGAAACAAGATAAATGAGTTGACGGCACAAATCATCGTGAATGAGAATAATTTAGTGGTCATTACAGTGACATGACATTGCAGGATGGTCACGACTGGAAGATGAATATCTGGGGCTATCAGACTAT
The DNA here is from genome assembly GCF_047496885.1 of Scyliorhinus torazame. Taxonomy (NCBI): domain Eukaryota; kingdom Metazoa; phylum Chordata; class Chondrichthyes; order Carcharhiniformes; family Scyliorhinidae; genus Scyliorhinus; species Scyliorhinus torazame. The sequence continues at coordinate 187,399,658 of NC_092710.1, forward strand.
TCGGAAGGACAGACTGGAAGGTAAGGGAGGTGGGATAGGTCTGACATTTAAGGATGACATCAAGGTAGTAGTGAGATGATATAGGTTCGATGCATAAAAAGGTTGACTCCATTTGGATGGAAATTAGAAATAGTAAGGAGAATAGGTTGCTGAAAGGCGTAGTCTGTAGGCCTCCAAATAATAACATCAAGGGGGGTGGGGGCAATAAACAAAGAAAAAACTGAAAAATGGTACGGTAATTATCATGGGGGATTTTAATCTCATGTCGATTGGTCAATGTAGGTCGGTCAAGGCAACCTTGAGGAGGAGTTCATAGAATGCATCCACAATGGGCAGCACGGTAGCACAAATGGATAGCACTGTGGCTTCACAGCGCCAGGGTCCCAGGTTCGATTCCCCGCTGGGTCACTGTCTGTGCGGAGTCTGCACGTTCTCCCCGTGTCTGCGTGGGTTTCCTCCGGGTGCTCTGGTTTCCTCCCACTGTTCAGAGACGTGCAGGTTAGGTGGATTGACCATGATAAATTGCCCTTAGTGACCAAAAAAAGTAAGGAGGGGTTATTGGGTTACGGGGATAGGGTGGGAGTGAGGGCTTAAGTGGGTTGATGCAGACTCGATGGGCTGAATGGCCTCCTTCTGCACTGTATGTTCTATGTCTATGTTAGTAGTTTCCTTGAACAGTATGCAATGGAGCCTATGAGGTAGCAAGCTATCCTAGATCTGGTCCTGTGTAATGAGACAGTAATAATTAATGATTTCATAGTTAGTGATCCGCTTGAAAGGAGTGATCACAGTATGGTTGAATTTAAAATACAGATGGAGCGTGAGAAGATAAAATCCAATATCAGTGTCTTGTGCTTAAACAAAGGAGACTACAATGGGATGAGGGAGTTGGCTAGGGCAGATTGGGAGCAATGACTTTGTGTGTGACAAATGAGGAACAGTGGAGGACTTTTAAAGTGATTTTTCACAGTGCTCAGCAAAAGTGAAAAGGAAGGACTGTAGGAAAAGGGATAATCAGCCATGGATATCTAAGGAAATAAAGGAGGGTATCAAATTGAAAGAAAAGGAATACATAGTGGCAAAGATTAGTGGGAAAGTAGAGGCTTGGGAAATCTTTGTCATCAGAAAACCATGAAAAAAGCTATAAAGAAAATTAAGATAGATTATAAGAGTAAACTAGCTCAGAATATAAAAATAGATAGCAAAAGTTTCTACAAATATATAAAACAAAAATGAGTGGCTAAGGTAAATATTTGTGCCTTAGAGGATGAGAAGGGAGATTGTATAATGGGAAATGAAGAAATGGCCGAGACATTGAACAAGTGTTCTGTGCTGGTCTTCACAGTGGAAGACTCAAATAACATGCCAATAATTGATGGTAAGGAGACTATGGTAGGTGAGGATCTAAAAACGATCATTATCACTAAGGAGTTAGTGTTGGGCAAGCTAATGGGGCTAAAGGTAGACAAGTCTCCTGGCCCTGATGGAATGCAACCCAGGGTACTAAAAGTGATTGGCGGGGCAAAATAGCAAATACGCTTGTGGTAATTTATAAAAATTCGGTGGACTCTGGGGTGGTTTCGGCAGAATGGAAAACAGCAAATGTGACTCCACTGTTTAAAAAATAAGGTAGAAAAAGTGGGTAACTATAGGCCAGTTAGCTTAACTTCTGTAGTGGAGAAAATGCTTGAATCTATCATCAAGGAAGAAATAGCGAGATATCTGGATAGAAATTGTCCCATTGGACAGATGCAGCTTGGGTTCATGAAAGGCAGGACATATTTAGCTAATTTATTGGAATTCTTTGAGGGCATTATGAGCTCAGCGGACATCGGGGTACCGGTGGATGTGGTGCATCGGGATTTCAAGAAGGCATTTGACAAGATGCCGCACAAAAGGCTGTTGCATAGGATAAGGGTGAATGGCATTACGAGTAATGTATTAGCATGGATAAAGGATTGGTTAACTAACAGACAGCAAAGAGTGGGGATAAATGGGTGTATTTCTGGTTGACAAACAGTGGCTCGTGGTGTGCCTCAGGGATAAGATTTGGGACTGCAATTGTTTACAATTTACATAGATGATTTGGAGTTGGAGACCAAGTGTCAAAATTTGCAGATGATACTAAGATGAGTGGTAGAGCCAAATGTGCAGAGGACACTGAAAGCCTTCGGTGGGATATAGATAGTCAGAGGGTCTGGCAGATGGAGTACAATGTTGGTGAATGTGAGCTTATCCATTTTGACAGGAATAACACCAAAGTGGGCTATTATTTAAATGTTTAAAAAATTGCAGCATGCTGCTGTGCAGACGGACCTGGGTGTCCTTGTGCATGAATTGCAAAATATTGGGTTGCGGATGCAGCAGATGATTAAGAAGGCAAAGTGAATTTTGTCCTTCATTGCTATAGGTATGGAGTTTAAAAACAGGGAAATTTTGTTGCAGCTGTACAGGGTGCAGGTGAGGCCACACCTGGAGTATTGTGTGCCGTTTTGGTCTCCTTACTTGAGAAAGGATGTACTGGCACTGCAGAGGGTGCAGAGGAGATTCACAAAGTTGATTCCGGAGTTGAGAGGATGGCTTTTGAGGAGAGACTGAGTAGACTGGGACTATACTCATTGGAATTTAGATGAATGAGGGGGGATCTTATAGAAACATATAACATTCTGAGGGGAATAGTTAAGATAGAAGCAGGGAGGTTGTTTCCACTGATGGGTGAAACTAGAACTGGGAGACACAGCCTCAAAATAAGAGGGAGCAGATTTAGGAGTTGAGGAGGAACTTCTTCACCCAAAGGGTCGTGGAATTCCCTGCCCAGTGAAGCAGTTGAGGCTACCTCGTTAGATCGATAGATTTTTGAACAGTAAAGGAATTAAGGGTTATGGTGAGTGGGCGGGTAAACGGTGCTGAGTCCACAAAAAGATCAGCCTCATCTCTAAACTTTCCACCATTTCAGTATCACTACTGAAACCAATATTGTCTTATTTCAAATCACTGAATCAAGAAACAGTGCTGCATTTATTATGTAAATTGATCTCCCCACTTTGTGTCACCTCTCTGCTTCATTTTAATTATGTGCAATTTAACTCATCTATATTATTTACTCTTCTGTTCGTAATGCATTTAACAATTGTTCAGATCATTTCACATCAATTCTTTTATACTTTTGATCTGGTGACATTCCGAGATATTAACTTCTTCCCCATTCCAGCAAGAGTTTCTACCCAAGCCGATTCAGCCTGCACACATATGAGCTTCAGTTAAGTCTTGCAAAAAATCTAAGGTTTTAATGTACAGAAAATTGAATTATTTGCCTGAAGAGAAGGATGAGCCCTTCCCATGTCTTTGGACTGTCAGTCATGTAGTTAAAAAAAATGGAAAAGAACTAATCCTGTCTTCAAGATCTCTGTAGTTTCTCATTTAAAACTTCAAAACTTAAAACTAATATGATAAAGAGTGTAATGTAATTGCAACTTTCAATATCTTTTGTTGCAGGCTGCATGTATCCCAGTATTACTGAGCAACGGATGGGAGCTACCATTTTCAGAGATTATTGATTGGAGTAAAGCAGCAATTATTGGGGATGAGAGGCTTCTTCTACAGGTAATACATAACCCAACTAGAATTGCTGCATTACCATATGAATGTATTTAATGGTCCCACAAAAGAACTGTTGGAATCTCAAAGCATACACTTGATAATTATTCTTAACAAATTCAAAAACAAGCATAAAGAGCTTAAACCTCGAAAGGAAAATTAGATATAGATCATAAAATGAATCAATATTTATGTAGAATTTTTCTTTGTATGATCATCTCCAATTATCCCTGAATTATTTCTTGGTAAACCTGCAGTTCCACAATAGATATACTATGCTTACAGCTTAAAAATAGGGCTGAATTCCTGAAAATGGTCATGAAAATTTTCACCAATTCTGTATTAATTTGAAATACAAACATTATTGGGGTCAATTTAACCTACCCTACTGGACCGGAAAAGGATAGTCAATGAACATCAGTGAATCAGATGGTTTTTTATGACAACCGACAGTGGCTTCATGGTCATAAATAGACTTTTTAAATTCCAGATGTTTATTGAATTCAAATTTCACCATCTGCAGTGGCAGGATTTGAACCTGGGTCTCCGGTTTACTAGTCCAGTGACAATACCACTACGTCACCGCCTGCCCATGAGTAATATATGTTCTGCCTGAAAAGGTGGCAGAAGTCGATTCAATTTTAACTATCAAAGGAGAATTAGGTAACTAGTTGAAGGGGAAAATATTTGATGGATATGGAAATAGAGCAAAAGAGTGGGACTGATTGGATAGCATTTTCAAAGAGTCAGTTCAGGCTCAATGGACCAAATATCCTCATTCTGTGCTATTTAATTGCGCAAGTGACACCTACATGCATGGGCTCACTTTGAAGTATAAATATCCCATTTTTTAAAATCATGAACAACATTCACTCCCAGACCCAGATCTTTCAGCTTTCCTCCAAATCAGGGAAAACTACCAGGAAGCTCCCAAAAGAATTTAATTTTTTTCAAGTTATATACAATCCTCTCTCCTGTTCTGCTCATGTAAGGCCGTTTTATAAGAAAAGGAAGATCATGCCATGTAATTCAGAATGTATTATTTTGTTGAATAAGTAGAAATGAAAATTCCCTCCCAATGTATAATTTGGTTGCTTGCATATAGCTGTGTGATCTTTTAAGCCTCGTTGCTAAGTAAACACTCAAAAGTTAATATCTATTATGTTGAGAATCAAAACTTTATGCGTGTTTAAGCAAGGTGGCAACTTGCGAATATTACAACTGATATTTTCTGTTTGATTTTTGTGAAGTAACACAAAGTTAGTTTGTATTAGATAGTTTGTAAAGTCAGGAAAAGATTGGTATCTGACCATGAGTTAAAGCAATATTTGTTATGTGGAAATCAGATGGGTGCAATACCTGCTAATTACATCAATATTTGTTAACGGGGTGATTCTGCTGAATGGGATTGAATAATGTACATTTAAATAGGACAGTTCATCGTAGCAAACAAACCTAAATTGAATGAGTGTGATACTTTTTCATTACTTGATACGTGTTGATGGCAGTCACGCTGTTGAACCAAAGAGTCTCTGAACTTGAGAGAGGTAAAATCACCTATAAATAACACGTTGGACAAGAAATGTGCTATGTATATATCGTAATGTCTCTAATATATACGAAAATCAAGGTGAATTATAACTTACTATTTGAAAGTTCATCAAAGTCCAGGGGCCGAAGGGTGAAATTTTGTCAACAGCATGTCATTCCCTACCACGCGACCGCAAGTATGCACCACTGTTGCTCTGTTGCTGTTTCCTATTTCCCGTGCAATTACATTTAAAATTTAAAGCGCTTGTGGTGTGCTCGTGAGACACATACAATCATGCAGTGGAGAAAGCATTTCAGTTTTGAAACCCACTGTCAACTGACAATGCTGCAGCTATATGTTGCAAATAAGAGCTTCCTGGTTACACAGAAAGGTTCTTCATCCTGGTCACAACTTTCCTGCCCAACTAATTGCTATTAACACAAGATTTGTGTGCAGAAAGGTGGCATGACTATTTTTCAAAAGCAAATTTCACTTGTAAATATTTCAGATAACATTGGTTTCACTTTATTCATGTGTGCATCATTGTAATTTGTTGAGACTAGCTTAATCAGAGACTAAATGTACTGGCGCACCTTATGGTTGGCATGCATTGATTCCCTTCTGGTTCACCGCACAGTACTTTTAGCCGTTAAAATTGCCGTTGGGGCTCTTATTAAGAGCCCAAAAGTCCGTACCACCGGGAGCTGCCGAAACGTGCGACTCAGCTGGTCATCGCCGCACCCGGAAGTCGTTGGCATGCATTGATGGCTACAGGGTAGTTAACAACATTTATTTTATTGTGGAAGAAACAATATTGTGTATTTTTGTTCATTCTTCATTGAATGTTCATGTTAGTATCCAGCGATAGAGTTCCACTCTGTGGGACATGGCTGAACTTGCAGGCTCAGCTGGCCCTCCCTCCTATGCATTGTAAACAACATTGTCTGTGACCACTCTCAGTTGGGATAATGGAAATGTTGTAGATGGACTCAGAGCCCTGCAAGGATTCAGCCAGCCAAAACCCTGAGGTGGACCCATATGATGTGTTAGGCAGGTAGGTTCGATGTGGACTGCACTCGATGCAGAGAAGCTAGAAACAGATGTCTAACACTGGAGAAGATCCAACACTGTTTTATTCAACGATAGAACTGATATACATATTGAGCTGTGGGTCGACACTATACTGAACTGACTGGAGACCTTGTAGTAGCCTGACCAGACTTACTAGCTACCGCATGGTGTTTTCACTTGCTAGCTCGTGGGTCCCGAGAGAGCGGGAAACCTAGTGCCCTCTGGCTTTATAGTGGTAGTGTCCTGTCTGGTGATTGGCTGCACTGTGTTGTGTGCTTACTGGTCACCCTGTGTGTCAATCACTGCCTGTCTGCATCTCATTATATACATGAGTGGATATTATGACACATATTTGGACAGTAAAGACTTGAAGCCCCTCATTTTCTTACCTCGACCGACTCTTCCTACCATACCTAGGAAGCCAGGCCCTTCCCACTTCATTAATCCATGCCTCTCTTTGTCCTTCCCTGAATGCCTATTCTCCTTCTCCATGCCCCTGACCCCACTCCACTCTCCCTCCATCACCACTCTCTCATCCTTGCTGATCCCGAGTCTCCATACAAGTTGCTATTCTCCTGCTCCCTCCTTGTGCCATGGAGTTAAACAAGAAATCCGCTGACCTCAATGATCCACAATGGCACAAAACTGACTCGTGCATGCACCTTTATATGGATCTGAACCAGGTGCCACGCGATTCTCCTGCTTGGCTCACTTTATCTTGAAGCTAAGACGTAATTTTAAAATATTTTACGCTAATGAGTAGTCATGGTATGCAAATGTAGGCATTAACATTTCAGGTTGAATATCTATCATCAGAGCTTCCAGACTGTCTGCATAAATGTTTCGACTGAATTAATAAATCTTGCATATCATCATGCTGTGGCACAGGGTACATAGTAAATATATAGGTAAAAGAATATATATCGAAAATAGGAGCAGGACGAGATAATTCTGCCCTTAAATGTATAGCCCGATTGCGCGGTGAATTGGACATTCCGAATTCTCCCTCTGTGTACCCGAACAGGCGCCGGAGTGTGGCGACTAGGGGCTTTTCACAGTAACTTCATTGCAGTGTTAATGTAAGCCTGCTTGTGACAATACAGTTTATTAATTAAAATATTAAGGTGGAAGCTGAAATTGGGACAATTTTTTTGTAAACTATTATTTTAAAAATTATCATAATGGAGAAATTTGACATTCCACAGATATAAAATTAATCTTTCAAGCTGTTGTTGTTTCTATTCCTGCACCTAGTGGTGCACAAGGCAGACATTTGTTAAGTTCTTTCTTGGAACAGCTCGCTAGTCTGTCACCAGAGGTTTATAGCTTGAGTGGCACCACTCCACATCAAGTATGGCTGACCAGGACTCTCTCCCGCTCTTGCAGCCTACCATCGGTGTGTTGGAAGGATTTTGCAGGTTGATACTCAACCTGTTGACCACATTATGAACACACCTTCCTTGGCCATCAAGTCCTCACGTGGGTCTTGAACCTGCAGCTTCTGGTTCAGGGGCAGGGATGCTACGCACTGCAACACAAGAGCTTCCTTTCAAGCTGTCCATCAGAAATTATGAATTTAGTACACTGTTAAAAACCCAGTTCTACCTCATTCAACAAGGTGTAGCGTTTTCGAGAGTTTTTACTGTTATATTAATAAAAAGGCAAGTTTTTGTCTGTACACTGATAAAATGATTGCCGTCTAGGTTTCCACACTGAACTGCTCATGTGTGGACTCCAGAAGTTATGGTCAGTTGTGTGCCTCTGGATGGAGCTCCTACATGTGGGGTGCACTGTGTGAATTCATGCACAGAGGTCCCTGAACCCTGCGGGATTTTTAAACGATGAACATTTTAAGGGCAGAAGATCCTGTGAGGCCATCTGACCTACAGGTCCAAATTCTTGATCAGTGTTCCTAATGCACAAAGCTGATTGCATGAATTTGCAAATTTACCTATGATTGACTATTGCCTCCCAAGCATCTACTATCAATGATTTGTTGACACAAGCAATCATTTTTATTGCCAAAGTTTTAATTAACTCTCAGCACTCGTCAACACATTTCTTAATCTTGGGGATAAAACAGTATTGAAACCACCCTCTGGCGTCACAGTATGCAATTAAAAGAATTAGTTGATGAAGCAGGGATAACTTTACAAACAGCAAATCTGGCACAGTGCAGCAACTTAATGTAGATGGGAATCAACACATTTTTGAAGCTGTTGATGCGTTTGGAACAGATTTGTACTTTTACACTATACTCGACATTGCTAACACATATAATTTGGTACAGCGCAGCATCCCATGGATTTAGCCACTTAGTGCATATGGTGTTATTTCCTGTACAGCAATATTGCATAAAAGAATTGCAGAGGCAGTTTTTGAGTGTATTTATGCAATGACAAATCATTTGTCCAAGTGATGGCTTGGTAATGTGAATGTTCCTAAATGTCTTATGATTTAAAGCTATATATATTAGCTGAATGTTTTCTATAAAATTTGTTTCTACCATGTTTTGGTTAACATGTCAGTTAAAATAGAGAGCAAAGAAATCTGATGAAAACTAGTTAACTACTTGTAAAATAACATTTGCATGCTGGGGTCGGCAGCCCATTATATACCCTGTCCAATGTTCCGAAGAAAATCAGGTGGTGTGTATAGCCGTTGCCCAATTACCTCCTATTTTCTGTCATTCCAAAAATAAGTCATCTCAGTTTTAGACTATCTGCAGAAACCTCTTGTTGGTCTGTTCTGTGAATGAAACTTATGACGTTTACAAAACTCTCATTGTGGTTTTAATTTTAAAAAAGCCCAGTAAAATAATGACGGCAGCTTTGAACGTTGACAATGGCAGATTCTGGTTGTTCAAATTGGCTGCCTCTTGTGCTCACCACCTGATCATCCTTTATATTGTACTGAGTGGAACAGAAGACCTGGTGACATGTACAACTGGCAGCTGAGTTCCACCAAGTTGGGGCTCGACTGAGGTTGTACATTAGCCCAAATATCTTTGTCATAAATAATAAAAATCTTTCTGTAAACTAGGATCCTTGCAGTCTTTTGGTTGCAGGATTGCAAGAAATTTATTTGAGGAATAACTCTTGAATATCTCTTACTTTATCTCTCTGGAAAATCAATCCTACCCCAAAATGTTACATTTAATTGTTTCTTAAATTATTTGTGGACTTTTGGCGATACAATTCTATCTGAAAGTTTATTTCGAGTGTTGCTCACTCTGCATGAAGAATATCTTGATATCAGTGTTTACTAAGTCTCTTTGTCCTATTTCCAGTTTAACTTAACATGGTATCTTGGAACAATCTTTTTAATTTCCTGAAAGATACTTACCTCTGACTATAAATTTACCTGTCGGATGTTGAAAAGCCCATGTTTCTCCAGTATTTCCTCATAACTAAAATCTCTGACCCTATAACTCTTCTGTGCACCGTTCCCAAAGCTGAATCTCTTTCTTTGTTTCCTCAGTGACCAGATTGGACACATTATTCAAGGTGTGGTCTTATCATAGAACTATTGTTTAATCATGACTTCTTCCGACTTGTATTTTACTGTTCTGAATACTATTTCAACTTTATCAGAAGGTAGAAGCTAAGTAAAAAGAAAAAGTAATTTCTGGTGAAGTCTATTAGCAGAGGTTCTGCAAATCTGAAAGTTCAAATGATCTAGAAAAATATAGCAGTGAGAGTCGTGATGATCTTTTATCATTTAATCCAGGAATTGGATAACATCTCTAGTGTAGCCAGAATGAGCACACTGAGCTGCATTGCCACCTACTTGCTGTAACCAGTGTATGATTGTATGTATTCATTACTGATTTGGTCAGTAATTATAGTCAGCAAATTGCATTCAATTGTATCATGCTCAAAAGTTATTATTCAATAAGCTTCTATTGTCAAATATGATGAGGTAAAATAACATCCACGATATCCTCTGAATGAAGTAATGTAGTTGTGATTGTCAGGATTGGCACAGAACCTGAGTAGATAGAGATGAGCAAAAATCATTCACCCATTTAGTTGACCCTACTATTTGGGTCCAGCTGAACATTATATTCCTTCTGTAAAGCACCAATCCATCTCCTGTTATTTTTTCTCAATTCAGGAATTCTTTCCATTTCCAATTCCACAATCACTGCGTTAGCTGTCAGACTCTAGAACCTGACAACCTCAAGAGGTAACATTTTACTTTTAATGGAAAACTGGGGAAGGTTTGTATTCACAATTAATGGTCAATAATGAAATTGTTCTCTTAGAAGTCACACATTTCTACTATTTTGTTAATCAGTTAATTACAGCAAAAAAGGGACAGTTGTTCTTTTTCAATTAAAACAAGTTTCAGTCCATCAATCTCAAGCAAGTTGACTTCAGGAGATAGAGGGTATATTTAACCTGAAAAAAGCTATGTCCGGTTTTGGGCACAGCGTGCTATTCAATGGCACTTTGTAGGCCAAGCAGGAAAAGCTCCTCTCAGATCTGGCTGTCCACATCTTCTCCCTCCCTTTCAGCACCCCTGCCCCTGCTTTTGACCCCCCCCCCTCACCCAACCTCAGAAGGCCCAGGAGCATCCCTCATTCCAGGAACAAAATTCAATACTTATCTTGGTTTTGAATCAGCAGTTCAGGAACTACAACTTGTGGGAGGAAACTGGAGCACCTGGAGGAAACTCACAGATACTGGGAGCAGTAGTGACCCAAGCCGAGAATCGAACCCGGGTCCCTGGTGCTATGAAGCAACAGTGCTAACCACTATGCGACTGGGACCGCCCAAAAGAGTACCAAAGGGAGAGAAGGCCTGGTGTCCGCAGGCTGCATCCCAGAAAGTGACCTGTGGGAAGAGAGGCGCAGTCAGAAGGGTTCAGGGCCAGCAGGATGGCAAGGTATTTCCCATCTGCCGCCCATTGTTGCATCAAGCTGTTCACTGATTGCCTGTTCTGACAGGTCATGAACTTCATTCATTTCTGACCAACAAAGTCAGCCAGGCTGAGTGAGCCAGAGGCTTTTGCTGCAATTGCTGGATTTCCGCACATCTAAGCTGTTGTAGATTACATGTGTGGCCATAAAGGCGCTAGTGGGCGAGCCAGGTGCCTTCGTCAACAGAAAGGGGTTCCATCCCATGAATGTCCAGGTTGTTTGCGACCACAAGACACAGATTTTGCAGGTTTGCACCTGGTACACCACCAGCTGACATAATGCACATATCCTGCAACACATCCAGGTGCCAAGGTTATTTGTCACTTTTGCTTGGTTTGATGGTTGTTTACTTGGTGACAAAGGTTATCCCCTAAAATGGTTCATGGCACCACTCAGACACCCAAGGACAGGAACGGTAGACCGATATAATCAAAGTCATGCCTCTACAAGGGCAGTAATTGAGAGGATCATTGGGCTGCTCAAGATGAGGTTTTACTGCCTGGACTAATCAGAGGAACACCACAACATCATTCAGAGTGCATCTCACATGTTGTTGTTATGTTGCACCCTGCATAATCTGGCTCTGTCAAAGGGGGACCTATTGGGGGATGACACAGTGAGGTAAGTGCACAGGATGACTCAATTGATGGTTCTGATTTGGAACCATGTAGGCCCAGGGTGAGGATGTGGATACTGATGGTCAGCAGGATGTGCAAGGTAGAAGGGTCTGTAGAAGATGCCATTATCCTGCAGCCAAAATCCACAGGCAACACTCTAGCTACCTGGACATGTATGAGGTGCAGTGCCAAAGGAGCTCCACCTCTCTGGGGACACTGAGCTCCATATGCCAGAGGATTGGTCCAGAAATTGACTCAAACTGTGTAAGTGGCTACCCTATGCAGGTGGCCCTTAAGGTTACAGTGACCCTGAACATTTTCACTGCTGTTTCTTTCCAAGGGACAGTGGGAGAAACCTTCTTGGAGGCAGGGTGGCCAGGGACACCTTGATTCTTTGTTCCTTCAGCTAGGCATCCAAGGCATGGCTTGAAAGTGAGGGTAATGGTGACGCCTCCTTACTGAACGTTCCTGATGAGGCCATCCTCTGATCCTTATATCAAGTAATGACCTCTCAAAACACATTTGTAGGCCTTCCCATCTGCCACAAAACACTTCTATGAAATACATAAAGCACACTCAGGTTTTGGCACATAATGACATATTTAAATGGTGGTGATGTTTTCAAAATTTGAACATAGAACACTTGGCAACTGATTATTTCACCTGTGCCAATCTCTCTTGAGTTTATAGTACCTTAGGTTTGTGAGTGCTGTGTCTGGTGCTTCCCCCCTCACTGGCAGCCTGCTGACTGTGATGTCCTGTTGGCCCTTATGACTTGGTGGTCATCCTCTGGCCTTTTTAAAATTCATTTACAGGGTGTGGGCGTCGCTGGTTAGGCCAGCGTTTATGGCTCAGCTCAAGTTGCCCTTTAGAAGATGGTGGTGAGTTGCCTTCTTGAGCCGCTGCAGACCTTGAGGTGTAGGTACACCCACAGTGTTGTTAGGGAGGGAGTTCCAGGATGTTGTCCCAGCAGCGATACATTTCTAACTCAGGGTGGTGAGTGACTTGGATGGAACCTCCAAGTGGTGGGGTTCCCAGGTATCTGCTGCTCTTCCTTCTAGATGGTAGTGGCCGTGGGTTTGGAAGGTGTTGTCTAAGGAACCTTGGTGAGTTACTGCAGTGCATCTTGTAGATGGTACACACGGCTGCCGCTGTTCATCGGTGGTGGAGGATTTGAATATTTGTGGAATGGGGAGCAATTAAGCAGCCTGCTTTGTCCTGGATGGTGTCAAGCTTCTTGAGCGTTGTTGAAGCTGCACTCATCAAGATAAGTGACAGTGTTCCATTACACTCCTCACTTGTGCCTTGTAGATAATGGACAGGTTTTGGGAGGTCAGAAGGTGATTTACTCGCCGGAGGATTCCTAGCCTTTGACCCGCCCCGATTGCCACAGTATTAATATGGCCAGTCCAGTTCAGTTTCTGATCAATGGTAACCTCCAGGATGTTGATTGTGGGGGATTCAGTGATGGTAATGCCATTGAATATCATGGGGTGATGGTTAGATCCTCCTTGTAGGAGATGGTCACTGCCTGGCACTTGTGTGGCGTGAATGTAACTTGCCATTTGTCAGCCCAAGCCTGGATATTGCCATGGGCTTGCTGCATTTGGACATGGACGGCTTCATTATCTGAGGAGTCGCGAATGGTGCTGAACATTGTGCAGTCATCCGTAAACATCTCCACTTGTTTTTCAATCTTTTTATTGGCTTTTCTCATAGTTGTTGCTTATATAAATTACGTTTTTCTTGCCCGCGCTAATTTGCTTTATTTTACAGAGAGGTTTGTTTTGTCCTTCATTTGACTAACTGTACGTACATTTTGTTGCCCTCTGGATCGGTCTATGATATCTCCCCTTCCTCCCACCCCCCCATTCCCCCCATTGGTTTTATCATCCTTCCTATTCTCCTGTGGTTTCCCCATTTTCTTCCTTCCCCCATCCCTCCCCTGGTTGCGCAGTCCTTTGATTCTTCACCTTGTTTTTTTCCCCTGGCTTACTCCTCATTGCCGGCCTCAAACAGGTTTTGGAACAGGCCGACGAACTGCCCCCACGTATCCAGGAAGCCTTCCTCTGACCCTCTGGTGGCGTACTTAATCTTCTCCAGGTGGAGAAATTCCGAGAGGTCAGCGAGCCAGTCTGCAGCTGTGGGTGGTGCTGCCGATCGCCAGCCGAGCAGGATTCTCCAGCGTGCGATTAGGGAAGCGAAAGCAAGGGCGTTGGCCCCCTTCCCCATGTGTAACTCTGGCTGCTCTGAAACCCCGAAGATTGCCACTATTGGGCATGGCTTCACCTTCACCCCCACAACCTTGGACATTGCCTCAGAGAAGGCTGTCCAGAACCCAGCAAGTTTGGGACAAGCCCAAAACATGCGGGGGTGGTTGACCGGGCCCCTCTGGCACCGCTCACATTTGTCCTCCACCTCCGGGAAGAGGCTGCTCATTCGGGTTCTGGTCAGGTGCGCTCTGTGCACCACTTTGAGCTGCATTAGGTTTAGCCTTGCGCAGGAGGAGGTAGAGCTCACCCTGCTCAGTGCTTCACTCCAGAGTCCCCATCCTACCTCTGTCCCCAGTTCGTCCTCCCATTTTTGTCTTGTCCCGTCCAGTGGTTTTCGGGCTCTGTCCAGTAGCTGTCCGTATATTTTCCCACATAGCCCCTCCTTCTCACTGCTTGTGCCTGTCAGGTCCTCTAGTAGTGTGCTTTCTGGGGTCCTGGGGTACCCCACTGTCTCTTTGCGGAGGAAATGCTTTATTTGGAGGTGTCTCAATTCCTGTCCTCTTGCTAGTTTCCACTTCCCCGTCAGTTCGTCCAGTGTCGCCAATTTGCGCCCTACGTAGAAGTCCCCGACCGTCGGTGTGCCCCCCATCCTGCCTCCATCTTTTGAAGGTGGTATCTAACATGGCTGGGGGAATCTGTGATTGCCGCAGATGGGGCCATGGGGGACATTTTAGTTATCCCGAAGTGTTGTCTGAGCTGGGTCCACGTTCTCAGCGTGGCCGCTACCACTGGGCTCGTTGTGAACCTTGTTGAGGAGGATGGGAGTGCTGCTGTAGCCAGGCCCGGAGGGTTGTTCCTTTACAGGATGCCTCCTCCATTTGTACCCAATCTGTGTTGGGTTCTTGTACCCATCCCCTCACTTTTTCTGCCATTGCTGCCCAGTGGTAGTATAGTAGGTTCAGTAGAGCCAGGCCCCCTCTGACCTTCCCTCTTTGCAGTGTCGGTTTGGGAATTCTCGGGTTCTTATCACCCCACACAAATGCCATGATTAGCCTGTCTACGTTTTGGAAAAAGGCCTTGGGGATGAAGATCGGAATGGATCTAAACAGGAAGAAGAACCTTGGCAGTGCGTGCATCTTGATCGTCTGCACTATTCCCGGCCGGGAGAGCGGGAGTGAGCCCCACTGTTGAAGGTCTTTTCTTGCTTCCTCCACCAGGCTGGTCAGGTTCCACTTGTGGATCTGCGTCCAGTCTCTGGCTATTTGGATCCCCAGGTAATGGAATCTGCTCTGGGCCGTTTTGAACGGGAGCCCCTTCAGCTCTGTCCCTCCCCCTTTTGGGTTCACTGGGAATGCCTCGCTTTTGCCCAGGTTAAATTTGTATCCCGAAAAGGTTCCAAACTCTTTCAGTATTTGCAGTATTGCCTTCAGTCCCTCCTGTGGCTTCGAGACATAGAGGAGCAGGTCATCTGCATAGAGTGAGACTCTGTGCTCTCTGTCTCCTCTCCGGATTCCCGTCCAGCTTTTTGCATCCCACGTGGCTGTCGCCAGGGGTTCGATCGCTAGCGCGAACAAGAGTGGGGACAGGGGGCAGCCCTGTCGTGTTCCTCTCTGTAGCTGGAAGTATTCAGAGCTCCTGGTGTTAGTTTGGACACTTGCTTTGGGAGCGTTGTACAGGAGTCTCACCCAGGCGGTGAATCCCGCTCCTAGCCCAAACCGTTCCAGTACCTCGAGGAGGTAGCTCCATTCGACTCTGTCAAAGGCCTTTTCTGAGTCCAGGGAGACAATCACCTCTGATGTTCTCTCCCCAGAGGGGGTCATTATCGCATTCAGCAGCCGCCTGATGTTTGCTGTGAGCTGCCTACCCTTAACAAAGCCCGTTTGTTTCTCTGCGACCACCTCTGGTACGCAGCCCTCCAGCCTTTTGGCCAGGACCTTTGCGAGTATTTTTGCATCCACGTTCAGCAGTGAAATGGGCCTGTATGATCCGCATTCCGTCAGGTCTTTATCGTTTTTGGGTATCAGTGAGATTGTGGTCTGCGCTAGCATGGGGGGCAGGGTGCCCCCTGCCAGTGAGTCTGCGAACATGTCCCTTAGGTGTGGGGCCAAGACTGGTGCGTATTTTTTGTAGAAGACTGCCGAGAACCCGTCGGGTCCCGGTGCCTTCCCCACCTGCATGGAGCTGATGCTCTCCATGATTTCTCCCAGGTCTATTGGTGCTTCCAGCTCCCCCCGTCTGTCTTTCCCCACAACTGGTAGTTCTAGTCTGTCTAGGAACTGTTTCATTCCCGCATCCCCGTCGGGGGGCTCGGAGGTGTACAGTCTCCGGTAGAAGGTCTCAAATGCCCGATTGACCTCCTTTGGTTCTGTTACCAGTCTGCCTCTGCTATCCTTAACCTGCGTTATTTCCCTTGTGGCTGCCTGCTTTCTCAGCTGGTGAGCCAATATGCGGCCAGCCTTGTCTCCGTGTTCGTAGAAGATTCCTCGTGTCTGACGGAGTTGGTACACTGCTTTCCTAGTGGATAGCAGGTTAAAGTCCATCTGCAGCTTTTTCCTCTCCGCCAGCATCTCTACGGTTGGGGCCTCGGAGTACTTTCTATCGACTTCCAGAATGGAGTCCACTAGCTGTTGCCTGGCCACCCTCTCTTCCCTATCTCTGCTTGCCTTATAGGCTATGATCTCTCCTCTGATCACGGCCTTCAGTGCCTCCCAAAACGTGGAGGGTGAGACCTCCCCGTTTTGGTTGTTACTAACTTAATCGCCTATGGCCTGTGATATTTTTTGGCAGAATGCCTTGTCGGCCAGGAGGTCCGTGTCCAGCCTCCATGTGGGGCGCTGGGCCCGGCCTGTCTCCAACCTCACATCCATATAGTGTGGAGCGTGGTCGGAGATAACGATTGCGGAGTAGTTCCCGTGATCCCTGATTTCCCCACTGCAAAGAAGTTGATACGGATGGATACCTTGTGTACTTGCAAAAAGAACAAAAACTCCTTTTCTCCCAGTTGCAGGAACCTCCATGGGTCCACCGCCCCCATCTGTTCCATGAAGGCCCCTAGCTCCCTAGTCATGCCAGACCTTTTCCCCGTTCTGGGGTTTGACCGGTTGGTCAGTGGGTCCAGCACGCAGTTAAAGTCGCCCCCCCATGATCAGTCGGTGTGTGTTGAGGTCGGGGATTTCCGCTATGGTCATCTTTATGAATTCTGAGTCATCCCAGTTGAGAGCGTACACATTTACCAGTACGACTGGTGCCCCTTCCAGGACTCCGCTGACCATGACATACCTTCCCACTGGGTCAGTAACTGCCTTGGTTCCCGTCAACCTCGTCCTTTTGCAAATTAATATTGCTACCCACCCTAGTCCTCGTCCCGTAGCATGAGTAGTACACCTGTCCCACCCAGCCCTTCCTTACCAGCAGTCGATCCTTCTCCCTCAGGTGCATCTCTTGTACGTAGATTATGTCTGCTTTTACGCTTCTTAGGTGGGCGAACACTTGATGCACGATCAATTACACAAAGACGAGAGTTGAATGCAACTGAGACTTTATTACACTAAGGTGTGTGGCCTCCTACAGCAGCTGGTGAAATGGCTGCTGTACGAGGAGCACACATATTTATACTTCACCTACTGGGCGGAGCCAGCAGGCAGGGAACTACCCCCGTACCTGTAGTACAGGGCCTTACCACAAATCACCTTATATATACATCAGTAGTGACTACCACATTCACCCCCTGTTAATATTGAGTCCGGGGGTGGTGGAGAACTATATACAAGTACATGTTTTAACTACAGAGAAAAGATGGAGTCCAGAACAAGTTACAGGTTCAGTCGGTCCGGAGCCTTGATCTGCCGTTGGGAGCGCCGCAGTGGTGGCGGCGATTCCGGTGTCGGTCTGGTCCTCGGTGACTCCGGGAGCGTGCCAGAATCCTCGGGCGTGGGCAGGGGGAGGACGGATTGTCCTGGGGTAGAGGCTGCGGTGGGGTGCGCCGGGGAAGGGGAGGGTGGCGCTGGGTTGGAGGGGTGTGTGTGTCGAACCAGCTGGTGCCAGGTCCCTGAGGGAGACAATATCTTGGCAGCCGTCAGGGTACGCTATGTAGGCGTACTGCGGGTTGGCGTGGAGTAGCTGTACCCTTGCAACCAATGGGTCCGCCTTGTGGAGTTGTACGTGCTTACGGAGGAGTAGGGCTCCTGGAGCTGCAAGGGCAGAGGTGGACTTCCTGGGGAAGGCAAAGAGACGTTCACGTGTCATTAGTCGCAGTGCATAGGAGCGCCCAAATGGAGTGCAGTGCGTCGGGAAGGACCTCCTGCCAATGGGAGGCCGGGAGATTTCTGGACCGTAGGGCCAGCTGGACGGCCCTCCAGATCGTCCCATTCTCCCTCTCCACCTGCCCTTTCCCCGGGGGTTGTAGCTGGTCGTCCTGCTCGAGGAGATACCCTTGTTGAGCAGGAACTGACGCAGCTCATCACTCATGAATAAGGATCCCCTGTCGCTGTGGACGTAGGCGGGGATGCCGAACAGAGCGAAGATGGTGTTGAGGGCTTTGATGACGGTGGCAGACGTCATATCAGGGCATGGGATGGCGAAGGGGAATCTGGAGTACTCATCGACCACACTGAGGAAGTACGTGTACGGTCGATGGAAGGGAGGGGCTCTTTGAAGTCCACGCTGAGGCGTTCAAAGGGGCGGGAGGCCTTCACCAGGCACGCACGGTCTGGCTGGTAGAAGTGCGGTTTGCACTCCGCACAGACCTGGCAGTCTCTGGTGATTGCCCAGACTTCCTTGACGGAGTAGGGCAGATTGCGGGCCTTGATGAAGTGGTACAAACATGTGACTCCCGGGTGACAAAGGTTGTCGTGCAGAGTCCGGAGTCGGTGCACCTGTGCGCTGGCACGTGTACCTCGGGATAGGGCATCGGGGGGCTCGTTGAGCTTACCGGGGCGATGCAAAATCTTGTCGTTGTAGGTGGAGAGCTCGATCCTCCACCTCAAGATTTTATCGTTTGTGATCTTGCCCCGCTGTGTGTTGTTAAACATGAAAGCTACCGACCGTTGGTCAGTGAGGAGAGTGAATCTCCTGCCGGCCAGGTAATGCCTTCAATGCCGCACAGCTTCAACAATGGCTTGGGCCTCTTTTTCGACGGAGAAGTGCCGAATTTCGGAGGAATGAAGGGTTCGTGAAAAGAATGCCACGGGCCTGCCTGCCTGGTTGAGGGTGGCGGCCTGAGCGACGTCTGATGCATCGTTCTCGACTTGGAAGGGGAGCGTCTCGTCGACTGCATGCATCGCGGCCTTGGCGATATCGGCCTTAATACAGTTGAAGGCCTGGTGAGCCTCAGCCGTTAGGGGAAAAAGAGTGGATTGAATGAGTGGGCGGGCCTTGTCCACATAATTTGGGACCCACCGGGCGTAGTAAGAAAAGAACCCCAAGCAACATTTGAGGGCCTTGGGGCAGTGGGGGAGGGGGAGTTCCATGTCGGGGTGCATGCGGTCGGGATCTGGCCCCATAACTCCGTTCTGGACCACATAGCCAAGGATGGCTAAGCGGTTCATGCCGAACATACACTTCTCCTTGTTGTAAGTGAGGTTGAGGAGAGTGGCGGTGCGGAGAAATTTGGCAAGGTTGGTGTCATGGTCCTGCTGATCGTGGCCGCAGTTGGTGACATTGTCAAGGTACGGGAAAGTGGCCCGCAGCCCGTACCGGTCGGCCATTCGGTCCATTTCCCGTTGGAAATCCAAGACCCCGTTGATGACGTTGAAAGGAACCCTGAGAAAGTGGTAAAGGTAGCCATCTGCCTCGAAGGCAGTGTATGGGCAGTCTGCTTTACGGATGGGGAGCTGGTGGTAGGCGGATTTAAGGTCCACAGTTGAGAAGACCCAGTACTGTGCGATCTGATTGACCATATCAGATATGCGTGGGAGGGGATACGCGTTGAGCTCCGTGTACCTATTGATGGTCTGGCTGTAGTCCACGACCATTCTGTGTTTCTCCCCAGTTTTCACCACTACCACTTGGGCTCTCCAGGGGCTGTTGCTGGCCTCGATGATGCTTTCCCGAAGCAGTTGCTGGACTTCGGACCTGATGAAGGTTGTGTCCAGGGCGCTGTATCGTCTGCTCCTGGTGGTGACGGGTTTCCAATCTGGGGTTAAGTTTGCAAATAGGGAAGGTGGGTCGACCTTTAGGGTCACGAGGCCACACACAGTATGGGGTGGTAGGGGCCCGCGGAATTTCAATGTTAGGCCCTGGATGTTGCACTGGGAGTCCAGGCCGAGTAGTAAGGCAGCGCAGAGGTTGAGTGGGACGTAGAGGTGGAAGCCGGTAAACTCCACACCCTGGACAGTGGGAGTGGCTATGCAGTACCCACGGATCGCCACGGAGTGGGACCTGGAGGCCAGGGAGATTCTCTGATTGGCGGGGTGTACCGCGAGGGAGCAGCGCCTTACCGTATCGGGATGAATGAAGCTCTCGGTGCTCCCGGAGTCCAGCAGGCAGGAGATCTCGTGCCCATCGATTTTCACGTTTGTGGAGGCGGTTGCTAGATTGTGTGGGCGAGACTGGTCAATCGTGACCGAGGCGAGACGCGGCTGATCGTCGATGGTGGCAGATGCTGGGGTGCCCGGGGGGCATTGGTCCTGGTAAGATGGCGGCGCCCACGGGCCGCACGTGCCGTGGGGGAGACAAGATGGCGGTGCATGATGTTCCTGGGGAGGACAAGATGGTGGCGCCAACGGGCCACATGTGGTGGGGGATGAACAAGATGGCAGCACCCACTCGGGCGCATGTGGTCCGAGGAGGAGAAGATGGCGGCGCCCACTGGCCGTACGGGGGGTGGGGGGGGGTGGTGTCAGAACAATAGCGCCGACTGAACGGGCCTGTCACACCGCCGCAAAGTACCACTTCTTGCCACAGGCCTTGCAAAGGATGCTCCGGGCCGGGCAGCGTTGTCGAGGGTGTTTTGGCTGCCCACAGAAGTAACATTTAGGGCCCCCAATGGGGAGGTTGGCTGGCGCGCGGCACAGGCGTGAGGTTGGCTGAGTGGGGTCCCCGATGGGGTGGCCGTCTGTGGAGTCCACGATGCGTAGGAGGGGTGGGCCACGCGGCCGGGGGTGTAGGCCTGGATGTTGCGTAAGGCGACCCTCAGCGAGAGCGCAAGCTTTTTGGTTGGCGCGAGCTCGAGCATGGCCCCTTCTAAAAGACGTTGGCGGATGTAATCTGACCCCGTAACAAAAGCGTCCCTCATAAGCAAGTTCGAGTGTTCCGTGGCCGTGATGGCCTGACAGTCACAGTCTCTGACTAGGGGAATTAGAGCATGCCAGAAGTCTTCTACTGACTCACCAGGGAGTTGACTGCGCGTGGAGAGGATGTGTCTGGCGTAAAGCGTGTTAGTCCGCTGAGCGTAGTTTTCTTTCAGTAGCGCCATGGCTTCGTCGTAGTTCGGCGCCTACTGGATAAGCGGAAAGACGTTGGAGCTCAGCCGCGTGTAGAGGATCTGAATCTTCTGAGCTTCCGGAATGGAGTCTGGTGCAGACTTGATGTAAGCTTCGAAACAAGCTAGCCAGTGTTGAAAGTCCTTTTTGGCGTTGCCCGATTGCGGGTCCAGCTGCAGGCGATCCGGCTTGATGCGGAGGTTCATCTTCTGAAAACATTAGTGTAATAAATTGATGCACGATCAATTACACAAAGACGAGAGTTGAATGCAACTGAGGCTTTATTACACTAAAATGTGTGGCCTCCTACAGCAGCTGGCGAAATGGCTGCTGTATGGCGAGCACACATATTTATACACTGCCTACTGGGCAGAGCCAGCAGGCAGGGAACTCCCCCCATACCTGTAGTACAGGGCCGTGCCACAAATCGCCTAATATATACATCAGTGGTGACTACCACAGCACTCTGGATCTTTTCACTGGGCCGTTGAGTCCCCTTACATTCCAGGTAACAATCCTGGTGGGGGGTTTCTGACCCCCCCGGTCCTGTGGGATCACCCATACTTATCTGATGGACGCGCCCCTGGGGTTTCCCTTTGCTGGGGGGCCATCCAAAATGGCCAGGGTCGCTGCTCTCACCATGGGGTCGGGCCCCAGCGCTCAGGGGTTTCCCTTTGCCCAGGGGGCACCCAATGTGGCCACCAGCTGTGTGTACGCCCCGCAGGTGCGCCCCTGCGCTCCGAGGTCTCCCTCTGCCCTGATGCCCTCTCGAGTGGCTGTTTGTGGCACCCTTTTGGTTCCTTGCCCTGCTCCATGCCCGCCTAGGCCTGTGTCCGTACTGCTTCACTATCTCACCCTTCTCTTTGCTTCTCTTTTGTTCTGCGTTCTCCCCCAGACTCCTCTGCCCCCTCCTAGCCCCTGTCCCTTTGTCCCTCCCCTCCTTGTGCCAGGCGCTCCCCCTCCCCTGAGAGGCCCTCCTTCCTTCCTGCCCTCCCGTGCTGGCCGTCCTATCTAGTACGGTGGCCCTCCTCCCAATATTTGCCCAGTTCTGGCCCTGTTTAACCTTCCTCCTACTGGCCCTTGTCTCGCCCTCCTGTTTGCTTTTCTCACCCTCATTTCCCTCGTTCCCCCCCACATTGCATTGAGAGAGGAGACAAGCTCTGAAACGAGACAGCACAGTCCCACGCAAGGCATAAAACACATGTGCACAGTTCATGTGTCCATTGTCCTTGTTTGCGGTCTGCCTCCGCTCTTTGTTCTGGTTTTCCCTTCCTTTTCCGTCCCCATGTCTTTCATTGCGGTTGCGGTGCACCTCCCCCAGTTTGTTCGCTCTAACAAACTCATCAGCCGCCGCTGGGGTGTTAAAGTACAGCTCTTTCCCCTCAAATGTTACCCAGAGTTTGGCCGGGAATAATATCCCAAATTTTACCTTGCTTTTGTGCAGTGCTGATTCCGCCTTGTTGAATTCAGCCCTTTTTTTGGCCAGGTCCGCCCCAATGTCCTGATACACCCTTATGGTCTTCCCTTCCCACACGCTCTGTTTTGTTTGCCGAGCCCACTTTAGGATTCTCTCCCGGTCTTGGAACCGGTGCAGCTTCGCAATAATTGCTCTGGGCTGGTGCCCGGCTTTGGGCTTGGGTTGGAGTGACCTGTGCGCCCTGTCTATTTCTGGTGGATTTGGGAAAACCTCCATTCCCACTAGCTTGACCATCATTTGGGTGATGTAGCCTGTTGGGTCTCTGCCCTCTATCCCCTCTGGCAGACCCACTATTTTAATGTTCTGCCATCTGGACCTATTTTCCTGGTCCTCCACTTTCCCCCTTAGGCTCCCCTGGGCCGTTACTAACCTTTTGACCTCGGCTTCTAGGGTTATCGCCCTGTCACTCTGGTCCGAGGCGGCCCTCTCCAACTCCAGAATTGTTTTTTTCTGCTCCTTCACTTCCCTTTCCAGGCCTTCAATGGTCTGTTGCATTTTGTGCGTCATCTCCTTCATCCCATACCAGCCTCCCCGAACAGGTGCCGGAATGTGGCGACTAGCGGCTTTTCACAGTAACTTCATTTGAAGCCTACTTGTGACAATAAACGATTTTCATTTCTTTTCATTTTTCATTGCTTGGAGCTCCGACCAGAGCGCCTCCTTTATGCTGGTCGCTGTGTCCTGCTCACGCTCCGCTGTTTGGTCCGCCATCGTTTTCCCTTTCAGGCTCGCCTGTACCTCCGTCTCGTCTTGTGGGGCCACCTGCCTGCGTGTCCGCTGCTCGTGCGTCTTTCCCTCGCTGCTGCTTGCGTCTCACTGTCCCTTCGCTTTGGTGCTTTTCTTTCCTCCAGCCATCTGTCTGTCTCTCTTTCTTTCTTTCCCCGCTGCTGTTCCTTCCTCTGAGGTTGCTTGTCCTTCCCCCGCTCCTCTGCTCTCGCTGGGCCTGCCTCGGGCTTCGGGTTTGCTTTTTTTTGGGGGGGCGGAGGTTGTGGTTGGTTCCCTTCCTCCCTTCCTTCCTTTCTCTCTTTCCTTGTCTCTTTATTTATTTATTTTTATTTTTTCCCCCTTCTCCTTCTCTTTTTTTCCCCTTCCTTCTCACTTCTCAGGAGGGTTCGGGAGAGAAGTTTCCTGGTGCGGATGGAAGTCCCTCTTTGTCTCGCCGCTCACCACGTGGTCACCGCCAGTCCGTTGGGGGGAGGGTTTTCTCTCTCTCTCTCTCTCTCCAGGTCTTTGGCCCCGCTGGCTCTGCTCCCGAGCGCTTGTGTCTGTGTGCAAACATCTCCACTTCTGACATCATGATGGAAGGGAGGTCATTGATGAAGCAGCTGAAGATGGCTATGCCGAGGACACTACCCTGAGGAACTCCTGCAGTGATGTCCTGCAGTTGAGATGATTGATCTCCAACCACCACAACCATCTTCCTTTGTGCCAGATATGACTCCAACCAGCGGAGAGTTTTCCACCTGATTACCATTGATTCCCGTTTAGCTATACTCGGTCAAATGCTGCCTTGGTGTCAAGGGCAGTCACTCTCCCCTCATCTCTGGCATTCAGCTCTTTTGTCCATGTTTGAACCAAGGCTGTAATGAGGTCAGCAGCTGACTGACCCTGGCGGAACTCAAACTGAGTGGCCGAGAGCAGGTTATTGCTGAGTAAGTGCTGCTTTTATAGCACTGTTGATGATTCCTTTCATCATTATGCTGATGGTGGAGAGTAGACTGATAGGGCGGTAATTGGCTGGGTTGGATTTGACTTGTTTCTTGTGTGTAGGCACACCTGGGCAATTTTCAACATTGCCGGGTAGATGCCAGTGTTGTAGCTGTACTGGAACAGCTTGGCTTGGGTGTGGCAAGTTCTGGAGCACAAGTTTTCAGTACTATTTCCGAGATATTGTCAGGGCCCATAGCCTTTGCTGTATGCAATGACTTCAGCCGTTTCTTCATATCACATGGAGTGAATCGTAGTGGCTGAAGACTGACATCTGTGGGATATTTGTGGAGCCTCCTCCTCCCCCTCCAGTGAGTTGTTTAATTATCCACCACCATTCACGACTGGATGTGGCAGAACTACCAGCCTCCCCGAACGGATGTGGCGACTAGGGGCTTTTCACAGTAACTTCATTTGAAGCCTACTTGTGACAATAAGCGATTTTCATTTCATTTCAACTACAGAGCTTAGACTTGATACGTTCCTTGTGGAATCGCTTAGCTCTGTCTACTACTTGCAGGCTGGTGGAGTGCAGTAAACCACTGTTGCACCTCTATTAGGTGATGTATGGTAGGACCTGTACTGCAGGTTCGTTAGTAGTCCCTGCCTGCTGGCTCCGCCCAGTAGGCGGAGTATAAATGTGTGTCCTCCATGCTGCAGCCATTTCGCCAGCTGCTGTGGGAGGCCACACATCTTAGAGCAATAAAGCCTCAGTTGTATTCAACTCTCACCTTTGACCAATTGATTGTGCATCAATTTATTGCTCTAAGATTTTCAAAAGATTGACCTCTGTATCAAACCGGATCGCCTGCAGCTGGATCCACATTTAAGCAACGCCAAAAAGGACTTTCAACACTGGCTAGCTTGTTTCGAGGCGTACATCAACTCGGCGCCCAGCCCTGTCTCGGAGGCTCAGAAAATACAGATCCTGTACTCGAGGTTGAGCTCCAGCATCTTTCCGCTAATCCAGGACGCGCCGAACTACGCCAAAGCCATGACGCTTCTCAAGGAGAATTACGCTCAGAAGACAAACACGCTCTTCACCAGATACGTACTCGCCATCGCTTTCAACTTCCTGGTGAGTCCATAGAAGACTTCTGGCGGGCCCGAATCCCACTCGTCCGGGACTGTGACTGTCAGTGGCTGTTACGGCCACTGAACATTCAAACCTCCTTATGCAGGACGCGTTTGTTACGGGGATTGGGTCGGACCTCATATGTCAGCGACAGTTTGAGGGGGCCACCCTCGACCTAGTGAAGGCAAAGAAACTAGCTCTCTACATGACGGTCGCCCCGCGCAACGTACAGGACTACACCCCCAGCCGCGCAGCCCACTCCTCCTACGCATCGTGGACCCCACAGACGGCCGCCCCAGTGGGGGCCTTACCCAGCCAATACGCCTGCGCCACGCGCCAGCCAGCAGAAACACCCCCGCCAACGCTGCCCGGCCCGAGCTGACCTTTGTAAGGCTTGCGGCAAGAAGGGGCACTTCGCCGCCATGTGCCAGGCCCGCGCAGTCACCGCTATCGCCCCCACCCCCCTCGTTTACAGACAATGGACGCCACCATCTTCTCTCCCTCAGACCACGCGCGGCCAGTGGGCGCTGTCATCTTCCCCCCCCGAGCAACACGTGCGGCCCATGGGCGCCGCCTTCGTGTTCAACCCCTGCCACGTGCAGCCCATGGGTGCCGCCATTTTGTGCTCCTCTAGATCTTCAGCCGCCATTTTGTCCTCCTCGAGATCGTCAGGCGCCGCCATCTTGTCTCCCACACGGCACATGGGCACCACCAGCGTTCCAGGACCAGGACCCCCCGGGCTCCCCGTCATCCTACACCAGCGACGACCGACAAAGACTCGCCTCAGTGACCATCGACCAGTCTCGTCCGTACAACCTGGCCATCGCATCGACCAGTGTGAAAGTCAACGGACACGTGACCTCTTGCCTGCTGGACTCCGGGAGCACCGAGAGCTTCATCGACCTGGATACGGTAAGGCGCTGCTCCCTCGCGGTACACCCCGCCAATCAAAGAATCTCCCTGGCCTCCAGATCCCATTCCGTGGCGATCTGGGGGTACTGTACGGTCACACTCACGGTCCAGGGCTTCAGCCTCTACGTCCTCCCTAACCTCTGCGCTGCCCTACTTCTAGTCCTGAATTTCCAGTGCAACCTCCAGAGCCTAACCCTGAAATTCGGCAGTCCCCTACCACCCCTCACTGTGTGCGGCCTCGCGACCCTAAAGGTCGATCCGCCTTCCCTCTTCGCAAATCTAACTTCAAATTGCAAACCCGTCGCCACCAGGAGCAGACGGTACAGGACCCAGGACAGGACATTCATCAGGTCTGAGGTCCAGCGGCTGCTTCGGGAAGGCATCATCGAGGCCAGCAACCACCCCTGGAGAGCCCAACTTGACAATCAATTCTTCTTTTTAAAATCTGGTCTTCTTTAGATGTATTCGCTGATGAGCCTAAAACTGGAGAGAAACGCAGAATGGTCATGGACTACAGCCAGACGATCAATAGGTACACTCAGCTTGACTCGTACCCCCTCCCACGCATATCTGATATGGTCAATCAGATTGCACAGTACCGGGTCTTGTCAACTGTAGACCTCAAATCCGCCTACCAACTCCCCATTTGTAAATCAGACCGTCCATACACTGCCTTCAAGGCAGACGGCCGCCTCTATCACTTCCTCAGGGTTCCCTTCGGCGTCACCAACGGGGTCTCGGTCTTCCAAAGGGAGATGGACCGAATGGTCAACCGGTACGGTTTGCGGGCCACCTTTCCGTACCTGGACAACATCACCATCTGTGGCCATGATCAGGACCACAATGCCAACCTTGCCAAATTTCTCCACACCGCCACTCTCCTAAACCTCACCTACAACAAGGAGAAGTGCGTGTTTAGCACGACCCGTTTAGCCATCCTCGGCTATGTGGTCCAGAACGGAGTTCTGGGGCCCGATCCCGACAGCATGCGCCCCCTCATGGAGCTCCCCCTCCCCCACTGCCCCAAGGCCCTCAAACGCTACCTGGGGTTGTTTTCGTACTACGCTCAGTGGGTCCCAAACTATGCGGACAAGGCCCCCCACTCATACAGTCAACCCATTTTACCCCTGACGGCCGAGGCACAACAGGCCTTCGCCCGGATCAGAGCCGATATCGCCAAGGCCCGGATGCACGCAGTAGTCGAGACGCTGCCCTTTCAAGCAGAGAGCGACGCATCAGATGTCGCCCTAGCCGCCACCCTCAATCAGGCAGGCAGACCCGTGGCATTCTTCTCCCTCACCCTTCATGCCTCAGAAATTCGGCATTCATCCCGTCGAGGAGGCCCAAGCCATCGTTGAAGCTGTGCGGCATTGGAGGCATTACCTGGCCGGCAGGAGATTCATGGTCGGTAGCCTTCATGTTCAATAACACACAGCGGCGCAAGATCAAGAATGATAAAATCTTGAGGTGGAGGATCGAGCTCTCCACCTACAATTACGAGATTTTGTATCGCCACGGTAAGCTCAACGAGCCCCTCGATGCCCTATCCCGAGGTACATGTGCCAGCGCACAAGTAGACCGACTCCGGACCCTGCATGACAGCATTTGTCACCCGGGAGTCACACGGTTGTACCATTTCATAAAGGCCCGCAATCTGCCCTACTCCGTCGAGGAAGTACGGACAACCACCAGGGACTGCCAGGTCTGTGCGGAGTGCAAACCTCACTTCTACCGGCCGGACCGTGCGTGCCTGGTGAAGGCCTCCGCCCTTTGAATGCCTCAGCGTGGATTTCAAATGTCCCCTCCCCTCCACCGACCGTAACACGTATTTTCTCAGTGTGGTCGATGAGTACTCCAGATTCCCCTTCTCCATCCCATGCCCCGATATGACGCCTGACACCGTCATCAAAACCCTCAACACAATCTTTGCTCTGTTCGGTTTCCCCGCCTACATCCACAGTGACAGGGGATTCTCCTTTATGAGTGATGAGCTGCGTCAGTTCCTGCTCAGCAGGGGTATCGCCTCCAGCAGAACGACAAGCTACAACCCCGGAGAAACGGACAGGTAGAAAGGGAGAATGGGATGGTATGGAGGGCCGTCCAACTGGCCCTACGGTCCAGGAACCTCCCCGCCTCCCGCTGGCAGGAGGTCCTCCCTGATGCACTACACTCCATTCGTTCACTACTGTGCACCGCCACTAACAAAACACCCCATGAACGTCTTTTTGCCTTCCCCAGGAAGTCCACATCAGGGGTGTCGCTCCCGACTTGGCTCGCAGCTCCAGGATCCGTCCTGCTCCGTAGGCACGTCCGACTCCACAAGGCGGACCCGTTGGTGGAAAGGGTGCAATTGCTCCATGCAAACCCCCAGTATGCCTACGTGGCGTATCCCGATGGCCGCCAAGATACTGTCTCCCTCAGGGACCTGGCACCAGCAGGTTCCACACACACACATCCTCCTGGCCCGGCACCAATCTACCCTCTCCCAGCACTCCCAGCAGCAACCCCCCCTCCGGGACCATCAGTCCTTCCCCTGCCCACGCCCGAGGATGAAGAGGATTTCGGCACGCTCCCGGAGGCACCGGACATCGGACCAGCATCGGCATCTCTGCCCCCACTGCGTCGCTCTCAGCGGCACATCAAGGCCCCGGACCGGTTAAACCTCTAACTGGTCCACTGGACTTCAAAAGACATTTTTTTTCTCCCTCTGTCAAGGATTGTAAATGTAAATGTAAAAAGAAAACCATTTGTTGTACATCATTCTCCACCACCCCCGCCGGACTCAATTTTAACAGGGGGTGAATGTGGTAAACCACTGTTGCACCTCTATTAGGTGATGTATGGTAGGACCTGTACTACAGGTTCGTTAGTAGTCCCTGCCTGCTGGCTCTGCCCAGTAGGCGGAGTATAAATATGTGTGTCCTCCACGCTGCTGCCATTTCGCCAGCTGCTGTGGGAGGCCACACTTCTTCGAGCAGCAAAGCCTCAGTTGTATTCAACTCTCGTCTTTGTCCAATCGATCGTGCATCATGGAGCCTGTGCAGGCACAGCATTGGAGGCAATATCCCATTGTATGACTCGGCACTCCTTAGTCACTGCAGACTCATCAGATGGTGCAGGCACTGGAAGAGGGGTGGAGGAGGTGCTGCCCTCGTCTGAAGCACCTGGAGAGGATCCCGAAGATGGGACATGCAGCTCATCCAGCGCGAGGTTGGTTCAATCTCACTGCTCATCACCGATGGACAGCACCTAGCAGAGTAAATAAGTGCCTCATCTATCTCTCACACTGGTAGCGGCCTGCGAACATGTCAGTGTGTGGACTTGTAGATCCGAGCACAGCCTAAGAAAGCCCTGATTCTGTTCCTGGAGCTGCCTATCCATGAGAGTCATTACTCTTCCAATGGCTGAGTGCTTCGAGCTCCGGTTCAACGCAGTGCTCACACTCCACATGGACACCTCCAAGACAGAGACAATGCAGACAGACCCTCGGGTATCTCTGCCAGAGATACACATCCCGCTGGATATCCAGTACCTGCCGCTTGATAAATGACTCCAGAGGCTCATCACCTGCCTTGGACTCAGCGTGGTCATCATCTCGCAGTCCTCCCACTCTGCCTACGCCAGCTCCTCACGCATGTAAGATGTGCCCTCATCACTATATCACTGAACTGATGCATTATTGCCAATCAATGTGCCTCTGTCTACATGGTGCTTGATATGGAGAGAGGATGTGATGCGGGTACATCTGTCTGCGGTTCTTCCTTGGGTATCAAGGGAGGGTCCTCTGGTTCTCTCAGGCATCCAGAAGAGGGTCGTGAGGAGGACACATCTGAGGGAGGAAAGAGTTGTTAAAATCATTACAAATTGACTGTCCTTGAGGGCTGGTTGCTTGTCACAATGGAAAGCTGCGTCACTGAGGCATTATTATTGGACGAGCAATCACTCTTGATTTGAATTTCTCATTGGAGATGCCACCAATCTACATTTCTTGCACACTTCCCCAGTCACTCACCTGTCTACTCTACTCTTGCCTTCCTCTGAGACCCCTGTCACTCCGTGATCTCAGGACCTTGTTCCATGCTTTTCGAGCTGTCCATCTCAACATTGGAAAAGATCCGGAGGTTAGGCACCTCACCACAAGTGCATTCATTGATCAACCCTCTACCTGCAACACCATATCAACCTCACCCCTTCACCCAGAAGATCTGGGTTGAAGGTGCCCATAAGATTGGCATACATCACCCTTCTATATACTCGAGGCAAGTGGGTAAATATCCAAGTCTTGTCTAGCACAGGGTTATATGGCACTATGCATCTCACACCCATGAACGCCATGAAGAATGGCCACCCTCCACGACATTTGTGCACCGTTCCATGCAAAGTTTGTATTCACCCTTGTGGTGTGCAAAAGATCATTGAACTGTTTCCGGCATTAGATCCATGTGCGGCACACAACATGCCGATTCACCTGGGAGGGTACCTCCTTCTCCAGGCCTTGTTCGGCAGGTGGGGAAGCCACAATTTTCTATCCCATGATATGAGGATACCATGCCTGGCACTCATTGCTTCCACGAGAGTGCATAGGCACTCGTCAGAGAAGCAGGGGTAGAGTGCACACTGGCAATGTCCTCCTGCCTGGCGTGTCCAGAAGGTGCTGAGGACATCACCGCTGCCAACTGGAAAGTCTTGAACTCTCTTGTGGATTGTTGCCCGAGGCTCCTCGCCAACTCCTGGCATCCATCAAGGAACTGCCTGTGCTCTTTTCAAACCCATCTTCGGGTCCCCAATGGACCTGGCACCTGCCGGCAGCGCTGAGCCACTGTCAGGGTGCATTTCATGCTGGATGGCTCTCAACTGGCCAGCCAGTGTGAAAACACGTTCAGGTTGTGATCACAGATAGGAGCGGATATCGCATCCACTTCTGGGCCCGCCAATCGCTTGCACATAACATGAACAAAATTCAGGCCAGAGTTTCAGTGTGACCAGTTGGCTACAGTGTGATGTATGTCTGGGTGGATTATTGAGGAATCCATGGAATCTCTTTGGCTCACATTTATTATTTACTTTGGGGTGTGTTGCGTCTGACCACAGTTCACCTGTTAATTCACATGTACCACATACTTAGCCTCAATATTAGAGTAATAGATAGGTATAGTAAATTGTTTTATCTTTCTGAATTTCTTTGTGTCTGTAAAGATATAGCTGGAGTGAAGGATTGGTGAATATTTGAATCATTCTCTTGTGTTTGTTGAGGTCTTTCCAACTTTTTTGTCTGACTTAATATATTAATTTTTCTTAAGATCAGCTGAGGATCGTAACACAAAGCAACTTATTTCCACTTTCTCCATCCAATATACCAGAAGCTTTCTGTAAAATATATTACAATTTTGGATACGCCTTAAAAACTAATCTTCAGATGTTTTCTTGCTCGAAATAACCCTGTTTCACCTTTGCATTGCTTATTAATTATAATTAATTGAGGTGTTAACAAGAGAAAACATATTCAAGGAGTGAACAGACACTTTTCACTTAGTTAATATAATCATAGAATCCCTACAGTGCAGAAGAAGGCCATTCGGACCAGCGAGTCTGCACC
Organism: Scyliorhinus torazame; assembly: GCF_047496885.1. Classification (NCBI taxonomy): domain Eukaryota; kingdom Metazoa; phylum Chordata; class Chondrichthyes; order Carcharhiniformes; family Scyliorhinidae; genus Scyliorhinus; species Scyliorhinus torazame. The sequence goes on from NC_092710.1 coordinate 187,431,799, forward strand.
TACCTCTGAAGGAGCACCCTACCTAGGCCCACTCCCCAGCCCTATCCCTGTAACTCCACAATCCCACCTGACCTTTGCACACTAAGGGGCAATTTAGCATGGCCAATCCATCTAACCTGCACATCTTTGAACTGTGGGAGGAAACCGGAGCACCCGGAGGAAACCCAAGCAGACAGGAGGAGAACGTGCAGTGACCCAAGGCCAGAATTGAACCCGGGTCCCTGGTGCTGTTAGGCAGCAGTGCTAACCACTGCACCACATGCTGCCCGATAGTTGCCAATTGCCAATAAAACTAATTCACTCTTATTGTGCACGATGAAATTTCACCAGATATTGGTCAGTTACGGACTGATGTTGAGTAGGCATAGAGAAGACCACTACTGACCTCACAACTCATGGAAAATAGCAGTTTCAGTGGAGACCTATCAAGGGATAAGGTTATTTGTTTTGACTTACATAATTGCATTGCTTGAGGTTGGTGCTTATAAACTGTCCACGGTTGCTAAGTTGCATTCTGCCAGAATCACTCAGTGCCAGATCTCATGACAGTCTTGGTCTAAACATGGCACAAGAGCTGAGATGTGAGATGAGCCCTGGATATCAAGGCAGCATTAGACCAAATAACACCAAAGGAAAAGTCTTTGAAGCCAATGGGAACCAGGACAAAACCTCTCCAAGTGGATAGAATTATACCTGTCACAAATGTTGTGGTGGTTGGAGACCAATCATCTCAGCCCTCAGACAATGCATCAAGAATTTCTTGGAGTAGCATCTTAGATCCAATAATCTTTAGCTGTTTCATCAATGATTTACCTCCATCACAATGTCAGAACTGAGGATGTTCACTGATGTTTGCAGAGTGTTCAGATTCATTGGCAATTTCTTAGACAATTAAGCAGTCCATGTCCGTATGCAGCAAACCCTTGCCTTGGGCTGAGAAGTGTCATGCCACATACGTGTTGGCGGTGACCATCTCCCACATGAGAGTCTAACTCCCCTGGTATTCATTGTCCTAAGGTTGATAATCATGGCTCAATGACAGCACCTGGAGGAAACCCACGCAGACACAAAGGAGCAAATAGAAGAGCCAATAATCACCTCCACCACTATGAAGATTGAACCCATGCTCTACGTCTACCCTGTCATTCCCCTCCAGCATTACATACACCACAATTAGATCTCCTCTCATTCTCCACCGAGTATAGGCCTAAACTGCTCAAGTCCTTCAACCCTGGAATCAATCTAGTGAACCTTCTTTAATGCATTTACATCCTTGCTCAAGTAAGGGGACAAAACTGCGCAGATGCAATCTCACCAATGCCTTTTACAATTGCAACAGCACTTCCCTAATTTATACTCTATTCCACTTTCCTTCTGTTGATCTGGGAAAATTACCCTTAATTGGGCCTTTATTCAAATTGTCTGTGTACCGAACAGAGGCAGGAAGCTAAGATGCAGCCAGTCCCACTGCTGGGAAACCTTCCTGGTGGCGGGATGGAGTCAAGGTACCAACGTGACACCATTCACACCTCTATTTTCCCTGCTCCCCAGCCTCCCAGCCAGCTGCCCCGGGACCAGTTCAATCCTGCCCATTCATTCTGTCCTAGAACTCAGTGCATGGAACAAAATTCACTGTGTAAATCTTTAAATTGATTCTTGGGTTTGAAGTTGTTCTACTCAAATCAGCTAAAAGGATTCCATCTTAATTGTATTCTGCTCTCCCAGTGTGATGGATGTAAGATGAAAATGACTCTTGCTGACATGGTTCATAAGACTGTTTAATCACATTTTTCATAAACTTTGTGGGAAACAAGAGCAGTGCTGTGGGTAAGCTGGAATTGTTTGATTCAGAAGCAGACCCTTATTCAAAGTGGGTCACGATAAAATAACAGCATTGGACCATAACGTTCGGATTTATTGTGTATTTTCAAAATGTTTGTATATTTCTAGCAATTGGGCCATTTTCATGCCATTCGGTTCATTGGACAGCTTGATCATCACGGCTGACCTGTCATTGTTTCTGTTGCTATGGAGACTGAGCTGGAAAGACGAACTTAAAATAATCGTCACAGCTGTTTTAATTAAAATGACTCAATTTCTTTATGGACCCTTCACAAATTTTTAAGTTGACTTTTAAAAAATCATTATTAAAGAGCATATGAACGATTACCCTTTGTGCGGATGTGATTTAATAATTGCCAATTTAATAATATGGGCAGAATTGTTACCACTAGAGGGGTTTGGGGGTGGCCAAGGGAAAATGCCAGCGAGTCAGGAATCCAACATGATCCTGCCAACTTCTGGGTTTAACCAGGGTGGGTTTGCAGGCGGACAGGGAGCTGTTAGATAAGGAAGTGGCATAGTTGTATTGTCACTGGACCAGTAATCCAGAGACCCAGGATAATGATCTCGGCACACGGGTTCAAATCCCACCATGCCAGGTGATGGAATTTAAACTCAGTAAAATATCTGGAATTAAAAGCTTAAGGGTAATGATAATCTTTATTGGCGCAAGTAGGCTTACGTTAACACTGCAATGGAGTTACTGTGAATATCCTCTAGTCGCCGCCCTCTGACACCTGTTCAGGTACACTGAGGGAAAATTCAGAATGTCCAATTCACCTAACAAGTCTTTCGGGACTTGTGGGAGGAGCAGCTGGTGGAAACCCATGCAGACATGGGGAGAACGTGCATACTCGACACAGACAGTGACCCAAGCCGGGAATTGAACCCGGGTCCCTGGCGCTGTTAAGCAATAGTGCTAACCAGTGTGCTACCAATGCAATGACCATGATTCGATTGTCATAAAAACCCATCTGGTCCACTAATGTTGTTTAGGGAAGGACATTTTCCATCCTTACCTGGTCTGACCTACTTGTGACTCCAGAATCACAGCAATGTGGTTGACTCTTAAATACCATAAGACATAGGAGCGGAAGTAAGGCCATTCGGCCCATCGAGTCCACTCCACCATTCAATCGTGGCTGATTTCAACTCCATTTACCCGCTCTCTTTCCATAGCCCTTAATTCCTCGAGAAAGCAAGAATTTATCAACTTCTGTCTTAAAGACACTCAACGTCCCGGCCTCCACCGCCCTCTGTGGCAATGAATTCCACAGACCCACCACTCTCTGGCTGAAGAAATTTCTCCTCATCTCTGTTCTAAAGTGACTCCCTTTTATTCTAAGGCTGTGCCCCCGGGTCCTAGTCTCCCCTGCTAATGGAAACAACTTCCCTACGTCCACCCTATCTAAGCCATTCATTATCTTGTAAGTTTCTATTGGATCTCCCCTCAACCTCCTAAACTCCAATGAATATAATCCCAGGATCCTCAGACGTTCATCGTATGTTAGGCCTACCATTCCTGGGATCATCCGTGTGAATCTCCGCTGGACCCGCTCCAGTGCCAGTATGTCCTTCCTGAGGTGTGGGGCCCAAAATTGCTCACAGTATTCTAAATGGGGCCTAACTAACCACAACAGCCTGACATAGTCATACATACAAAGTCATACCTTGCAGACAATGTCCATGACACCACTTTCACCATTCCTGGGTATGTCCTGTCTCACCGGCAAGACAGACCCAGCAGAGGTTTGCGGCACAGTGGTATACAGTCGGGAGGCTGTAATCCTCGACTCTGGACCTCATTACCTCAGAGAAACACCAGGCATACTGAAAAATGAGGTGCCAACCTGGTGAAGCTGCAAAACAGGACTACTTGTGTGCCACAGCATAAGTAGCAAGTAATAGACAGAGCTAAGCGATTCCATAATGAACGCATCAGATCTAAGCTCTGTAGTCCTGCCACATCCAGCCGTAAATGATGGTGGACAATTAAACAACTTGCTGGAGGAGGAGGCTCCATAAATATCCCCATCCTCAATGATGGAGAAGCCCTGCACATATGTGCAAAAGTCAAGGCTGAGATATTGACAACAATCTTCGGCCAGAAGTCCCGGGTGGAGGTCCCCAGCATCACAGATGTCAGTCTTCAGCCTATAAGATTCTCCCCACGTGATATCAAGAAACGGCTGAAGGCACTGGATACTGCAAAGGCTATGGACGCTGACGATATTCCAGCACCAGTATTGAAGACTTGTGCTCCAGAACTTGCCGCACCCCTAGCCAAACTGTTCCAGTACAGCTACAACATTGACATCTATCTGGCAATGTGGAAAAATTCCAGGTGTGTCAGGTACACAAGAAACAGGAGTAATCCAACCCAGCCAATTACCACCCTATCAGTCTGCTCTCCATCAGCAAAGTGATGGGAGTCATCAACAGTGCTATCAAGTGGCACTTACTCAGCCTGCTCACAGAAGCCCAAGCTGGCCTAATATGGGCAAAAAAGCTGAATTGCAGAGGTGAGTTGAGAGTGACTGTCCTTGACATCAAGACAGCATTTGATCGAGTATGGCATCAAGGAGCCTTAGCCAAACGAGTCAGAAGGAATCAGGGCAAAAACTCTGCTGGTTGGAGTCATGGCTGGCACAAAGGAAGATAGTTGTGGTGGTTGAAGATCAATCATCTCAGCTCCAGAGCGTCACTGCAGAGGTCCCTCAGGATAGTTTCCGAGGTCCAACCATCTTCAGCTGCCTCAACTTCATTGCAGTATTAATGTAAGCCTACTTGTGACAATAATAATAAAAGGTTATTATAAGGTCAGAAGTGAGGATGTTCACCGATGATTGCACATGTTCAGCACCATTCGCAACTCCTCAAATAATGAAGCAGTCCGTGTCCAAATGCAGCAAGATCTGAACAACATCCAGGCTTGGGTTGACAAGTGGCCAGTTACATTTCCGTCACATAAGTGTCAGGCACTGACCATCTCCTACAAGAGAGGATCTAACCATCGTCCCTTGACATTCAATGGCATTACTATCGCTGAAGGCCCCACAATCAATATCCTGGGGGTTACCATTGATCAGAAACTGAACTCGACTAGCCACATTAATACTGTCACTACTAGGACAGGTCAAAGGCTAGGAATCCTACGGTGAGTAACTCACCTCCTGACCCTCCAAAGACTGTCCACCATCTACAAAGCACAAGTCAGGAGTGTAATGGAATACTCTCCACTTATCTGGAGCTTCAACAACACTCAGGAGGTTTGACACAGTCGAGGAAAAAGCAGGCTGCTTGATTGCTCCCGCTTCCACAAACATTCAAACCCTCCGCCACCAATGAACAATGGCAGCTGTGTGTACCGTCTATAAGATGCACTGCAGTAACTTACCAAGGTTCCTTTGACAGCACCTTTCAAACCCACGATCGCTACCATCTAGAAGGACAAGAGGAGCAGATACCTGGGAACCCCACCAGCTAGAGGTTCCCCTCCAAGTCACTCATCACCCCGACTTGGAAATATATCGCCGTTCCTTCACTGTCGCTGGGGCAAAATCCTGGAACTCCCTCCCTCCCAACAGCACTTTGGGTGTACTTACACCTCAAGGACTGCAGCAGTGGTTCAAGAAAACAGCTCACCATCAGCTTCTGAAGGGCAATAAATGCTGGCCTAACCAGCAATGCGCACATCCCTCAAATTCAATTTTTAAAAGTTATTTTAATCGTAAATTAATTGTGGATTTAACCCAGTTTTCTAACTTCAACAGTGAGCTGTGTGTAACACTATGAAGAGCCATTGCTCAATGAAACTGACAGGTTGGAAACCCTTTTAAAGTATAGCTGTGCAGCTGCTGGACTGCAAAGAAAGGCTTGTGCCTTTCAGTAGCAGCAACACCAGCAGAAGCAGCACCAGGTGTCTTCTGGTCAGCCACATATGCCCCTCCACTGGGCAGAAAGAATGGACACAAAGATCAAACTTAAAGGAGGTGATACCCCAATACACACTCAACAGGTAGAATCCATCAAGATGGCTATAATTGGAGGACCCAGTTCTCTGCCTTTCGATGGAGTTTGCGCTCTCTTCTGCATGGCAAGAGTTGAGATGTGAAAAATTGAGAAATAGATTGTGCAGAGGGGATATAATGACAATGTTTTGGAGGATGAAATTGAAGCTTGCGTGTGCAATGGTACAAAGATGAATGATGGTTGTTCAGGAGGGGAATATGAGAAGGTGCCTGAAGAAATGGAAATCAAAGTGGGGTCGCGGGTGGGTGTCAGGTGCATCGCAGAGTGCAGGGTTGCAGAAAATGTGACCAACAAGACCAGAAAGAAAGAGGGCAGACAAAGAACAAAGAATGTAATTTGAAGTTTCGGCAAGAAATGAAAGAATAGATCAGGAGTGAGACTGATGCGGCGATTAATTGTACAGGAGAGCTGAAGGCGGGGAATGGAGGCTACAGAGGAAAGCAGATGTATGTACCTTATGGTAATCCTCAGCAAAGTCACATTGCCAATCATCCCAATTACGGAAATGATACAGGATAGCGCGGCAGTAATGTATTTGAAGGTGCGACTGTTGCTGGTCGGAAAAGAGCAGTGGTCACGTAAAAATTGCTGGTCATCTGTGATATAAAAATTGCTGGTCATCTGTGATATTCCAAAGCCAAGACATAAAGAGATCCAACACAAAGTCATGCAAACATGCTGCTCCACGCTTTGAAAAACCCTATACAGTGGGCAGAAAATATAATGGTACCAGCACTGATGCATCTTTTTCAAACAGCTGACTGGTATAACTTCTGTGAGGTGTGTAGTTGGATGTTTTTCTGACTCACAAACGTATTACACAGGATATTGGAGCAACAACTGCATGCAACACTGTCGCAATAATCTCACAGTGATAAGGGACCAGAATCTGAATATCCTGCACCCTGAGAGTATTCATAGTCTTTACATTTTTTTATCATTTTAAAAATTGGAATGTTTTATGATGTGAAGTCTCATTTTTCAATCTAAGCTACCTTTCCTCTTGGTCAGTCAGTGCCCAGCTGGGCATTTGTGCAAGTAATTCATTCCCTTGTCAATTTACTGTTTCTATAATACCAACTTATGCTCTTAATACTTTTGACTATGAAATTGGGAGCTGGCGATTCATGATTTTCAACATTTTACAGGTGGTTGGGAAGGGGTGGTCTCTTCACAGGGAGAAAATGTTTATGCAAAGCCCAATTTATGATTTTAAAAATTGTAAAAAATTCTTGAAGGAAATACAATCTTGTGTATTTATTTTATTAAAGTTAGCACCAGTGACTAATTAGATCCTAATGCATTAAAGGTAAGCAAGTGTGGCGTGTGGCACGTAGGCCGGCCGGTGTGGGTTCCGAAGGTCAGCCGGTTGGCAAAAGTGGGTCTGGGGGGGGGGGGGGGGGGGGGGGGGGGGGAGTTTGAACAACACTTAAAATTTTACTGAAATATACATCTTAGCTGCAGCAATGTCGGCAGTGTATTGTGCACTATGGTGTATTGTTCAGAGGAGAGCCACGCAGGAGAATTCTCAAAGTGTGATTGTGGGGCTTGGCACCTCAAAGTGGGATGCCATTCACCTTACCTTCATCAGATCATTGAACCACTTGGTGCAGTCTCCAAGTTGAAGGGATCACCCTTCTGCTGCTCACTTTCTCAGTCACCCATCCATGCTGGCATTCACAGGAAACAGAACTTCATTTCAGTCCCACAGCAGGACGTCCAGGAAGCCAAAGAACTGGGGGGGGGGGGGGGGGGGGGCAGCCTTTTTACGTCCCTTCTCCTTTCCTAGTGTTTCTGAAACCTCAGGAAGAAATGTTAAATTCAGCTATTCTGACCCATGCCCTTTTGTAGAAATCCTTACTTTAGGAGCGTGCAGTTCATCTTTCTGCCCACACTGTGTCATTGGTCTGGAGATCTGGAAGCTGGATGTTAATGCTGTGCTCAGTTAAAGGCCTGGCTACTGAATCAAACAGGTTTCCAATCCGCTGCTGACATTGCTGCAGCTAAGGTGTATATTTCAGTAAAATTCTACCCCATGCATTAGTTCAATCTGATTTCCTTGGCTTTCCCAGTAAATTAATCTTTATATTTAAAGACATAATGCAGTGTTGTCTTCAAGGAAAACGATGTAGGATCAGTTAAATAAAGGGAAATTATGAAATTATGAATAGTGCCAGAAGACTGGAGGATAGCAAATGTTGTCCCCTTGTTCAAGAAGGGGAGTAGAGACAACCCCGGTAACTATAGACCAGTGAGCCTTACTTCTGTTATGGGCAAAATCTTGGAAAGGTTTATAAGAGTTAGGATGTATAATCATCTGGAAAGGAATAATTTGATTAGAGATAGTCAACATGGTTTTGTGAAGGGTAGGTCATGCCTCACAAACCTTATTGAGTTCTTTGAGAAGGTGACCAAACAGGTGGATGAGGTTAAAGCAATTGATGTGGCGCATATGGATTTCAGTAAAGCGTTTGATAAGGTTCCCCACGGTAGGCTACTGCAGAAAATATGGAGGCATGGGATTTAGGATGATTTAGCAGTTTGGATCAGAAATTGGCTAGCTGGAAGAAGACAAAGGCTGGTGGTTGATGGGAAATGTTCAGACTGGAGTCCAGTTACTAGTGGTGTACCACAAGGATCTGTTTTGGGGCCACTGCTGTTTGTCATTTTTATAAATGACCTGGAGGAGGGCGTAGAAGGATGGGTGAGTAAATTTGCAGATGACACTAAAGTTGGTGGAGTTATGGACAGTGCGGAAGGATGTTACAAGTTACAGAGGGTCATAGATAAGCTGCAGCGCTGGGCTGAGAGGTGGCAAATGGAGTTTAATGCAGAAAAGTGTGAGGTGATTCATTTTGGAAGGAATAACAGGAAGACTGAGTACTGGGCTAATGGTAAGATTCTTGGCAGTGTGGTTGAGCAGAGAGATCTCGGTGTCATTGTACATAGATCCCTGAAAGTTGCCACCCAGGTTGAGAGGGTTGTTAAGGAGGCGTACGGTGTGTTAGCTTTTATTGGTAGAGGGATTGAGTTTCGGAGCCATGAGGTAATGTTGCAGCTGTACAAAACTCTGGTGCGGCCGCATTTGGAGTATTGCGTGCAATTCTGGTCACCGCATTATAGGAAGGATGTGGAAGCATTGGAAAGGGTGCAGAGGAGATTTACCAGAATGTTGCCTGGTATGGAGGGAAGATTTTATGAGGAAAGGCTGAGGGACTTGAGGCTGTTTTCGTTAGAGAGAAGAAGGTTAAGAGGTGACTTAATTGAGGCATACAAGATGATCAAAGGATTAGACAGGGTGTACAGTGAGAGCCTTTTTCCTCGGATGTTGATGTCTAGCAAGAGGGGACATAGCTTTAAATTGAGGGGAGATAGATATAAGACAGATGTCAGAGGTAGGTTCTTTACTCAGAGAGTAGTAAGGGCGTGGAATGCCCTGCCTGCAACATAGTGGACTCGCCAACACTAAGGGCATTCAAATAGTCATTGGATAGACATAGACATATGGACGATAAGGGAATAGTGTAGATGGGCTTTAGAGTGGTTTCACAGGTCGGCGCAACATCGAGGGCCGAAGGGCCTGTACTGCGCTGTAATGTTCTATGTTCTATGCATGGATACCAAGACAGCCAACATTCTGAACCAAGTGTTATGGGCAGCACGGTAGCATTGTGGTTAGCACTGTGGCTTCCCAGCGGCAGGGTCCCAGGTTTGATTCCCTGCTGGGTCACTGTCTGTGCGGAGTCTGCACGTCCTTCTCGTGTCTGCGTGGGCTTCCTCCGGGTGCTCCGGTTTCCATCCACAGTCCAAAGACATGCAGGTTAGGTGGATTGGCCATGCCAAATTGCCCTTAGTGTCCAAAAAGGTTAGGAGGGGTTATTGGGTGAGGGGGATGGGGTGGAAGTGAAGGCTTAAGTGGGTTGGTGTGGATTCAATGGGCCAAATTGCCTCCTTCTGCACAACATGTTCTATGATTATCTATAACAACTACTTGCTTTAAACTTGCTTTGATTCTGGCATATTAAAGAAAAAAGTAATTTATCTTGGAAAGGTTATAGAGTCACCACGAGGTCTTCAATGTTCAATCACCACATAATGTGCCATATTAAAACTTAGCTCAGTGAATCTTATTGAGTGTGGAAACTTTATACGGGGTGTTTGTGCTCTGCTGACTTTAAACAACAAACACAGACACTGGGTCTATAATGCTGGTGTCCATGTAAAACGCAGATACCTCGCATGGACACTTTTGTGCCATTATGTGTGGTTAATCCAGCTGGGACAATAATGCAGTGCGAATCATGTGAGATGGCCACTAAGTTCTTCAAAAATCAGGTAAATACATATTGTCTGACCATTATGTTCAGGCTAAAGGATAATAGATTATTGCACAAAAGCAGAATGACACTAGAAGAATCTTGTACATTTGACTAACACAAAACAAGAAAAGACAGTCCAAACTCTGCCATTATTTTCATTTTTGCTTTCAATTACCTCTTGCTATGTAGGAATTCAGCCTCACAAAGAGCATCTTTGTAGCCCCACCCTTTGTTGAGGCACGAAACTGAGGACCATATGGCTGATCTTCAAATGTGTGGAGGCTTTCACAAGGGTGGCACGGTGATGCAGTGGTTAGCACTGCTGCCTCCAGGGCACCGAGGACCCCGGTTCGATCCCAGTCCCGGGACACTGTCCATGTGGAGTTTGCACATTCTACCCGTGTCTGTGTGGGTCTCACTTAAACCTTCACTTCCACCCTATCCTCCTAACCCAAAAGATGTGCAGGGTAGGTGGACTGGCAACCCTAAATTGCCCCTTAATTGAAAATAAATATTTTTAAAATGTCTTGTTTTTCACATGAATGTTAAAGTCGATGGATCTGTTGATCAAATAATTGCTCCACCATCATCAGGCAATTGGGATATTAACCATTTCTAGCACATAAACAGATAAGATGCAAACATCAGTTCCCTGGCCACTTGATGACTTGGTTGGTTTTGACACCTGCCTCATCGTAGAATAAAGCTTTGAATAAATTGGTGCAGCAATTTAAGATGCACTGCATTTACAGTATTTGACATTTGCCAGCAAGCCATTATGATGTCTGATTGATATGGCTTAGGATTTAAAAATAAAATACTTATTATCCTTCAAGTTAACCAATAACTTGATTTGTATCCAGAACCCAACATTTGCAGCCTGGATAATCTACACATCAAAATCTACAAATGTGCTGGGAATTTGGAGACAGCTAAACTGCAGTCTAAATTTTGATGTTTAATAAAGAAAGGTAGTTTCCTCATGAACTATTTCTGAAACATATTAATCCTGAATACCTACCTTATATTAATGTAATGCCAGTGTCTCTCAAATGTCATATTACCAGCAATGGTCAGGATCATCGTCTCTCTACATCCATTTTTAAAGGCAAAACTCCTTTTTCTTCAATTACTTAAGGGTTACTTTGGGCGGGATTCTTTGGCAGTAAGGGGGACCATTTAAAGGGGGACAGAGGGGACCATTTAAAAGGTTGCTGTCTGTGGTGAGGTGAGTACAGATTAACTTACTTGCCTTGCAGGTCAGCTGTTGAGTTCGGGAGTGAGAGCTGGGACCTTAGAATCAGCGCGGGAATTTTGAAAAGCGCGGGGGCTGCGAGACAGAGGGGACCATTTAAAAGGTTGCTGTCTGTGGTGAGGTGAGTACAGATTAACTTACTTGCCTTGCAGGTCAGCTGTTGAGTTCGGGAGTGAGAGCTGGGACCTTAGAATCAGCGCGGGAATTTTGAAAAGCGCGGGGGCTGCGAGACAGAGGGGACCATTTAAAAGGTTGCTGTCTGTGGTGAGGTGAGTACAGATTAACTTACTTGCCTTGCAGGTCAGCTGTTGAGTTCGGGAGTGAGAGCTGGGACCTTAGAATCAGCGCGGGAATTTTGAAAAGCGCGGGGGCTGCGAGACAGAGGGGACCATTTAAAAGGTCGCTGTCTGTGGTGAGGTGAGTACAGATTAACTTACTTGCCTTGCAGGTCAGCTGTTGAGTTCGGGAGTGAGAGCTGGGACCTTAGAATCAGCGCGGGAATTTTGAAAAGCGCGGGGGCTGCGAGACAGAGGGGACCATTTAAAAGGTTGCTGTCTGTGGTGAGGTGAGTACAGATTAACTTACTTGCCTTGCAGGTCAGCTGTTGAGTTCGGGAGTGAGAGCTGGGACCTTAGAATCAGCGCGGGAATTTTGAAAAGCGCGGGGGCTGCGAGACAGAGGGGACCATTTAAAAGGTCGCTGTCTGTGGTGAGGTGAGTACAGATTAACTTACTTGCCTTGCAGGTCAGCTGTTGAGTTCGGGAGTGAGAGCTGGGACCTTAGAATCAGCGCGGGAATTTTGAAAAGCGCGGGGGCTGCGAGACAGAGGGGACCATTTAAAAGGTTGCTGTCTGTGGTGAGGTGAGTACAGATTAACTTACTTGCCTTGCAGGTCAGCTGTTGAGTTCGGGAGTGAGAGCTGGGACCTTAGAATCAGCGCGGGAATTTTGAAAAGCGCGGGGGCTGCGAGACAGAGGGGACCATTTAAAAGGTTGCTGTCTGTGGTGAGGTGAGTACAGATTAACTTACTTGCCTTGCAGGTCAGCTGTTGAGTTCGGGAGTGAGAGCTGGGACCTTAGAATCAGCGCGGGAATTTTGGAAAGCGCGGGGGCTGCGAGACAGAGGGGACCATTTAAAAGGTTGCTGTCTGTGGTGAGGTGAGTACAGATTAACAACTTGCTTACCTTGCAGGCCAAGTCGATTTCAGCAGGAGCGGAGCAGGTTAGTCCATTTCTGCGGGGGCAGTGCGGAAGTGATTTCTGGGAGGTAAGTTTCTCCTTTAAATAAATTTTTTTTTAAAAAAAATTCTAGTGTTTAAGGTGGGAACAGGAAGTCGACCCGCGGACGTCTGGGAAGACCCTCACCAATAAATTCTGGTGGAGAGGAAACCCGAGACACTACACGTGTAGTGTCTCCCACCCGCCCTCCTCCTCTAACCTAATAATAAAACCCTTTGGTGTGAGGTAAGTACCATATTTTATTATTGTTATTAATAATTTTTATTCTTTATTTTTTTTTTATATATAAATTTTTTTTTTTAATTTAGTTGTTAGCCAGATCTTGGTAGAAAGTTAGAGGAATGGCAGGGAAGGGAGTGCAATGTTCCTCCTGCAGGATGTTTGAGGTGAGGGATGCCGTTAGTGTCCCTGCTGATTTTACCTGCAGGAAGTGCTGCCATCTCCAGCTCCTCCAAGACCGAGTTAGGGAACTGGAGCTGGAGTTGGAAGAACTTCGGATCATTCGGGAGGCAGAGGGGGTCATAGATAGCAGCTTCAGGGAATTAGTTACACCAAAGATTGGAGATAGATGGGTAACTGTAAGAGGGACGGGGAAAAAACAGTCAGTGCAGGGATCCCCTGCGGTCGTTCCCCTGAGAAACAAGTATACCGCTTTGGATACTTGTGGGGGGGACGACTTACCAGGGGTAAGCCATGGGGTACAGACCTCTGGCACAGAGTCTGTCCCTGTTGCTCAGAAGGGAAGGGGGGAGAGGAGCAGAGCATTAGTAATTGGGGACTCTATAGTCAGGGGCACAGATAGGAGATTTTGTGGGAGCGTGAGAGACTCACGTTTGGTATGTTGCCTCCCAGGTGCAAGGGTACGTGATGTCTCGGATCGTGTTTTCCGGGTCCTTAAGGGGGAGGGGGAGCAGCCCCAAGTCGTGGTCCACATTGGCACTAACGACATAGGTAGGAAAGGGGATAAGGATGTCAGGCAGGCTTTCAGGGAGCTAGGATGGAAGCTCAGAACTAGAACAAACAGAGTTGTTATCTCTGGGTTGTTGCCCGTGCCACGTGATAGTGAGATGAGGAATAGGGAGAGAGAGCAATTAAACACGTGGCTACAGGGATGGTGCAGGCGGGAGGGATTCAGATTTCTGGATAACTGGGGCGCTTTCTGGGGAAGGTGGGACCTCTACAGACAGGATGGTCTACATCTGAACCTGCGGGGCACAAATATCCTGGGGGGGAGATTTGTTAGTGCTCTTTGGGGGGGTTTAAACTAATGCAGCAGGGGCATGGGAACCTGGATTGTAGTTTTTGGGTAAGGGAGAATGAGAGTATAGAGGTCAGGAGCTCAGATTTGACGTCGGAGGAGGGGGCCAGTGTTCAGGTAGGTGGTTTGAAGTGTGTCTACTTCAATGCCAGGAGTATACGAAATAAGGTAGGGGAACTGGCAGCATGGGTTGGTACCTGGGACTTCGATGTTGTGGCCATTTCGGAGACGTGGATAGAGCAGGGACAGGAATGGATGTTGCAGGTTCCGGGGTTTAGGTGTTTTAGTAAGCTCAGGGAAGGAGGCAAAAGAGGGGGAGGTGTGGCGCTGCTAGTCAAGAGCAGTATTACGGTGGCGGAGAGGATGCTAGATGGGGACTCATCTTCCGAGGTAGTATGGGCTGAGGTTAGAAACAGGAAAGGAGAGGTCACCCTGTTGGGAGTTTTCTATAGGCCTCCAAATAGTTCTAGGGATGTAGAGGAAAGGATGGCGAAGATGATCCTGGATATGAGCGAAAGTAACAGGGTAGTTATTATGGGAGACTTTAACTTTCCAAATATTGACTGGAAAAGATATAGTTCGAGTACATTAGATGGGTCGTTTTTTGTTCAGTGTGTGCAGGAGGGTTTCCTGACACAGTTTGTTGACAGGCCAACAAGAGGTGAGGCCACATTGGATTTGGTTTTGGGTAATGAACCAGGCCAGGTGTTGGATTTGGAGGTAGGTGAGCACTTTGGGGACAGTGACCACAATTCGGTGACGTTTACGTTAAGGATGGAAAGGGATAAGTATACACCGCAGGGCAAGAGTTATAGCTGGGGGAAGGGAAATTATGATGCCATTAGACGTGACTTGGGGGGGATAAGGTGGAGAAGTAGGCTGCAAGTTTTGGACACACTGGATAAGTGGAGCTTGTTCAAGGATCAGCTATTGCGTGTTCTTGATAAGTATGTACCGGTCAGGCAGGGAGGAAGGTGTAGAGCGAGGGAACCGTGGTTTACCAAAGAAGTGGAATCTCTTGTTAAGAGGAAGAAGGAGGCCTATGTGAAGATGAGGTGTGAAGTTTCAGTTGGGGCGATGGATAGTTACAAGGTAGCGAGGAAGGATCTAAAGAGAGAGCTAAGACGAGCAAGGAGGGGACATGAGAAGTATTTGGCAGGAAGGATCAAGGAAAACCCAAAAGCTTTCTATAGGTATGTCAGGAATAGGCGAATGACTAGGGACAGAGTAGGACCAGTCAAGGACAGGGAAGGGAAGTTGTGTGTAGAGTCTGAAGAGATAGGCGAGATACTAAATGAATATTTTTCGTCAGTATTCACTCAGGAAAAAGATAATGTTGTGGAGGAGAATGCTGAGCTCCAGGTAAATAGATTAGATGGCATTGAGGTAAGTAGGGAAGAGGTGTTGGCAATTCTGGACAGGCTGAAAATAGATAAGTCCCCGGGGCCTGATGGGATTTATCCTAGGATTCTCTGGGAGGCCAGGGAAGAGATTGCTGGACCATTGGCTTTGATTTTTATGTCATCATTGGATACAGGAATAGTGCCAGAGGACTGGAGGATAGCAAATGTGGTCCCTTTGTTCAAAAAGGGGAGCAGAGACAACCCCGGCAACTATAGACCGGTGAGCCTCACGTCTGTAGTGGGTAAAGTCTTGGAGGGCATTATAAGAGACAAGATTTATAATCATCTAGATAGGAATAATATGATCAGGGATAGTCAGCATGGCTTTGTGAAGGGTAGGTCATGCCTCACAAACCTTATCGAGTTCTTTGAGAAGGTGACTGAACAGGTAGACGAGGGTAGAGCAGTTGATGTGGTGTATATGGATTTCAGCAAAGCGTTTGATAAGGTTCCCCACGGTAGGCTATTGCAGAAAATACGGAGGCTGGGGATTGAGGGTGATTTAGAGATGTGGATCAGAAATTGGCTAGCTGAAAGAAGACAGAGGGTGGTGGTTGATGGGAAATGTTCAGAATGGAGTTCTGTCACAAGTGGAGTACCACAAGGATCTGTTCTGGGGCCGTTGCTGTTTGTCATTTTTATCAATGACCTAGAGGAAGGCGCAGAAGGGTGGGTGAGTAAATTTGCAGACGATACTAAAGTCGGTGGTGTTGTCGATAGTGAGGAAGGAAGTAGCAGGTTACAGAGGGATATAGATAAGCTGCAGTGCTGGGCTGAGAGGTGGCAAATGGAGTTTAATGTAGAGAAGTGTGAGGTGATTCACTTTGGAAGGAAAAACAGGAATGTGGAATATGTGGCTAATGGAAAAGTTCTTGAAAGTGTGGATGAGCAGAGGGATCTAGGTGTCCATGTACATAGATCCCTGAAAGTTGCCACCCAGGTTGATAGGGTGGTGAAGAAGGCCTATGGAGTGTTGGCCTTTATTGGTAGAGGGATTGAGTTCCGGAGTCAGGAGGTCATGTTGCAGCTGTACAGAACTCTGGTACGGCCGCATTTGGAGTATTGCGTACAGTTCTGGTCACCGCATTATAGGAAGGACGTGGAGGCTTTGGAACGGGTGCAGAGGAGATTTACCAGGATGTTGCCTGGTATGGAGGGAAAATCTTATGAGGAAAGGCTGATGGACTTGAGGTTGTTTTCGTTAGAGAGAAGAAGGTTAAGAGGAGACTTAATAGAGGCATACAAAATGATCAGAGGGTTAGATAGGGTGGACAGTGAGAGCCTTCTCCCGCGGATGGAAATGGCTAGCACGAGGGGACATAGCCTTAAACTGAGGGGTAATAGATATAGGACAGAGGTCAGGGGTAGGTTCTTTACGCAAAGAGTAGTGAGGCCGTGGAATGCCCTACCTGCTACAGTAGTGAACTCGCCAACATTAAGGGCATTTAAAAGTTTATTGGATAAACATATGGATGATAATGGTATAGTGTAGGTTAGATGGCTTTTGTTTCGGTGCAACATCGTGGGCCGAAGGGCCTGTACTGCGCTGTATTGTTCTATGTTCTATGTTCTATGTTCTATGTTCTAAGCCTCACTCTAATGAGCAAATTCCTGAGATACCTGAGGCTTTGGGATTCAGCCCCTTTGCCTCAGAGACCTCAGGTGAGTGCCGTTCAGCACTGGTCCCCACAAACGGGGATACGATTCACGGGGGTCTCCCAGAGGATCGGAGGTCCCCAGCTGCATGCCCTTTGGCAGGGTGGTGCTCTAGCACTGCTGGTACCACCTAGGCACACTGCTAGTGCCATCTTGGCACCGTGGCAGTGCCATGTGGGTACCAGCCTGGCACTGCCAAGGTTCCCAGATGGCATTGCCATCTGGCATAGACACTGCCAAGGTGCCATGCTTTGGTTGTTTGTGCATGTGCGATCAGGCGAAGGTTGCCTCGCGGGGGTGCTGGTGGGGTGCGGGGACCCTACCATATGTGTTTGGGCTGGGGAGAGGTCGGGGATCGTTTGGGGGGCCTTGGAGTTTGAGACGTCATTTATAAATGACGTACAATCTCTGGCTATAATGGGAGTTCCAGCGAGCAGAGCTCGGCACTGTAAAAAACGGGGCTATGTTCCCCGTTCAGGCTTCTTCTTCAACGCGAGCCATGTTGAATAGCCATGTGTTTCTCCGCATTGCGAGTACTGGGAAACACATGGCTAAACGCGCTCGCCAGGGCACTGTGTTCCCTTTTGGAAGAATCACGCCCAAAACCAGTTGTGTGGCATAAGATAGTAAGCTAAGTTTTGTGAGGGCCACGAAGAATCCAGCACGAGTTTTAAGGATACAAAGTAATAATATTTATTTACAATAACATATATATATAACAGCAGCAGCAACTTCTCTTGCTACACACTCCTTCCTGCTGTTTCCAAACTGGCCAGCTTTATTTATACTTGGAGTTTACTAATGGTTTCTCCGCCCCCATCATTGGGGAAGCTCATACTCCCACAGGATTGTGGGATTGTCATTAGTCCCCAGCCAATGGTAAGCAGGCAGGTTATAACATCCCTCCCCCCCAAAGTCCAAGGAATCCACCGAAGACCCTGGCAAAGGAGGGCGTCGGACTCGTTTTGCCGCAGGCCGGACACCATTTGAACGTGGCGCTGGATCAGGTGGCGTGTAACGAGATGGAGACCGGCGCTTCCGTGATGAACGGCGCAACGGTTGTACATCCACGGCCCGTGGACCCCAGGATTCCCCCTCTGATGCATCCTGTGTCTCCATCTCGGAGTCAGAGTCTGCTGCCTCCGTCATGTCAGCGTCTCTATCTCCATTCGGTTCTGTAATGACCTGCGCAGGCTTCAAGTGAGGCACCAGTGGAAGATTGTGAGGACTACCTTCCCTTGTCTCTGCGGCTGTAGAAATGAGCTCCGTGGGCGGGGAATCTTTTGAGGGGATAGTCTTCTGGACCGAACGTGGTCTACATGTTTGCACTGGAGATGACCCTGGGCTTGCACCTGGTAAGATATAGGGCCCGTTTGGCAAAAGATTTCCCCAGGAACCCACTGGGCACCACCAGCAAAATTCCGAACGAACACTGGGTCACCGGGCGCAAACTGCCGAATTGGCCGATGCCGAGAAAATCCCTGTCCCTGCCGTTCTTGTCTGCGGCGTACTTTTGCGCCAATGTCCGGGAAAACCACACTAAGGCGGGTGCGAAGTCTCCGGCCCATTAGGAGTTCTGCGGGAGCTACCCCAGTCACCGCATGGGGGGTGGTCCTATACGTAAACAAAAAGCGAGCCAGTCTCGTGTCCATTGATCCGGAAGTCTGCTTCTTTAGGCCTCTTTTGAATGTCTGCACTGCGTGCTCTGCCAACCCATTTGAAGCCGGGTGGTAAGGGGCAGTGCGGATATGGCGTATGCCGTTCATCTTCGTGAACCTCGCAAACTCCTCACTCGTGAATGGAGTGCCGTTATCCGTGACCAGCACCTCGGGGAGGCCATGTGTACTAAAGGACAAACGCATCTTTTCAATGGTTGCGCAGGACATTGTCCCCTACATCTTATGCACCTCTAGCCATTTAGACTGGGCGTCAATTAATAGAAGGAACATGGATCCTTGAAAAGGGCCTGTGAAATCTGCATGCAAGCCCGCCCAAGGCCGCCCTGGCCATTCCCAGTGATGTAGGGGCGCGGCCGGCAGAAGCTTCTGATGCTCCTGGCAAATGGAGCAGTTTTGGGCCACCTTCTCAATGTCGGTGTCGAGGCCTGGCCACCAGACATAACTCCGGGCCAACATTTTCATTTTGGCCACACCTGGATGCTCATTGTGCAGCTCCTGGCCTTTTTCCGGGACAATCACACGCGTCCCCCACAAGAGGATGCCATCTTCCACGCTGAATTCTGACAGCTTGGAGGAAAATGCCCGCAACTCGCCTGGGAGCTGTCTATGCTGCCCACCATACAGGACTATGTGCCAAACCTTTGACAGGACTGGCTCCGTCTGGGTCCACTCACGGATCTGTGATGCCGTGACAGGCAAGGTGTCCATAAAATTTAGGGTTGCAACCACCTCACCGGTCGTGCGGGTCGACATGGGGCCGGTTGATAAAGGCAATCGGCTCAGTGCGTCGGCATTTGCTATCTGCGTACCTGGTTTGTGCTCCAGAGAATACTCGTATGCAGCAAGCAACAAAGCCCAGCGCTGGATCCGTGCGGAAGCAATGGGCAGTATTGGCTTATCCTCTCTGAAAAGTCCCAGCAGAGGCTTATGATCAGTCACGATAGTGAAATGGCGGCCATACACGTACTGGTGGAAGCGTTTCACCGCAAAAACCACTGCCAGGCCCTCCTTCTCGATCTGCACGTACTTTTTCTCCACTGCAGTCAATTTGCGGGAGGCGAAAGCTATTGGTTGCTCGGCCCCGTTCTCCATCTTGTGTGACAGGACGGCCCCAATACCATACGGGGATGCATCACATGTGACGAGCAATGGCTTTCCAGGATCATAGGGACCAGACGACGACAATTGTTGCCTTACCCGCTGGAAAGTGGTTTCTTGCGGCTGACCCCAAACCCAGGTGTGATTTTTCTTTAGCAGCAGGTGCAAAGGGGCCAGCGTAGTTGCCAGATTGGGGAGGAACTTCCCATAATAGTTTACGAGACCGAGAAAAGAACGAAGATGCGAAGTGTCAGTCGGGGCGAGGACCTGTTGAATTGCACGCACCTTCTCTGCGACGGGGTGCAAACCTTCGCGGTCCACCCGATAACCTAGGTAGACTACTTCCTTTGCCTGAAATACGCACTTTGTGCGACGTAAACGGACTCCAACCTCCAAAAGGCTGGTCCCAGTTTTGGTCGGAACGACGGCGTCTCTGGCGCCTCCAGGACCGCCGTCCGCGACGGGGTCGGCGCCTACAAGTCTGACACGGACATGGCTCCTCATCCATTGGTTCTGGAGAAGGCTCCCTTCGGGGAGGAATGTCTGACGGCCACTGGCGTCGGTCCGGACGTTGCCTCGCCCAAGGTACCGCAGGAGTGCGGGGGGACGTTTTCGGACGGAAGGGGTTGCGCCCCAAGGCATGCACTTCCATTCCCTGTAGCTCCTGCACTCCTCGTTCTGCGCTCTCTCGGGACAATACTATTTGAATGACCTGTTGAAAAGTCAATGTTGGCTCAGCTAACAACTTTCTCTGGGTGGCCGCATTGTTAATACCGCAAACCAAACGGTCGGGTAACATTTCTGACAAGGTCTCACCATAGTCACAGTACTCCGCAATCCTGCGTAGCCTGGATAGAAAATCGGCAAGGGATTCTCCAGGGGTCCTCTCAGCGGTATTAAACCGGTAACGCTGGACTATCGTGGACGGGGTTGGGTTAAAATGTTGTCCCACTATATTCACAAGGCATGGTATAATTGAAAACAACTTCCAACCTGTATCCAACAAAAATCCAGGGAGGTGGCTTCAGCAGTGTAGACAGCTATTCACTTTAAACTTCGTCGCTAGTTTTGTGAGGGCCACGAAGAATCCAGCACGAGTTTTAAGGATACAACGTAATAACATTTATTTACAATAACATATATATAACAGCAGCAGCAGCAACTTCCCTTGCTGCACACTCCTTCCTGCTGTTTCCAAACTGGCCAGCTTTATTTATACTTGGAGTTTACTAATGGTTTCTCCGCCCCCCTCATTGGGGAAGCTCATACTCCCACAGGATTGTGGGATTGTCATTAGTCCCCAGCCAATGGTAAGTAGGCAGGTTATAACACTAAGTTAGAAAACTGCTTTAAATTGTGGGTGAAGGGCAAAGGGGACATAGGGTCAAACCAACATTAGAACCGATGTCAGGGGGTGCTCATTCTTCACCCAGACAATGATCAACAGTTGAAATCAACATGTTGGTCAAAAATTGGAGACAAAAACCCAGGAATCATTTAAGAAACAATTAAGTGCAGCAATAAGAAGAATGTAATTTGTTCTGGATTTATGAATTAAGTGGCCTGAATTGTAAGCATATTATGATCTTGTGTGAAGAGACAGCACAATGATTACTGCTGCTTATAGCAACTCCTGGCAGGAGATCTGCTGTCATCGTATGTCATGCTCACCTGTCTTGCACCATCCTGACACATCCACTATAGCTTGTCTGCAATCACTGTCTGACATTTGTCATCTAACGATGCCGAGACCGACTCCTCTTTCTCCTGCCCTCCACCTTGCCCTCTAGAAGAAATCTATGTAGCTTTTCTGCTCTGTTCAAATGACAGAAGTACTGACATTTCTATTCTGGATGTCTCTTTTCAGAGTTCTTTTTGCTCTTGCAATTTCAACCAGTTCCTCCATTCGTTTGCATATAAAATTTTAAACATGCATCTTGGCATCCACATTTCAAAGGTCTCAATTTGCTTCCACAGATCTTTACTTATGACCCAGGTTTCTGAGGCATACAGGTAGCATCTTATGAGTTTTCTTGTTGTTATCATGTCCTCCATCTTCACAAAATTACTCAAAGTATCATAGAATTTATAGTGGAGAAGGAGGCAATTCGGTCCATCGAGTCTGCACCGGCTCTTGTAAAGAGCACCCTACCCAAGCCCACATGTCCACCCTATCCCCATAACCCAGTAGTAACCCCGCCCAACACGAAGGGCAATTTTGGACACTAAGGGCAATTTAGCATGGCCAATCGACCTAACCTGCACATCTTTGGACTATGAGACGAAGCTGGAGCACCCGGAGGAAATCCACGCACACACGTGGAGAACGTGCAGACCGTCCGCACAGACAGTGACCCAAGCCGGGAATCGAACCTGAGACCCTGGAGCTGTGAAGCAATTATGCTAATCACTGCTACCGTGCTGCTCATGGCTATCTCTATCCTTCTTCTTTGGAATTGCAACTCGCATCTTCTGTTATTTGTTCTCAATATCAAACAGTGATTTTAACACATTTAAAGAGGCAAAGAGAAGAGTGTAGGATGCCACTTAAGATATGTAAAGAATGGGAATAGTTGAGCTCCTGATAGAGACGAGAAAGACAGTAAAAGGATGTGAGAAAGCGATGTTACAGAGTGTGTTCAAAACAAAAGAGTAACTAAAAGGAGATGATGTGCGCCTTTTTAATTTTTCAAAGAAAAGCAAACACTAGCTGTCACTAACAAACACCAAAGACAACCAGAAAAAATGATTCTTCAATGATTCCACAGGCACTTTGATATTTATGTGGCATCCAAAACACCAATTTCTGGCATTGCTATCAACCCAGAATAGCATTTTTTTTTTGCAATGTTCATTTAATTCTCTTGTTCTCTCTTTGTGTTTTATTTGCAGATTCCTTCGATAACTAGATCTGTACACCATGAGAAGATACTGGCACTTAGGCAACAAACACAATTCCTTTGGGATGCTTATTTTTCTTCTGCAGAAAAGATAGTATTAACTACTTTAGAGGTGAGTGGATCAGCTTTTGTACTTTTAATTAATTTATTACAGTTTTGGCTTCTTTTACACCGTTCCCCATTCAATGCCCTACCAACAACTTCCATAAGTGGATCATGATCCCTACTATCTGGAACCACATCTTCACACTTTCTGCCACGCAGCGTGTGGACATAATGATAAACAGTTATCCCAAGGGCTTGACTGTTACTAGATTAAAGATACTCTCACACATATTTCAGAGAGATGGAAAATATTGCACCAAGACCAGATTTTTCAACAAGCTAAAACTGAACAGATTTATTTATAAAATAGAACTTAGAACATTGAACAATACAGCGCAGTACAGGCCCTTCGGCCCACGATGTTGCACCGAAACAAAAGCCATCTAACCTACACTATGCCATTATCATCCATATGTTTATCCAATAAACTTTTAAATGCCCTCAATGTTGGCGAGTTCACTACTGTAGCAGGTAGGGCATTCCACGGCCTCACTACTCTTTGCGTAAAGAACCTACCTCTGACCTCTGTCCTATATCTATTACCCCTCAGTTTAAAGTTATGTCCCCTCGTGCCAGCCATTTCCATCCGCGGGAGAAGGCTCTCACTGTCCACCCTATCCAACCCCCTGATCATTTTGTATGCCTCTATTAAGCCTCCTCTTAACCTTCTTCTCTCCAACGAAAACAACCTCAAGCCCATCAGCCTTTCCTCATAAGATTTTCCCTCCATACCAGGCAACATCCTGGTAAATCTCCTCTGCACCCGCTCCAAAGCCTCCACGTCCTTCCTATAATGCGGTGACCAGAACTGTACGCAATACTCCAAATGCGGCCGTACCAGAGTTCTGTACAGCTGCAACATGACCTCCCGACTCCGGAACTCAATCCGTCTACCAATAAAGGCCAACACTCCATAGGCCTTCTTAACAACTCTATCAACCTGGGTGGCAACTTTCAGGGATCTATGTACATGGACACCTAGATCCCTCTGCTCATCCACACTTTCAAGAACTTTACCATTAGCCAAATATTCCGCATTCCTGTTATTCCTTCCAAAGTGAATCACCTCACACTTCTCTACATTAAACTCCATTTGCCACCTCTCAGCCCAGCTCTGCAGCTTATCTATATCCCTCTAACCTGCTACATCCTTCCACACTATCGACAACACCACCGACTTTAGTATCGTCTGCAAATTTACTCACCCACCCTTCTGCGCCTTCCTCTAGGTCATTGATAAAAATGACAAACAGCAACGGCCCCAGAACAGATCCTTGTGGTACTCCACTTGTGACTGTACTCCATTCTGAACATTTCCCATCAACCACCACCCTCTGTCTTCTTTCAGCTAGCCAATTTCTGATCCACATCTCTAAATCACCCTCAATCCCCAGCCTCCGTATTTTCTGCAATAGCCTACCGTGGGGAACCTTATCAAACGCTTTGCTGAAATCCATATACACCACATCAACTGCTCTACCGTCATCTACCTGTTCAGTCACCTTCTCAAAGAACTCAATAAGGTTTGTGAGGCATGACCTACCCTTCACAAAGCCATGCTGACTATCCCTGATCATATTATTCCTATCTAGATGATTATAAATCTTGTCTCTTATAATCCCCTCCAAGACTTTACCCACTACAGACGTGAGGCTCACCGGTCTATAGTTGCCGGGGTTGTCTCTGCTCCCCTTTTTGAACAAAGGGACCACATTTGCTGTCCTCCAGTCCTCTGGCTCTATTCCTGTAGCCAATGATGACATAAAAATCAAAGCCAAAGGTCCAGCAATCTCTTCCCTGGCCTCCCAGAGAATCCTAGGATAAATCCCATCAGGTCCCGGGGACTTATCTATTTTCAGCCTGTCCAGAATTGCCAACACCTCTTCCCTACGTACCTCAATGCCATCTATTCTATTAGCCTGGGGCTCAGCATTCCCCTCCACAACATTATCTTTTTCCTGAGTGAATACTGACGAAAAATATTCATTTAGTATCTTGCCTATCTCTTCAGACTCCACACACAATTTCCCATCCCTGTCCTTGACTGGTCCTACTCTTTCCCTAGTCATTCGCTTATTCCTGACATACCTATAGAAAGCTTTTGGGTTTTCCTTGATCCTTCCTGCCAAATACTTCTCATGTCCCCTCCTTGCTCGTCTTAGCTCTCTCTTTAGATCCTTCCTCGCTACCTTGTAACTATCCATCGCCCCAACTGAAACTTCACATCTCATCTTCACATAGGACTCCTTCTTCGTCTTAACAAGAGATTCCACTTCCTTGGTGAACCACGGTTCCCTCGCTCGACGCCTTCCTCCCTGCCTGACCGGTACATACTTATCAAGAACACGCAGTAGCTGATCCTTGAACAAGCCCCACTTATCCAGTGTGCTCAACACTTGCAGCCTACTTCTCCACCTTATCCCCCCCAAGTCACGTCTAATGGCATCATAATTGCCCTTCCCCCGGCTATAACTCTTGCCCTGCGGTGTATACTTATCCCTTTCCATCATTAACGTAAACGTCACCGAATTGTGGTCACTGTCCCCAAAGTGCTCTCCTACCTCCAAATCCAACACCTGGCCTGGTTCATTACCCAAAACCAAATCCAACGTGGCCTCGCCTCTTGTTGGCCTGTCAACATATTGTTTCAGGAAACCCTCCTGCACACACTGTACAAAAAACGACCCATCTATTGTACTCGAACTATATCTTTTCCAGTCAATATTTGGAAAGTTAAAGTCTCCCATAATAACTACCCTGTTACTTTCGCTCTTATCCAGAATCATCTTCGCCATCCTTTCCTCTACATCCCTAGAACTATTAGGAGGCCTATAAAAAACTCCCAACAGGGTGACCTCTCCTTTCCTGTTTCTAACTTCAGCCCATACTACCTCGGAGGAAGAGTCCCCATCTAGCATCCTCTCCGCCACCGTAATACTGCTCTTGACTAGCAGCGCCACACCTCCCCCTCTTTTGCCTCCTTCTCTGAGCTTACTAAAACACCTAAACCCCGGAACCTACAACATCCATTCCTGTCCCTGCTCTAT
Source organism: Scyliorhinus torazame (assembly GCF_047496885.1). Taxonomy (NCBI): domain Eukaryota; kingdom Metazoa; phylum Chordata; class Chondrichthyes; order Carcharhiniformes; family Scyliorhinidae; genus Scyliorhinus; species Scyliorhinus torazame. Next base: position 187,457,631 of record NC_092710.1, read on the forward strand.
CCATGTCTCTGAAATGGCCACAACATCGAAGTCCCAGGTACCAACCCATGCTGCCAGTTCCCCTACCTTGTTTCGTATACTCCTGGCATTGAAGTAGACACACTGGCCCCCTCCTGCGACGTCAAATCTGTGCTCTTGACCTCTATACTCTCATTCTCCCTTACCCTAAAACTACAATCCAGGTTCCCATGCCCCTGCTGCATTAGTTTAAACCCCCCCAAAGAGCACTAACAATTCTCCCCCCCAGGATATTTGTGCCCCTCAGGTTCAGATGTAGACCATCCTGTCTGTAGAGGTCCCACCTTCCCCAGAAAGAGCCCCAGTTATCCAGAAATCTGAATCCCTCCCGCCTGCACCATCCCTGTAGCCACGTGTTTAAATGCTCTCTCTCCCTATTCCTCATCTCACTATCACGTGGCACGGGCAACAACCCAGAGATAACAACTCTGTTTGTTCTAGTTCTGAGCTTCCATCCTAGCTCCCTGAAAGCCTGCCTGACATCCTTGTCCCCTTTCCTACCTATGTCGTTAGTGCCAATGTGGACCACGACTTGGGGCTGCTCCCCCTCCCCCTAAGGACCCGGAAAACACGATCCGAGACATCACGTACCCTTGCACCTGGGAGGCAACATACCAAACGTGAGTCTCTCACGCTCCCACAAAATCTCCTATCTGTGCCCCTGACTATAGAGTCCCCAATTACTAATGCTCTGCTCCTCTCCCCCCTTCCCTTCTGAGCAACAGGGACAGACTCCGTGCCAGAGGCCCGTACCCCATGGCTTACCCCTGGTAAGTCGTCGTCCCCACAAGTATCCAAAGCGGTATACTTGTTTCTCAGGGGAACGACCGCAGGGGATCCCTGCACTGACTGCTTTTTCCCAGTCCCTCTTACAGTTACCCATCTATCTCCAATCTTTGGTGTAACTAATTCCCTGAAGCTGCTATCTATGACCCCCTCTGCCTCCCGAATGATCCGAAGTTCTTCCAACTCCAGCTCCAGTTCCCTAACTCGGTCTTGGAGGAGCTGGAGATGGCAGCACTTCCTGCAGGTAAAATCAGCAGGGACACTAACTGCATCCCTCACCTCAAACATCCTGCAGGAGGAACATTGCACTCCCTTCCCTGCCATTCCTCTAACTTTCTACCAAGATCTGGCTAACAACTAAATTAATTTTTTTATAAAAAATAATAATAATATAATAAAATATGGTACTTACCTCAGACCAAAGGGTTTTATTATTAGGTTAGAAGAGGAGGGCGGGTGGGAGACACTACACGTGTAGTGTCTCGGGTTTCCTCTCCACCAGAATTTATTGGTGAGGGTCTTCCCAGACGTCCGCGGGTCGACTTCCTGTTCCCGCCTAAAACACTAATTTAAAAAAAAAAAAAAATTCTCAGCTCCTGCTGAAATTGACTAACCAGCCAGCTCCACTCCCGCCGAAATCAACTGGCCTGTCCCTGCAAAGACAAGTGGACAGGACAAGGACAGACTTACCTCCCCGCAGCCACTTCCGCACTGCTCCCGCTGAAACTGACTCACCAGCTGTTCTCCCGCCGAAATCGACTGGCCTGCCCCTGCAAAGACAAGTGCTTTTAGAGGACAGACTTACCTCCCAGCAGCCACTTCCGCACTGCTCCCGCTGAAACTGACTCACCAGCTGTTCTGCCGCCGAAATCGACTGGCCTGCCCCTGCAAAGACAAGTGCTTTTAAAGGACAGACTTACCTCCCAGCAGCCACTTCCGCACTGCTCCCGCTGAAACTGACTCACCAGCTGTTCTCCCGCCGTAATCGACTGGCCTGCCCCTGCAAAGACAAGTACTTTTAAAGGACAGACTTACCTCCCAGCAGCCACTTCCGCACTGCTCCCGCTGAAACTGACTCACCAGCTGTTCTCCCGCCGAAATCGACTGGCCTGCCCCTGCAAAGACAAGTGCTTTTAAAGGACAGACTTACCTCCCAGCAGCCACTTCCGCACTGCTCCCGCTGAAACTGACTCACCAGCTATTCTCCCGCCAAAATCGGGTACAGTTATAAAAAACACGGTGAAGTTATTCATTTCACTTCTCGCCAACCCTCCTCCAGTATTGAGAGCAGTCTTCTGGAATTAATGCAGGCTCTTAGAAAGGAAACAGAAAGTTTTGTTTTTAATATTAGTGAACAGAATTTTCTGCAGAACCTCTGGATCCCTCCAGCCAAGTCTTCAATGTGTGCTCCAAAGGCAAAGTTCCTCACTACAAATGTGATTTATAAAAGGTACGTCAAGTTAATTCCCGAGAATGTTGCTGTTGGGTAGAGGGAATTTGTACAGTCCAGTCTTTTCATACCTTGTAGTAAGATAATGTTTTCTTTTGTTTATCCCTTTGGTTCAGAAATTTCCATTGAAAGATGAGAGTGATAAACTCATAGAATTATACAGCAGATTGTGTCTATGCCAGCTCTTCGAAAAAGCTACCCAATTAGTCTAACTTCCTGCTTTTTCCTGATACTTCTGAAAACGTTTCCTCTTCAAGTCTTCATCCAATTATTTTGTGTGATTATTCTTCAGTAAGGACAGAATAATCAGATAATATACCCTGCTTTTATTTGCTTAATTTACTTGAAGAAGACAAACAAGTGCATTTTGGTAACATTACACAGCAGAGATTTAAATATAGTAACTTCAGGACATTACTTTGAAGACAATAAGACATCTTGGTCTTCATTGCGAGAGGATTTGAGTACAGGAGCAGGGAGAACTTGCTGCAACTATACAGGGCCTTGGTGAGGCCACACCTGGGATATTGTGTGCAGTTTTGGTCTCCTTATCTGAAGGAGTGCAGCGACGGTTTACCAGACTGATTCCTGGAATGGCAGGTCTGACATTTGTGGAGAGTTTGAGTCGGTTAGGATTGTATTCGCTGGAGTTCAGAAGAATGAGGGGGGATCTCATAGAAACCTATAAAATTCTAACAGGACTAGAGAGGGTAGATGCAAAATGGATGTTCCCGATTGTGGGAGGGGGCAGTTCCAGAACCAGAGGTCATAGTCTGAGGATACGGGCTAGATCATTTAGGACAGAGATGACAAGAAATTTCTTCAGAGTGGTGAGCCAGTGGAATTCATTACCACAGAAAGTAGTGGAGGCCAAAACATGGTAGTTAGATATAGCACTTGGGGCGAAGACGATCAAAGGATTTGAGGGGAAAGCGGGATTGGGCTATTGAGTTGGGTGATCAACCATGATCATAATTAATGGCAGAGCAGGCTTGAAGGGCCGAATGGCCTCCTCCTGCACCTCTTTACTATGTTTCTATCTAATACTTTGGGCAGGATTCTTCGGCCACGTCCGCCCGGTGACCGGAAAATCCCGCCCGAGATCAGTGGACTTTTCCATTGTCTGCATCTCGCCCATGTTGATCTTGCGGTGATGGTGGCGGAAGAATCCAGCCCTTTGTTACTTTTATGAGTTCCACCTCATAACCACAATGAAACCATATTTGAGTATGATATTGCCCAATATTGAAATTCATATAAACCGACCTGATTCTGAATTGAATGGTTGGCATAATCTCATTAGCACCCCCAAAACGTAGGACTTTATATTACACTTATCACTTAATTCAGTGATTTTACACAAAGAAAGATGACTGAAACTCTGTTTCAAATGAGAGAAAACACACCCCTGTTGTTAGCCTGTTCTACAGTAAAATTTAAATGGTGTATTTAAGATCGGTTTTGCGTTGATTTCACAATTTATTGTATCAAGACATTCGTTTCAGTTGCAGATATCTTGAAGAATTGATGTTTTTATTTTTCACCTCGTATTTTACATGGCTGCTAATTATTAAATAAATATCTAAAGTCTGTCATCCAATTTGCTGTAAATAACTGTTATTCAACAAATCTTGATGAACAATGTCTCCATTAAAATTGTATCTCGTAGGTTTCTGTGCAAGTCACAAATGTCACAAAACGTTTCCTTCAGTTTCTTATCTATGCTCTCATTGTTTTGCCCAACTGGTTTTGCACACAATATTTTTACACTTATCCTGCTTCTATACATGTGGCGAGTATCAAAGTGTCCTTTCTGAATAGTTCTATTTAGAAACAAAATACTTTTTTGCTGTATATATATTTTTTTAATTATCCCTCGCTGAGCTGTTCATCTTTTCCTAACACATCTTATCAAAGCTACTTTTGAGCCAATTGTTCAAATACGATGATTGCATGTTTTAAGTAACCTTACAGAAATCCTCACAAGTAATTCTAAAATATTTTCTTGAATATTTTGAGCATTATGAAGAATTCAATAAATTGAGGAAAGAATATGTTTAGGCTATTTTGCGAATGGTACGACCATTTTTCTTGTGGTTTATCTATCTATTAAATATGATTTCCAAAAACCACTTGACGTACTTTAAGTAAAGAAATAATGGAATGACTGTCCAATTTTAGATGGAATTGACAAATAGCAGCTTGCTACAACCTTGATGCTATTTGCTGACCTACAGTGATAGAGTTTAAAGAGTGATAGACTGACAAGAAGATTACATATCACATACAAGGTCAGAAGATTGCCTGATCCCATAATGTCACAGGGCTTGAGAGAATGGTCTCTGCCACCCATTTCTGGATAGATTAATTGATGCCCTTGCCAAAATAATATTATTGTGAAGAACAGATGCAGTATGACTTTTGTCACAATTATTTTTTTCTGCTTAAGGCAGAAATACTTTACAAAAACATTTAAATTAAACAAAATAAAGGTTTTACCCTATCTGCAAATTATTACTTAGTTCAAGTGACCTCCCATGGTGTTGCATATACTGAACAGGGGAACTGGAGTAGAACATTCAGCCCCTCGAGCCTGACCCACCATTCAGTGGGATCATGGCTGATCTGCGATCTAACTCCATATCCCGTATCCCTTAATATCTTTGCTTAATAAAAACCTATCCATCTGAGATTTAAAATTGACAACTGATCTAGCTTTAGCTACTGTTTGTGGGAGAGAATTCCAACCGTCTACTTCACTTTGAGTAAAGACATCCTTCTTAACATCTCTCCTGAGTGGTATAGCCCTAATGTTTAGACTATGACCCCTAGTTTTAGATTCTCCAACCAGTGGAAATAGTTTAGCTTTGAAGACCAATCAACGGGAAGGTGTCAAAGGGATAATTGGGCAGGAGAATAGTGGAATAGATAAATAAGGAATGGGCAAATGGCAGATGGAAGGAGACCAAGATGGAAGAGGGAAGGGAGAGGTGAGGATGGAAAAGGAGACAGAGATGGGGAGAATGTTTGGGAAAGGAGATGGATGAAGCAGAAGAAAGGAGAAAGAGAAGAGAAGGGCAGTAGGAAGGAGTGGGGGGATGGGGACAATTGGCATGGGATGTGGAGAGGACAAGTTGGAAAGGAAAAAAGAGAAAGAAGGATCGGAATGAGGTGGAAGAGAGAAGGTATTGGGGAAGATGGTGGACAAAGAATAGTCAAGTTGTAACAATTGCTCTTGGAACTGGACAGCAAGTTGCTTTGAATCTTTTCCTATCCGAGGCGTATAGCCTGGCTTCCCTAAGCCTTTAACTTTGAGTCAATGATAGGGTGAGTGGGTTGAGAGGAGGGATGCTGTAGGTGTAGCTCCCCTCTTCAAGGTCTGATCTGTTCAGTTTTGAGGGAAAGACTGGGGTATCCTTCACCATAAATTAATTTTCTGCCTTGTTGGAGAATATAAGTTATCTTCACAGGAAGTTAATCCACCGACATAGTGGAAACAAGTCAGGAGCTTTCTTCATTCAGAATTCAATATTTTGCTCAATGAAGTGTTGGAGATAGTGCTCGTCCTCCAGCAGAATTTGATATTCTGCACATTGCGGGTAGAGCAGTACTAAGAAACATCTATTTTTTAATGCATAGTTTACAAAAAGAGAGCATGCAGAGCAGTGGGTGCTAAGTGTTCAGGTCTGTGTCCCACTTAAACTCAGAAGGACAGGACCAACTGTTGTTCATGATAGAGCAATGTTAAATCAGTGTCCAACTTCATAACCAATCTATCACTAAGATCACCTATTTCCACCTTTGTAATATCGACCAACTTCATCCTTGTCTTCACCATTCGATGCTGAAACCCTCATTCATGATTTTGTTACCTCTAGACTTGACTATTACAATACACATTAGTGGGTCTCCTATATTTTACCCTCCAGAAACATGAGATCATCCAAAACGCTTCTACCTGAGTCTTTAAGTATAACACGTCCTGTTCCCCTATTACCCCAGTGCTCGTTGACTGACAGTGGCTCCTGGTCAAGCAATGCCTTTGCTGACTTTCTTTTCCTGTGGCTCTGTTCCAACTATGGCAATCAGTGAGTTTGCCCTTCTTTCTTTGATATCTATATTCTAATCCTCAGAGTCGCCAGGTATCAAATGATACCACCACAAGGTTCAACCGGCTATCGATCAAAGAGCCAAACATCAGTTAGTTAGTTCAAGGCCAAGGGTACTTTATTTACTCACACAATTAGTCATGCAACATAAACACTACTAGTTAACTACACCTATCGACTAAGACAACCTGTACTTAACTTCAGGCACCCGGCTTAGGTCAGAGGAACAGTGGCTGCTGTCGATTCTGGATCTATCGAGTCTGGAGAAGTAACTGCTGCTCAGCTGGGCTCATCCGTCTGGTAGTGGGCGTTGAACTTGGACTTGCTTCTGGTGGTGCTGCGACTGGAGATGGACGTTGCCGGGGCGCCAGGTCCAAAAGAGGACAAACATATGGCGGCTCTCTTCTTATATTTGGGGGTTTTCACGCTCTTTCGGGCGGTCCTTCAGTTTGGACCCCACTAATTGGGTGATCCCTGATCACTCTGTTCGATTCCTAACCAATAAAGGGGCGGTGCCTGGATGGCTGGGCGTGTCCCAAGCGGTCACTGACCCTGATGTTTACGCTTCTCTTGAACAGGGAGTGGCGCCGAAATGTCTGGGACTGTACCGGTCGCTCGAGTACCAGTCCTTTGTCTTGGTGGAGATGGGCCATCAAATGCTAATCGGCCCATCAAAATGCTAATTGGTCGGAGTTTCGATACCGTCTGGACTCCTTGTTTGCAACTATACATTTCAGGCTCTGGGCCTGCCTGAATCTTGCTCTGTCCATTTTACCCGCTAGGCTTTGCGAGTTTCTCTGTTCCTGGTTGTAAGTGGCCATCCCAGATGGCTACACTCCGTCCTCTTGATCATCAACGCGAAGCATGAAGGATCACAATACTGGGTCTTCTCCTGTCCTCTGACATGCCGGGTACCCTCAATCAAGGACAGGTTCTACCCTACTCTGTCCTATGGGTCAAAACACTTACCTAAATTTTCCTAATACAACACATACCTAAAAATTCCTAAGGGGGCATTTGACATTCAATCCTATATTCCAGTCTCCTTCCACAAAACAAAAGGGAACCCCTAACTGTCTCTAACTAGACTATACTCATACTGCTAACTAATAACCAAAGAACTTATCTTACAACACAAATAATCCAATCGCAGCATCACATTCCTTCTTATCACTAACATTCATATACAGAAAAAATAGCTTTATTAACGAAACAACAACCGCGGAATTTATTAGGGAGGAAGGGTTCAGAAAGAGTGTGGGGTTTGCTGGAGTCCGAGGAAAGGGGCTCTAAAGGTGTATACTGGAGGGTGGGAGGCTCTCCTTCGCCATTTCCGCAATCTGATCGTCTGGATGAGACTGCACAATATCGCTATCACCAGTAGGGCTTCCACTGTGTATGACAGGGATTACCATTTAATGAGATTCTCACACCATGTGGGGGTATCAGTGGCTGGGTCTGTGTGTGGTGTAGTGTCCCGGCTGGGGGTGTTGTGTTGGGTAGTCGTGTTCGGGGCCTTTGTGGTGAGGGAGGTAGAGGTAGGTAACACGTGCAACTGTACTGTTCCAACGACAATAATGATGTAGATCATCAGGTTCGTCTTCATTTTGTTTGTGCTTTTATCCATCTGTAAGTATCTTCGTATCTTCCAAGTGTTACAAGCATAGTATCTGTTATTATCTTGTTGCTTAACATCTCGTTTGTCGGGGGCAGCACGGTGGCGCAGTAGGTTAGCACTGCGGCCTCACGGCGCCGAGGTCCCAGATTCGATCCCGGTACTGGGTCACTGTCCGTGTGGCGTTTGCACATTCTCCCCGTGTTTGCGTGGGTTTCGCCCCCACAACCCAAAAATGTGCAAGCTACGTGGATTGGCCAAGCTAAATTGTCCCTTAATTGGAAAAAATAAATCGGGTACTCTAAATTTATTTTACAAAAACATCTCATTTGTCTGTCTGTTTCTCCTTAATGTCAATTTCCCATTTGAATCGTCACCATATGTGACTCCCTCATTTTTTTTTCAAACAACCATTTGCGGAGACGAGATCCGAAAACAATTCTGTCACAGTGCGAGCACGCTCGCAGCCTGTGTTTGATGGCTGAGTAGGCGGACAATTTCTCCGTCCTCTGCAAACTTGTTTTTCCAACCAAGTGATTCTGATATGTAAATAGTAGGGGGGGGGGGGGGGAATAGCAACCGAAGGGTCGCCGGAAAGGGGCAAACGCTGTGGCAAAATGCATTTTTTAAACCACAGGAATAAAAACGAACAGCAAAAGAGTTTCAAAAAAAGCCCAGCTACAACACACCCGCCCTGTAAATGGCCCGTGGACAAACCTTCAGTTAGACTATATTGGTCCCCTCCACCCCCTGCATAAATGGATACAAATATGTGTTGGTGGTAATCGACACATTTACGAAATGAGCTGAAGCTTTCCCCTCGAGAACAAATACAGCCAAAGCCACGGCAAAGATCTTAACCAAGCAAATTTTTACTAGATGGGGACTCCCCCATGGTATTGAGTCGGACCAAGGTTCGCACTTCACATGCAGGGTTATGAAAAACGTGATGACCATTTTTGGTATAAAGCAAAAGTTCCACATTGCCTATCACCCGCAGTCCAGCGGTATTGTGGAATGCATGAATCGGACACTAAAGGCCACACTTAGAAAAATGGTGCAGCAACACAACACGACATGGGACACAGTGCTCCCATTCACACTGATGTGTATTAGAAACACAGTGTCGAGTTCGACAGGATATACCCCCATATACTCATGACCGGACGACCCATGAAGGGTACCGAGTATTTATTTGGTCTTGATATGGCCAGCCCCGCAGTCACCCCCTGACCCATGAGAAAGCAGTCCAACACATGTTAGAAAATATTAAAGCAGCACAGCTCGCTGCAGCTGTTCGACTAGGTGCTAAACGAAAGCAGAGTAAGCCCTGCTTTGATCAGACAGTACACCCGACAGAGTATACAATTGGACAGCAAGTGATGATCACCTTATACAACCCCAGCTCATTCCTCTCCCCTAAATTTGCAGGACCATATTCAGTCTCAGACAAAGTAAGCCCCTCAGTTTATAAAATCACATATCCTAACGGAAAATCAGGATGGTTCCATGTAATGAGTTTAAGGTTTATGGAACGCAGTGCAGCCACTCGCACCACCTCTCATTGGCAATGGCAGACAATGAAGACCCGCCCACTGACAACCCAATTCCCCCCTCCCCCAGCAACAGCAGCACGTCCACAGACATGACCTTGACCCCACCCCCAGCATCAGATTTGACCCTAAAGCTAATAATTCCGAAAGAAGCGAAATGTGCTCTTCCTTGGTGTCAGTCTGTGGGATCAAGCCGTCCACATACTGAACAAGGCATTCAGGGCGGGAAGATTTAGATAAGCCATTTGCCAATTGTCTGTGAAAAATGGAGGGGGGGTTGTGGAAACCTTGTGGAAGGCACGTCCACGTGTACTGCTGTCCCTGGAAAGTGAACGCAAATTTATACTGGCATGCTTTGTCCAGTGGTATGGACCAAAAGCCATTGCTAATGTCCAATACCGTGAAAGATTTTGACTGGAGTCCCTGTTTTAACATGGCCTCAGGACTCGTGGTAATGGTGGGGGCTGCTAGGGGAGTCACTTTGTTCAATTCCCTATAATCGATGGTCAGTCGCCATGAACCATCTGGTCTTCTTACTGGCCAAATTGGGGCATTGTTCGTCGATGCTACGGGTCGAATCACTCCTTGGTTTTAATAAAATTTGGATTACCTTAGCTAGCTCTCCCTCAGCTTGCTGGGGGAAGCCGTATTGTTTCTGGGGCTTAGGATCGGGACCTGTAATGTTAACCACTCCTGGGATTTTGCCACAGTCGTGCTTGAGCTGGGCAAACGATGCCTTATGTCTTTTCAAGACCTCTCTAACCGTCTTGTCTGTGGTAATGGTTTGTGGATCAAACCAGTACTCTCCTACTGAGCTGATTCTGTGTGCATAATCTCCTACTGTAAGCATGGCGGTAGCTCGTGCTGTTCTAGCCATTTTCCATATACATCTATTAACTGGGTCGAACGAAAGGTTGTGTGTACTCATGAAATCTATGCCTAGGATGGGTTCTGCTGCCTGGGGTAAATCTACTAAAACGACCGAGTGTTTTGTTTTACTATTGCCAAGCTGTACGTCCACAGGGGCTGTGATGTGTCCCTGCTGGAGGTGACCTGTAAAGCCACTAAGGGTAATGGTGTCTGTAGTGGGCCATATCTCTCTCTGGTACATGGTGGAGGAGTTTAACGCGGTTCGGACCCTCCTGTGTCCAAAAGGAAGTCTACGGGGTGTCCCCGGACTGTGCCTGCAACTACCGGTCTTCTGGACTTATCCCAAAGGGTATCACAGACCCAAATTGGGGAACCCGAACACCGTCAATCGGTGCCATTCATGGCCAAATTATCTGCTCGAGTGTTAACACTGTGGATGGGTCTGGCATTGTTTCTAGGGGGGGCATTTGTGTGCTGATTCCTTTGCTGCTTCGGGGGGGGCATTGCATTCTCGGGCATGATGTCCCTCGTGTCCACAATTATAACATTCCTGCGTTTTAGGGTGCTGCGCTTCATTTACCCATGCGGGGTCTTAGTGTGCCCTTACTGGATTCATTGTGGCATCTACTCTCTCCTGCTCTGTCTTTCTCTGTATAGACTGTTCCCAAGCTCTTGACAAGTGTTTCAGAACCCACACTTCATTATGTGCCGGGCCTGAGGGGTCGTAACTGGCACATGCCTTCTGTCCTGCCTCTGTGGCATGGGATACTAGGGTACGGGTCCATTTGGTCGTAGCGTCTACTGATAAACGGGCGCGGGCTAATTCACCAAATACCACGGTAAAGTGGATCCAAAGGCATCCAGCAAACGCTGTTGGATGCTCTCCCTTTTTCTGTCTGCACCAGTTGAGTCCTACCGGATCTCCTCTATTATAGCCAATGGCGTCTAAAATGGCTGTTTTCATGTCTTGGAGGCTACCTCCTCCTACAATTTGTGGGTCGGGAAGGGCTGAACTAACTGACGGTTCAAGGCACATCACTATGAGCTTTACCTCTTCTTGCTCGTCTAAACCGTACATAAGGGTCAGTTGCTTCACTAGTTCGAAAAAGTGGTGTGGGTCTGATGTGGGGTGGAAAGTCTCAATCTTATCGCGGGCATCTCTTAACTGGGTGATGGTTAATGGGGGTGTATACACAAAATCGGGTTGGTCTTCCATGGTGACCCTGCGCTGCGTAGTGATGGGGTTCATTGGGTTGGGTGCTGCCTGTGCAGTCGGGGGTGCGGGTGCTTTTCTTTTCTGGGCCTGGGGGGCTCTATTCTGATTTTCTGTCCCGTTCACGTATCGTTGGGCCGTTTCACTGAGTTCCTGCCAATCGGGGCCATCTTCCTGATCTAACTGTGGCCAAAGGTGTCTCTGAACCCATTCTGAACGGATAGCAATGATTGCAATTTTACAATTTGCTGTCTGCACTTGGCAGGATCCACTGAACTCTGCCTCTGTTCCGTGGTGGAACTGTGGAGTGCTCGGAGGGCTGCCTTCAAATCATCGCATTGTTTCCTCAACTGTTCTACCTGGTTCTCTGTTTCTTCTCTTACCAGTACTGCACGTTGCGTGTCCTGGTAGGCCTTATACTGAATCTGGAAGCTGCTAAGGTGGGCGAGACAAGATTGATGTACCCTCTTGACATCATCCGTCTCCTTGTCCTTCGCCGCGAGCTGCTCCCGGAGCTGCACATTTAATCTATCGCTTTCACTAATGTTTCCTTCTCTACTTCTCTCCTTCTCCTCAAGCTGCCTGTGGAGCGTCCTCACGACCTCCTCTGTGCCTCGCAATTGTGCCAGACAGGACACGATTGCCATCGGCTTACGAACCTTACTTAAACTTTTCTTGTGGATCTCAGTCAGGCTGTCCCACCAAGTCTGTCCTATGCTGCCAGGACCTGTTTCCTCATTTACGCAAAATTCCGACCATAGGGGCCATCCTTTCCCCTTTAGCTATCACCTAAGTTCTCCTTCCCATACGGGACACTGTTCTGATCGGTTGGTCGATGCGACCTCGGACTCTTGTGGATGCAGAAGACGTTCCATTGCCTTCATGGCCATCCCTACAATTATCTCTGTCTCTACCGGGAATTTGGAACAAGGGGGAATAAAGTGGTGGTGCAGACACGGGTACGGCTCAAGCTATTTTCCAGTTTACACAACTCCTGAAAGTTTCACGCAACAAAATCTATCGAGGTGACTTATATCCCTTTGTTAGTGCGCATGCATATTACACACTTCCGGATTTTGGAGGTTTGATCGATACTGGTTTCCCTTGTGGTTTCTTTTACTTTGCCAATTTGGAATCTAATTCAAACGCTTTCGTGGGTTCTGTCGGAGTGACACGGTCACTTCTGGGTCGAGTCCCGTCAGATGTCGCCAATAACTGTTGCCTTTCTTTTCCTGTGGCTCTGTTCCAACTACGGCAATCAGTGGGTTTGCCCTTCTTTCTTTGATATCTATATTCTAATCCTCAGAGTCGCCAGGTATCAAATGATACCACCACAAGGTTCAACCGGCTATCGATCAAAGAGCCAAACACCAGTTAGTTAGTTCAAGGTCAAGGGTACTTTATTTACACACAATTAGTCATGCAACATAAACACTACAAGTTACCTACATCTATCGACTAAGACAACCTGTACTTAACCTCAGGCACCCGGCTTAGGTCAGAGGAACAGTGGCTGCTGTCCGATTCTGGATTTATCGAATCTGGACAAGTAACTGCTGCTCAGCTGGGCTCATCCGTCTGGTAGTGGGCGTTGAACTTGGACTTGCTTCTGGTGATGCTGTGATTGGAGATGGACGTTGCCGGGGCACCAGGTCCAAAAGAGGACGAACATATGGTGGACTCTCTTCTTATACTTGGGGGTTTTCGCACTCTTTCGGGCGGTCCTTCAGTTTGGAACCCACTAATTGGGTGATCCCTGATCACTCTGTTCGATTCCTAACGAATAAATGGGCGGTGCCTGGATGGCTGGGCGTGTCCCAAGCGGTCACTGACCCCGTTGTTTACGCTTCCCTTGAACAGGGAGTGGCGCCAAAATGTCTGGGACTGTACCGGTTGTCATGGTGCAGACATACACACTGATGTACACAAAGCAAGACCAATCACCACACACAACACCGCAGCCAATCACCAGTGAGAGCACACTCACTATATAGACAGAGGGCATCAGAGTTCTCGCTCATTCGGGATGCAGCTTCTCAGAAGGACAGAGCTTACAGTACAGATCCTCACCATGTGCTGAGTGCATAGACTGGTTAGGACAGGCATAGGTCTTTAGTTTAATCTAACATTGTGTTAACCCACAGTGAAAGTATGTTCAACAGTTTCACACTTCAAATAGTACAACACTATTTTATTAAGTGTTGGTGGCCTGTATGTGTTCCACGGATCCAGAGCACCCAACGCAACACTGGTCGCTTGAGTACCAGTCCTTTGTCTTGGTGAAGATGCTAATCGGCCCATCAAAATGCTAATTGGTCGGAGTTTCGATACCGTCTGGACTCCTTGTTTGCAAGTATACATTTCAGGCTCTGAGCCTGCCTGAATCTTGCTTTGTCCATTTTACCCGCTAGGCTTTGCGAGTTTCTCTGTTCCTGGTTGTAAGTGGCCATCCCTGATGGCTACAACTTGACTTTAAAAATGTTATTCTCAGCCTTGTTTTCATACACTTCCTTCGCCTTGCCTCTCTGTACCTCTATCATGTCCATCAGTCTCATAACCTTACGTGATATCTACGCTCCTCTAATTCTAGCCTTTTGAACATTCCCAGTTATAATTGTTCCACCATTGCGGGCTGTGCCTTCAGTTACCAATGTCCCTAACTCTGGGAGTCCTTCTCTATGCCTCTCTTCCTCACTACCTCACCTTCCTCCTTTAAGATACTCCTTAAAACCTAACTCTTTGACCAAACATTTGGTCACCTGACCTAATATCTCCTTTTGTAGCTCAGTGTCAAACTTTGTTTTTGTAAAGTGCCCTTGAAGTATCTTGAGACATTTCATTGCTTTGAAGGCAATCTATTAATATAAGTTGTTGTGTGAATAAATAAGCAGAGGTATACATTCTTCCTTCTATTTTCACGAGGCAGGAATCATCAGAAGCCTAGCCAAAACAGTAGCCAAAGCGACACTTCAAACATTATTTATCACTTGAAAGAGTCACCAACTAAAAATACTGGTTAAAAAAAATATTAATTAAAGCTAATTAACTGAAGTGGTTTCTCATATGGTGCCGATTTAGAGCTAAGAGAAGAAAAATACACTGCTCCACAAGTGTCACCCAGTGGCCAGAGTTTGCAACTGCTATGTTACCACTCATTAGAAAATTCATACAGAAAACATGATGGAACAGGTATCACCAACAAGTGTTAACACAATTAACACAGAGAAACCCATAGTCAATGTTGATACAGACCTGTTCAATGACAGAGCATACAGTTTGTATTAATGTATACATTTTAAAGCAAGCTTGAGGTTAAAAAAGGACTCAATTTTCAAAGATGAGTATTAGGAAATGTAGAGGACAAAGTGGGGATGGTACTATTGTTTCAATGTAATCATTGTTGCCCTGATGACATTACTGGACTCCATTTGCTGACTTTGCACTCAAAGGGGGGTGCAGATTGTAGAATCAGCACCACACTACTATCACCCCATCTCTGACCTATACTCTGTTCAAGCATGTTTCCCTGTTGGAGTGCTGAATCAGTGAATTTATTCTTGCTTAATAGTAGCTGTGGTGATGTGCATCAATGTAAATACATGTAGGCTAGCTAGACACCAGAGGGAGCACCGGAGACATCACACACACACACACACACACTCAGCCAATAGATCAGTTAGATAGGAGACGACCAATGGACATTCACGATACACAAGGAGGTGACACGACCACAGGGGGGGCATTACACCAACCCATATATAAAGGACACCACATCACATGATCTGCCTCTTTCCAGTGGAGACAGTCAATGAGTGCAGACACAGGGTTGATTCAATATTACACCCACCACGTGGATTGCAGCAGCTGGTTAGTCAGTCTGGGTAGCTATTGTAGGATTAGCAGTAGTGTCGAACCCGAGTAATAGAAGTGTAAATAGTTTAATAAACGTGTTGAAGTTATCTCCACGTCTGAACCTTCCTTTGTCAAGTGCGCCACAAGGAAGTTGCTTATGTTACACCTACAACATAACAAATCAGTAGCTGTAGGAGACCGTTTTCAATCATTCAGTAAATTGTATGAATGTCACGGTAGGTTGTGGTGCAGTGGTAATGTCACTGGGTTAGCAATCCAGAAACCCAAGCTAATACTCTGGGGACATGGGTTCAAATCCCACCATGACAGCTGGTGGAATTTGAATTCAATTATTAAATCTGGAAATAAACAATCTGCTGTCCTATCGAAATGTCCTCTGAAATAACCTAGCAGGTTGTATGAAACCGCTAAGAAGTCGAAGGAGTAAAACCTGACACACCACTCGGTATCAATCTTAGATACCGCAAGTGACAATGGAAAACCCAGCCCTGTTGACCTGCAAAGTTCACCGCTCTGTTAACCCTGCAGAGTCCTCCTTAGTAACTTCTGGGGGCATATGCCAAGATTTGGAGAGGTGTCCCACAGATTAGTCAGGCAACAGCCTGACGTAGCCATACTCACAGAATCATACTTTACAGGCAATGTCCCAGACACCGACATCACCATTCCTCGGTCTGTCTACCAGAGGTGGCGACATGGTGATATAGAGTCAGGAGAAAGTTGTCATGAGAGTTCTCAACATTAACTCTGGGCCCATGAAGTCTCATTGTATCCGGTCAAACAGGAACAAGGAAACCTACTGTGGTTATCACCTATACCCCCCTCACCCTCAGCTGATTAATTTGTATTACTCCATGTTGAACACCACCTGGATGAAGCACTGAGGGAGGCAAGGCCTTAGAATGTACTCCGGGTGGAGGACTTCATTGTCCATCACCAATAATGGCTCAGTAGCAACACTACAGAGAGAGCTAGCCAAGTCCTAAAATATATAGTTGCTAGACTAGGTCTGCGGCAGGCCTCATGGGGAACCAACAAGAGGAGAAAACCTCATCCTCACCAATCTACCTGTTGCAGAAACATATGTGCATAGCCATGTTGGTAGGAGTGACCACTGCAAAATCCTTGTGGAGACAAAATCCCTGTCTTCACATTGAGATACCATCCATTATTCATGGGATAACCACTGTGCTAAATTTAATGCACAGACTTCAAACAGATTGAGCAAATCAAAACTGGACATCCATGAGGCACTGTGGCCCATCAGCAGCAGAATTGTATATAACTACCATCTGTAGCTTCATGGCCCGGCATATCCCCATTCTGCCATTACCATCAAGCCAGGGGACCAACCCTGGTTCAATGAAGAGTGTAGGAGGATGCACCAGGGGCAGCAGCAGGCATTCCTAAAAATGAGGTGTTAACCTGGTGAAGCTACAACAAAGGGCTACTTGCATGTGAAACAACAAAAGTAGCATGCGATAGACAGAACTGAGCAATTACACAACCATGGATCAAATGTAAGCTCTGCTGTCTTGCCATATCCAGTCGTGGATGGTGCTGGACAATTAACCAAATAACTGAAGGAAGAGGCCCTATCCTCAATAATGAGAAGCCCAGCACATCAGTGCAAAAGACAAAGATGAACCAACAATCTTCAGCCAGCAGTGCCAAGGGAATGATCCATCTTGGCCTTCTCCTAATGTCCCCAGCATCACAGATGCCAGTATTCAGTCAATCCGATTCACTCCATGTGATGTCAAGAAATGTCTGAAGACACAGAATACTGTAAAGCTATGGGACCTGACAACATTCTGGGAATAGCACTGAAGACTTGAGCTGAATCATAGAATCATAGAATTTACATTGCAGAAGGAGTCCATTCGGCCCATCGAGTCTGCACCAGCCCTTACAAAGAGCACCCTACGCAAGCCCATGTATCTACCCTATCCCCGTAACCCAGTAACCCCCACTTAACCTTTTTGGACACTAAGGGCAATTTACCATGGCCAATCCACCTAACCCGCACATCTTTGGACTGTGGGAGGAAAATGGAGCACCCGGAGGAAACCCACGCAGGCACGTGGAGAACGTGCAGACTCTGGACAGACAGTGAGCCAAGCCGGGAATCGAACCTGGGACCCTGGAGCTGTGAAGCAACTGTGCTAACCACTGTGCTATCGTGCTGCCCGGTAAAGAACTAGCTGTGCTGATAGTCAAGCTGTTCGAGCCCAGTTACAAAATTTGCACTACCTGGCAATGTGGAAAATTGTCCTCGTGTACTGTCCACAAAAAAAAGGACCATTCCAACCTCGACAATTGCTGTCCCATCAGTCTATTCTCGATCATCAGCAAAGTTATAAAAGTTCTCATCAACAGTGCTATCAAATGGTATTAATTCAGCAATAATCTGCTTCCTGTTGCTCAGTTTGGGGTCTGCCAGGGCCATTTAACTCTTGACCTCATTACAGCCTAGGTCCAAACATGGACAAAACAGCTGAACACAAGAGATGAGGTGAGACGACTGTCATTGATATCGATGCACGGACTTCCGGTGGCGGCCAAGGAGGAGTAGGTCGCACATTTGATAGCTTCCGCCTGTGACAGACTTTTGTGACGGACTTTTGGACCTTTTTCCCCTGTTTTTTTCCGGATTTTATGGGATAAATCGGTGAAGAGTGAGACAGTGAGGAGAAATCCCCCTCCGGTGTACGGAGAATTGGACCAGAAGTGGCCGTTTGAGAAGACAAAGTCCTATAAGGAAGATGCGAGCAGAGCCAGTAATGCGGGAAAGCATGGTGGAGAGCAAGGGCAGCGGGAAGACGGCACAGTGGTCGACGGAGCAGCTGGTGAAGTTTTTCGAAGATTGCTTCGCCAAGCTGAAGAAGGACACTCTGGACCCGATTAAGGCTTCGATTGGTCAAGTTGTGCAGAATCAAGAGACCCACGGAAGAGCGATCCAGGAGGTGGAGAAAAAGGTGGCCGAGCACGAGGAATACATAACCGTGCTGGAGACCAAGGTGGAGATGATGAACAACTGCCAGAAATGAATGCAGGAGAAGCTGGACGACTGGAGAACAGGTCCAGGAGGCAGGATCATAGAATTGTCAGCCTCCCTGAAGGCACTGAGGGATCGGATGCGAGGGGTTATGTAACGGACATGTTGGAGACATTGATGGAGGCTGAGGCGTACCCTCCTCCCCCTGGAAGTGGAGAGAGCGCACAGAGCCCTCGCGAAGAAGCCACGAGCGAACAAGCCGCCGAGGGCAATGGTAGTATGCTTTCACCGATTCCTGGACAAGGAACAGGTTCTGTGGTGGGCCAATAAGGAATGGAGCAGCAAGTGGGAGAATTGTGAGCTGCGCATTTATCAGGACGTGGGCCCGGATTTGACCAAGAGGCGAGCTGGGTTTAATCGGGCAAAAACAGCCCACTTTAAGAAGGGGATGAAGTTCGGGATGTTGTACCCAGCCCGACTGTGGGTCACACATGAGAAACGAGACTTCTATTTCGAAACACCAGACGAAGAATGGACTTTTATTCAAGAAAAGAGGCTGGAGGCGAACGAAAAGACACTGAAGACTTGGAGAGTACTGTGGTGGTGATTTGTTGTGCTGGGCCGTATAAGTAGTGTTATGTGTAATAAGGGGCTGTTTTGATGGCTAAAGTTAACTTTGTCTTGCAGGGAGCTGGTTAGAGGGGGGGATGGCCTTTGAGACTAGTTCTGTTTTTGGGTGTTTTTTTCTTTTTTCTAATGTGGCTGTTTCTTCACTGTTTTTTCTGATGTTTGTTGACTGGGGAATGTGATGCTCTTAATATGATTGTCCAAGTGGGGGGAGAGTGGAGAGAACAATGGGGAGACAGACTGCTTGGTGCCATGGGCGGGCGCGATCAAGTCAGCATGGGTCAACTGACTCACGGAAGCACAGTGGGGGGCGAGCAGGTGTTCAGCTGGAGCTTGACGTGGGGGGTTGGGTTTCTAATGTTGTTGCTAGGGGGTGAGGGAGAGGGGGGGAGCTACTTTGCTGGCAGGGGAGGAACTGTTACTAGGGGACAAGTGGGAGGTCGGGAACGGCGAATGCCCGAGGGCGGGCTCGAGAAGGCGGAGGGTGCAAGCTAGAGGCTGGCCTAAAAAGGGTGATGGCTAGTCGGCAGGGTGGGGGGGGGGGGCAGGAAGCCCCCCGACCAGGCTGATTACATGGAACATCGGGGGTTGAATGGGCCGGTCAAGAGGGTTCGCGTGTTTGCGCATTTGAGGGGACTGAAGGCGGACGTGGCAATGCTACAAGAGACGCACCTAAAGGTTACAGACTAGATGAGATTAAGAAAGGGGTGGGTCAGCCAAGTATTCCACTCAGGGCTGGGCTCAAAGACCAGGGGGGTTGCGATCTTGATCAACAAATGAGTGGCATTCGAGGCAGGAAGAATCGTGACAGACAAGGGGGGTACATAATGGCGAGTGGGAAGCTGGAGGGGGTGCGGGTGGTACTCGTGAACGTATATGCTCCGAATTGGGACGATGTGGAATTTATGAGGCAGGTGTTAGGTAAGATCCCAGACTTAGAGTCACATAACCTGATCATGGGAGGAGATTTTAACACAGTCATTGATCCGGAATTGGACCGGTCAAAATCCAGGACAGGGAGGAGGCCGGCCGTGGCAAAGGAATTGAAGGGGTTTATGGAACAGATGGGGGGAGTAGACCCATGGAGGTTTGCACGGCCAAGGGCAAAGGAGTTTTCTTTTTTCCCACATGTCACAAGGTATACTCCGCATCGACTTTTTTGTTCTGAGCAGGGCACTAATGAGGGTCCTTGCTGGGGTTCTCCCGGCGGTGGCAACCTTTCCTTGACTTTCTAGGGGAGCAATAAAATGTCAGCAGCAGCAGCAATTGGGGGTGGGGGGGGGGGGGGGGGGCTCGGGTGGGGGGGGGGGGGCTCAGGTGGGGGAACTGTCTATTTAATGTATATTTTCTTTTAGTATAATGATAACAGCCACCTAGTTTTGAAAATATTTTTCGTTTATTTTTCTGTTATTAGTTATGTAAAAATTCTGTTTGAAAAAATCTTTAATAAAAACAATTTATTAAAAAAAATAATAATAATAATATGGGGGGGGGTGGATACTGAGTACTCGGCAATCGCAATGTCGGATAATGCCCCACATTGGGTGGATCTACGGGTTGTGTGGAGAGAGGGCAATGCCTGCTATGGAGACTGGATGTGGGGTTGCTAGCGGACGAAGCAATCTGTGGGCGGGTTAACAAGTCCATCCAGAACTACCTGGAAACAAATGATATGGGGGAGGTCTCTGCAGCGATGGTTTGGGAAGCTTTGAAGGTAGTGGTCAGAGGGGAATTAATCTTGATACGGGCACACAGAGAAAAGGCGGAACAGGCTGAGAGGGATAGGTTAGTGGAGGAGATACTCCAGGTGGACAGGAGATACTCGGAGGCCCCGGACGCGGGGCTACTGAGGGAGCGGCGGAGGTTACAGGCAGAGTTTGGGCTGATGACCACAGGGGAAGTGGTGAAACAGTTGAGAAAGGCAAGGGGGGCGATTTATGAGCACGGGGAAAAGGCAAGCAGAATGTTAGCGCACCAGCTCAGGAAAAGGGAGGCGGCAAGGGAGATAGGTAAAGGAAAGAGTGGAGGCGGGAATACTGTCCTGGACCCAGTGGGGGTGAATGAGGTTTTAAAGGACTTTTATAGTAAATTATATGAGTCGGAACCCCCAGCTGGGGAGCAGGGGATGAGACAGTTTTTGGATCAGTTGAGGTTTCCGAGGGTAGATGAGGATCTGGTGGAAGGGCTGGGAGCCCCAATTGAGATTGAGGAAATAATCGAGGGGCTGGAGGGCATGCAGTCGGGCAAGGCCCCAGGGCCTGACGGCTATCCGGTGGAATTCTATAAGACGTTTTCAGAGCTATTGAGCCCACTGCTGGTGAGGACATTTAATGAAGCAAGAGAGAAGGGGGTCCTCCCCCCAACAATGTCTCAGGCCTCAATTTCATTGATCCTGAAACGGGAGAAGGATCTGGAGCAATGCGGGTCACATTTCTCTACTGAATGTGGACGCCAAACTGGTGGCTAAGATACTGGCCACAAGGATAGAGGACTGTGTCCTGGGGGTGATAGGGATGACTTGCTCTTGTATATTTCAGACCCGTTGGAGGGGATGTGGGAAGTTATGCGGATCCTGGGGAATTTGGCAATTTTTCGGGATATAAATTGAACATGGGGAAAAGCGAGATGTTCGCGATCCAGGCAAGAGGACAGGAGAAGAGACTGGGAGAGCTGCCGCCTTAGAATGGTTGGAAAGAGCTTTCAGTATCTGGGAGTCCAGGTGGCCTGGGAATGGGAGGCACTGCACAAGTTAAACTTATCCCGGCTGGTAGAACAAATGGAAGGTGACTTTAAGGGATGGGACATGTTCCCGCTATCACTCGCAGGGAGGGTACAGACCGTGAAAATGACGCTCCTCCACAGATTTCTGTTTGTCTATCAGTGCCTCCCCATCTTCATCCCAAAGGCCTTTTTCAAGCGGGTGAATGGTTATTTTGGGCTTTGTGTGGGCGGGTAAAACCCGCGAGTGAAGAAAGTGTTGCTGGAGCGCAGTCGGGGGGGAGGGTGGGTTGGCGCTGCCGAACTTCTGCTATTACTACTGGGCGGCTAATATAGCCATGGTGAGGAAGTGGGTCGTGGGGGAGGGGTTGGCATGGGAGCGGATGGAGGCGGCATCATGTAAAGACACCAGTCTGGGAGCATTGGTAACGGCACCTCTGCCGTTCTCTCCGGCCCGATACTCCACAAGTCCGGTGGTGGTGGCGGTTCTGAGAATCTGGAGATAATAAAGGAGATATAAGAGAGCGGAGGGAGCATCGGTCTGGACCCCGATTTACAATAACCATCGGTTTGTACCTTGTAGGCTAGATGGTGGGTTCCGGAGATGGCAAAGGGCAGGAATTAGAAGGATGGTAGAATCTATTTATAGACGGGAGCTTCCCCAGCTTGAAAGCCTTGGAGGATAAATTTGAATTGCCAGCAGGGAATGGGTTCAGGTATTTGCAGGTGCGAGACTTCCTGAGAAAACAGGTTCCGGCCTTTCCGCTGCTGCCATCACGGGGGATACAGGATAGAGTAGTTTCCAGTACCTGGGTGGGAGAGGGGAAGGTTTCCGATATTTACCAGGAGCTTTCGGAGGCGGAGGAAACTCCAGTGGAGGAGCTTAAGGGCAAGTGGGAGGACGAGCTAGGAGGAGAGATAGAGGCGGGTCTATGGGCAGATGCCCTAGGCAGGGTTAATCCCTGCTCATCATGTGCCAGGCTCAGCCTGATGCAATTTAAGGTAGTCCATCGGGCACACATGACAGTGGCTAGGATGAGCACATTTTTCGGGGTAGACGATAGGTGTGCAAGGTGCGCGGGAAGCCCAGCAAATCATGTCCACATGTTTTGGGCATGCCCGAAGCTTGGAGAGTTTTGGCAGGGTTTTGCTCAGGCAATGTCCACGGGACTCGGTGGTGCCGAGTCCAGAGGTAGCGATCTTTGGAGTGTCGGAAGAGCCGGGAGTTCAGGGGACAAAAGAGGCTGATGTCTTGGCCTTTGCCTCCCTGGTAGCCTGGAGACGGATCTTGTTAATGTGGAGGGACTCAAAGCCCCCGAGTGTAGAGACCTGGGTTAGTGACATGGCTGGGTTTCTCAGTCTCGAGAAAATAAAGTTCGCCTTAAGAGGGTCAATGGTCGGGTTCACCCGGAGGTGGCAGCCGTTCGTCAACTTTCTTGGGGAAAATTAAAATGTCAGCAAATGCAGTATTCCAAGGGGGGGCCGGGAGGGGGAGAGGGCCGGATTGTTGTTTTATGGTTGGGGTGTGTGAAGATTGCAATGGGGGTGGAAATGTTTATTATACCATGTTTATGTCACTGTTATTGTTAGTATTATAAAAATTTTCAAATACCTTAATACATTTTTAAAATTGCTATCGGTGCACCATTTGGCTGAGTGCGTGCGGTATTCAGGAGCCCTAATAGAACTGGAGTCAGTGTGAATAAGGGGGGAGGGAAATCTCCACTGGTTAGAGTTATACCTAGCATAAAGGAAGATGGTTGTGGTTGCTGGAGGCCAATCATCTCAGTCCCAGGACAATGTTGTAGGAGATCATCAGGGTAATGTTCTTGGCCCAACCATCTTCAGCTGCTTCATCAATGGCCTTCCCTCCATTTAAGTTAACCACCATTCGTGACTCCTCAGAGACAGAAGCAGTCATGTGCCCGTGTGCAGCAAGACCTGAACAATATTCAGGCATGGACGAACAAGTGTCAGCTAACATTTGTGTCACACAAGTGTCAGACAATGATTATTTCCAACCATTTCCCTTTGACATTCAATGGCATTACTATCGCTGAATCTCCTGGGGATTACCATTGGTCAGAAACTGAACTGGACTAGCATAATAATACTGTGGCTAAAAGAGCAGATCGCAGGCTGTAAATTCGGCAGAAAGTAATTCACCTCCAGGCACCCCAAAACTTGTCCACTATCTACAAGGCACAAGTCAGGAGTGTGATGGAACACATTCGACTTGCCTGGATAAGCGCAGCACCAACAACACTCAAAAGGCTTCACACCTCTCAGGACAAAACAATCCATTTCGTTGGCACACCATTTACTTCCTCCACCACTAACACACAGTGGCAGCAGTGTGTACTATCGACAAGATTCACTGCAACAACTCACCAAAGCTCCTTCAACAGCACCTCTATCACCCAGAAGGACAAAGGCAGCAGACAGACGCATGGGAACACCACCACCTGCATATTACCATCCAAATTACAAACCATCCTCACTTGGAACGATACTGCCATCGTTCATTGTGTCTGGAACTTCCTTCCTAACAACACGGTGGGTGTCGCCTCATGCAGTGATTCAAGAAGGCAGCTCACCACCACCTTCTCAAGGGCAATTAGGGATGGAATACATATGCTGGCCTTGCCAGTGAAATGCGCATCTGCTGAAATAATTTTTTTAAACTATGAATGGAATTTGCAGCCTCTCTTTTGGATTGAAATTGTGTTCCACGATTTTATTGTCAAATATGTTACAGCATCTCAATGAAATGTATTTGTCTCCTGTTCAAAACATACCATCAACATGATCATTTTAAACTGGTAATCACGTTGTACAAGGTTAAAGCACAGCTACTTCTACATATTGATAACTGCAAGTAATTTGATAAAATAAACATTGTAAAATTTAATTGCAGTTGATTGTAGGTCTTGGCAGAAGTCAGTTTTTCTAATGCTTTTTACGCAAGTCAAAATTGCAATGGGCAATAATTTCTACACAAAGTAGACCCTGCCTCTATCTGGAAAAAAAAAAATCACAATGCCAACAGAAGATATTTTAATTTTAATGGCAAAATGTTACTGCTGTGAAGATATGCAAGTATGAGTCTCAGTTCTCATCCTGAGACTCGCACAAAATGTGTGTTCCTGAGCAGCTGTGTTCCTTTGAGAGTCACAGCAGACCTCCAGCCTCTCTTCTCTTCTAACAGTACCTTATACTTGCTGAAGTATGGAAGGAGGTGGACATGGTAGTTTTTAATAAAATTTGAAATTATGCAAAAGTGTATAAATTGTGCAAACTGTACAATGAAAATCAAACTGAATAACATTTTACATTATTATCTTCCACAGATTATACACGATAGGATATATTCACATATAGCAAGAAATACGTTCATATGGAATAAACCGCCAGGTGGACTTTACATATTACCACAGTATTCAACAAATTTAGCTGCTCTTCCTTTTTATTATTTAAGTTTGGGTAAGTGCTGCAATTTTCGATGCATATTTTTGATGTAGAATGGATTTTATTGCTTTGCATTTTCTAAAGTGTTAAGTAATCGTAATATTGTCAGATTACTGGGAATAGTGGCAATTGCACTGGAATAGTAATCTAGAGGCCAAGGCTAATAATGTGCAGGACCTGGATTCAAAACACATCCAGGCAGCTGGGGGAGTTTGAATTCAATTAATTAATAAATCCAATTAATAAGAATCGGGAATTGATAAGACTAGTCTCAGTAATGGTGACCATGAAATTATCAATTATCATTTAAAAAAAACTATCTGGCTTACTAATGGCCTTCAGGGAAGAAAATGTTGCCATCCTTGCCTGGTCTGTGTTATATGTGACACCAGGGGCGTCATTCTCCGACCCCCAGCGGGTCGGAGAATGGCCTTTGGCCGCCGTGAATCCCACCCCCGCCGGTTGCCGAAGTCTCCGGTACCGGAGATTGGGCGGGGGCGGGAATCGGGTCGCGCCGGTTGGCGGGCCCCCCCGCTCGATTCTCCGGCCCGTATGGGCCGAAGTCCCGCCAAGAAATTGCCTGTCCCGCCAGCGTAAATTAGAGTACCTATTTACCGGCGGGACAAGGCGGCGTGGGCGGGCTCCGGGGTCCTGGGGGAGGGGCGCGGGGCGATCTGACCCTGAGGGGTGCCCCCACGGTGGCCTGGCCCGCGCGGGGCCCACCGATCCGCGGGCGGGCCTGTGCCGTGGGGGCACTCTTTCCCTTCCGCCTCCGCCACGGTCTCCACCATGGCGGAGGCGGAAGAGACTCTCCCCACTGCGCATGTGCAGGAAACTGTCAGCGGCCGCTGACGCTCCTGCGCATGCGCCGCCCCGACATGTCATTTCCGCGCCAGCTGGCGGGCAACAAACGCCGTTTCCGCCAGCTGGCGGGGCGGAAATCCCTCCGGCGCCGGCCTAGCCCCTCAATGTTGGGGCTCGGCCCCCAAAGATGCGGAGCATTCCGCACCTTTGGGGCGGCGCAATGCCCGTCTGATTGGCGCCGTTTTGGGCGCCAGTCGGCGGACATCGCGCCGTTTGGGGAGAATTTCGCCCCAGGTCCACAACCATGGGCTGGATTCTCCCAAAATGGGACTATGTCCCCACGCCAGTGTAAAAAGGCTGGAGTTTTATTCTGGAGAATCCTGCAAAAAAGATCAGCTAGTTCAAAGCTCTGCAGGGGGTAGCAGGGACCCAGAGTAATTCTTTAGCTGCGGATACGGGCCCCCGCACTTCCGGTTTTGAGTCTGCGCATGCGCATGGCAGCGGCCTCCAGTGGCCGCGCTGAGCGCCATGGCGACTCAGACCACGGGGGTAGATTGAAAACATAGACCCCCCCCCAATCGACTGCGCGCCCGAGGATTTGACCGCACAGACATTAACCCCGGCCGCCTATAAGGCCCCCCCCCCCGCCATGCGAGCATCCTGATCGGCAATAGCAGGTTAGTTCCACGCCATTGGGAACTCGGCCGGATGGGAGCGGAGGATTGCTTGGCTGGCCTCTGTCAATGGACCCCCATCCACGCGGCGTGCTCCGCGATCACGCTGATTCTCTGGTCCCGTGCCAGGCCCAATTTCGGCGTGAATTTGGTTTCTCCGCCCTCATGCCGAACGTGATAAGCGTAGGGCTGCGGAGAATCCAGCCCCCTCTGAAATGGTCTAGCAAGCTATTCAGTTGTACCAGAAACAGCATTGGAAAAATCAAAAAGGAACAAAACCAGACATACCACCCAGCATCAACCTCGGCACCGGAACGAATAATGGCAGCTCTGTTGAGCCTGCAAAGCACCCTTCCTTGTGCTAAAATTAGTGTGGGATTCTCCGACCGTGTCCACCAGCCGACCAGAGAATCCCGCCCGAGGTCAATGGACTTCTCCATTGTCTGCATCTCACCCGTGGCGTTCTTGCAACGGGCGGGGCAGAAGAATCCAACCCTTAGATTTACTTTATGGACCTTGGGCACAATGTTTCGCGAGGTGTTCCAAGCGTCGTAAATCTCATGAGAGGATTTCTTTTAACGGCCTCATCGCGTCACCGAATCGGACATGATGGGCTGGTCGATCGCACCTAATGCCCAGACACCACAATCATCATCCTTGGTAACGTCCTGTCCTGCAGTAAGGGCAGACCAACCAGAGGTGGCAGTGGCACAGTGGTATACATTTGGAAGGGAGTTGTCCAGGGAGTCGTCTTCATTGACTCCGACCCTGTGAAGTCTCATGGCATCAAACCTAACATGGACAACAAAACCTCCGACTTATTATCACCTACTTTCCCCCCTTAACTGATTAATCAGTTCCTTGACATGTTAAACATCACTTGGAAGAAGCACTGAGGGTGGCAAATTAACAAAATGTTCTCTGGGTGGGGAGCTTAATGCCTACCATCGAACGTGGCTCAGTAGCATCAGCCATGTCCAATCTGACAAAGTCTGCTTTGGGGATAATATTAGAGTCCATTATAAATTATGTAATAGCAGAGCATTTTGAAATACATGATATAATCAAGCAGAGTCAGCGTGGCTTCATGAAGTGTAAATAATGCCTAACAAATTTATTCGATTTGTTTGAGGTGGTAGCAAGCCAGATAGATAAAGGAGAATCAATAGATGTAATATCCTTTGATTTTCAAAAAAAGTTTAATAAGGTCCTGCACAAAAGGCTACTTAATTGTCAGGTTGGGGGAGTATGTTAGCATGAATAGAGGATTGGCTGACTAGTGGAAGACAGAGTTGGGATAGGAGGGGCATTTCCACGATGGTAGTCTGTAACTAGTGGAGCACCACAGGGATCAGTGCTGGGGTCACAATTATTGACAATACATACTGATGAATTGAAGGGGAAGTGAATGTACTCTTGCAAGTTTGCACATGACACAAAGATAGATGGGAAAGCAAGTGCTGAGGATGACACAAGTGTCCACAGAGGGATATAGATAGATTAAGTGTGTGGGCAAAAACTTGAATATAATGGAGGAATATGTGAAGTTATGCACTTTGGTAAGAAGAATAAAGGAGCTGAATATTATTTGAATGGAGAAAGACTGCAGATGTCCTTGTTAATAAATCACAAAAAGTTAGCATGCAAGTTCATCAGGTAATAGGGAAGACAAATAGAATGTTGGGAATGGAGGATAAACATAGGGAAGTCTTACTAAAACTATACAAGACACTAGTTAGACCATATCTGGAATAAGAACAAAGAACAAAGAAATGTACAGCACAGGAACAGGCCCTTCGGCCCTCCAAGCCCGTGCCGACCATACTGCCCGACTAAACTACAATCTTCTACACTTCCTGGGTACTGTGAACAAATACTGTGAACAGTTTTGATCCCCTTATCTGAGCAAAGATATACTGGCATTGGAGGCAGTCCAAGGAAGACTCACAAGATTGATTTCAACTTTGGAGGGATTTTCTTCTGAGGAGAGGTTGAATAGGTTGGGCCAGTACTCATTGGAATTTAGAAAAATGTAAGCTACATTTTTGCAAAAATATCTCTGGTTCACTGTCTCAGTGGTAACCCTCTCACCCCTGAGTCCAAGGGTTATAGGCGCGATGATCCGGCCACGCTGTGCCGGAAAAACAGCTCTCCGCAGCTCAGTTTCGGCAGAGGTCAACAGGGCTTGATAGTACTGGATATGGTCCAGACAAAATGAAAGACAAAGGGCGCGATCCAACGGCACATTGCGCCAGTGAAGCAGCTTGTCACCGCGCAGTGTGGCTGTTGAAAGCCGCGAGACCCCCCTCCCAGGATCCACCCGGCTCGCAATGCCTCGCGAGATTCAACACAATCCCACGAGACGTTGCAATGTGAATCTTGCCCACAATGGGTGTGATCACTTATTAGCAAATCTGGCAGCCTGGCATTGTCACCTGGGTGGCAGCCTGGCATTGCCAAGGTGCCCAGGTGGCACTGCCAAGGTGCCAAGCTGCTATTTTTTGCACGCGTGCGATCGGGCCAGAGTTGCCTGGTGTGGATGTTGGGGGTGACCACGGGATCCTACCATGTTGCATTAGGCTGCGAGGGGGAGGGGGGGAGATCGGTGATTCTTTTCGAAGTCTCGGAAATCACCCTACAATGGGGAGGTCCGGCAAGTGGAACCCCCATTGTAAAAAACGGGACTATGTGCGGCCTTAGCTGCGCGTTATCTGTTCAGGCTCCTTATTTAAAGTGAGTCGTATTAAATAGCCATGTGTTTCTCCACATTGCAGTATCGGGAAGCACTCAGCTAAATGCGCTCACTCGGGACTTTGTTCCCTTTTGGGAATATCACATCCCATGGTTTCAAGACTCCATCCAAAGTCTGTTTGGGCTGGGGGGTTGGGAACCGCTTTGGGGGCCTCGGAGATCGGGATGCCAGAGTAGAGCTTCCAGTGTACAAAACGGGGCTATGCGTGGCCTTGGCCGCGTGTTCCCACTGAGACCCCTTATGCAAAACGAGTCGCGTTGTATAGCCATGTGTTTCTCGACGCTGCGAATGCCAGGAAATACGCGGCTAAACGCGCTCGCTATGGGACTTTGTTCCCATTTAGTTGAATCGAGCCCAATGTCATTTCTTTTGCTATTTTTGTGCCTACCTCTTAACATAAATTCTTTCTTTCTGAATCATTCTTAATGTACCAGGATATGTTAACCTGAAGGGGTCTAAACTTTCATCTTTGTGGGCAATGTAGATGCATTTTATGGAGTCTCAAAGATCGCATCCAAAGTATAAATCTTTACTTCCATTGATTTGCGTGCAGATTTTAGTAGATCATGATTTAGGATTTACCTGCGAATGAGAAACAGTGCTGGAAGCAACATTTTCTCCAACTCTATGCCACAAAATGCAAATTTCAAACCAGTGAACAACAACAGAGGTTGCTTACATATAAGAATTTCAACATAGAACAAAATGTTTACATGCAGATAAGGAAAAATAAACATAGAGCAAATGAAAATTTTCAAACGGTGATCAAAAGTTTGATAAAAGAGATGAATCTTAAAAAAAAAGAACGGGAAGTGGAGAAGCAGAGGGATTTGGACCAAGGCAGCTGAAGGTATGACTGTTTTGGTGAGGTAAGGGGAGGGGATACAAAGAAAGGCCAGAGTCAGAGAAACAAACATTTGGAACTGTTTGTAATAGGAGATTATAGAGCTCGGGTGATTATAAATAGTTGGATGAAAAATTTTAAACACGATGTTGGGAAATCAGGAACCAGCATAGGTAAGCAAGGATTGGAATGATCAAAATTGGGATTTGGTGCGGGATGCAATATAGAATAATTGCATATTCTATAGCGGGCTCTCAGCCTGCAATGCAGCATTGTCAGCTGCTGCACAGAACGCACGGAGCTTGACGAGCTCCAGCTGATGACACTTCCTGCACCTATGCTTGTCCTACTGGGAAGAATCCTGAAATTTCCCTATGGCACAGGATATACATTCAATGGACTTCTATTAAATATGCCATGCCTCTATTAGTAGACATCTATCTAAGCTGATCTTGACAAGTTATTCCAGGGTGTCATTTGGATATCTTTGGATGGGTGAATGAAAACGGACTGAATAGCTTTCTACATCATCAAACCTAAAAAACAATTCACTCGGGTTTTCATTTCTTCAAAGAAGATGGGGAGGTCAGTCAGCATGAATCCATATTCATTGTTAATCACCAGATCATTGTTGTACAGACCACACTCACAATAATGGAATTCAAGTAAGATTAATGTGCCTGAGTTATTTGTGTCTATGCTGTCACTCTTTTTGAATGTGAGCACCACATTAGCCTGTTTTCAATCTTCTGGCATCTCCCTAGTGTCCAATGATCCCTCATAATTGTCGTGTTAATCACCCAGGGGTAACACGGACTGCAACTGGATGCAGTTGTACTTGAAAGTAGACTCCAAACTTTGGTGTTGGTTCAATACGCTTTATTGAACTTGTTAAGCAGTGCACACAGTTCGTTAATGGGTTTGACACTCTACTAATCTAAGCGTGCTTACTATAACTAACTAGACCAGACTAGCTCTGAGCCACGTGTAGAAGGTGCTAACTGATATATACACCCTGACTGTCACTCCAGTTGTCACCAGTGGAAAGAGGCAGAGTGTTGATGCCTCGTGTGTTTTATAGTGGGAGACCACCTTCTAGTGTTCTGCCTGGTGATTGGTTGTGTTCTGTCCTGTGAGTTGATTGGCTGTACTGGGTGTCTGTCACTGCCTGTCTGTAGCTCATTATGTGCATGAGTGCATATCATAACATCCACCCTTTTAAAAAAAAAATATTGGTCGCTTGGAGCATATCCAACTGTATTTACATGTAGAACTATTTACATTAAATGGCAAGTGGATGAAAGCGAGTGGATGAATATATACATAAGAGCTTTCTAGCGTGCAGATATAGAACAACATTTACAAGATAAATGTCTATAAGTCCAATCTTTGGGGCTTGCGTCTGATCCTTGTCGACCGCCTGAAAGGTGGAGGTGGGGACAACGGCACCTTGACAGGCGGGATAGCTGCCAGATTGGTGGCCTCATGGTGCGAGGTGTCTGGAGGAGGCACGACAACATATGGAAAAGTAGGATCTGGTGGTGGGCAGGGAACTTTGTGCAACACCCTTCTGTTGCGCCTGACAATGGAGCCATCAGCCATACGAACTGCAAATGATCTGGGAGCAGCCTGTCGAATAACAACAGCTGGAGCTGACCAGCCTCCATCAGGTAGCTTGATCCGAACAGCATCTTCCGGAGATAGCACAGGCAAATCGGTAGCATGAGCATCGTATGTCAGCTTTTGCCGGTTCCTGAGTTGCTGCACCTTTTGCAATACTGGGAGGTGATCCAGGTCTGGTAAGTGTATGGCCGGAACAGTGGTCCGCAGGTCTCTATTCATGGGGAGTTGAGCCGTAGACATACCGGTGGACAGAGGGGTTGCCCTGTATGCCAACGGCGCAAGGTTGAAGTCAGAAGCAGAGTCCGCAGCCTTGCAGAGCAGTTGCTTCACTATATGGACCCCTTTCTCAACCTTCTCGTTGGACTGCGGGTAGTGTGGGCTTGAGGTGATGTGGTTCAGTTGGTACAACTTGGCGAAATTGGATCACTCTTGGCTGTGGAAGCAGGGACCATTGTCACTCATGACAGTGAGTGGAATACCATGCCTGGCAAATGTCTCCTTGCAGGCCTTGATGACTGTCCTTGATGTGAGGTCTGACAGCTTCACAACTTCCGGGTAATTTGAGAAGTAATCTATGATGAGCACATAGTCACACCCTTTGGCGTGAAAAAGGTCGATTCCCACCTTGGACCACGGAGAGGTCACGATCTTGTGTTGCTGGAGTGTTTCTTTTGTTTGAGCAGACTGGAAACGCTGGCAGGTAGCACAAGTGAGGACCCTGTTGGATATGTCCTGGCTGATTCCAGGCCAATAGACAGCCTGCCGGGCCCTGCACCTACACTTTTCGACACCTAGGTGTCCCTCGTGGATTTGTTTGAGCACTAAGCTCTGCAGGCTGCGAGGAATCACGATACGATCTAGCTTGAGGAGGATCCCCTCGACGACGTCAGGTCGTCCTTCACATTAAAGAACTGAGGGCATTTCCGTTTTGGCCAGCCATTTGCAAGGTGGTGCATTACACACTGCAGACGAGGATCTTTGGCAGTCTCTTCACGAATGCTGATCACTCTTTCATCTGAGGCCGGGAGGTTGCTGGCACACAGCTGCACCTGTGCCTCAATCTGGAGGATGAAATCAACCTGTTCACAGGGCGAGGTGATGGAGCGGGACGGGGCATCCGCAATTATCAGCTCCTTGCCTGGTGTGTATACTAACTCAAAATCGTACCTTCGGAGTCGAAGGAGAATGCGCTGAAGCCTGTCCTTATGAATGATATGGACCAAGGGTCTGTGGTCAGTCTCCACTGTGAATGTAGGCAGACCGTAGACGTAGTCATGGAGCTTTACGATGCCGGTTAGGAGGGCCAGGCACTCTTTTTCTATTTGGGCATACCTCTGTTCAGTAGGAGTCATGGCCTTGACGCATAAGCAACTGGAGCCCAGGACGTGGAGTCATCCCTCTGGAGGAGCACCGCACCAATGCCGTCCTGGCTTGCGTCCGTGGAGATTTTTGGTTCCCTATTCGGGTCAAAAAACACTAATACCGGAGCAGTGGTGAGCTTTGCTTTGAGCTCTAGCCACTCTGCTTGATGTGTGGGTAGCCACTGGAATGCAGTGGACTTCTTCACCAGATGCCTGAGAGCTGTGGTGTGTGAGGCCAAGTTGGGAATTAATTTTCCCAAGACGTTCACCATTCCGAGGAACCGTAGTACCGCCTTCTTGTCTTCCGGGGTCTTCATGGCGTTAATGGCCTTGACCTTGTCCGAATCTGGTCACACACCCTGCTGGGATATCTGGTTGCTCAAGAACTTGATGGTTGACATGCCAAAGGAGCACTTGGCCTTGTTCAGCTTGAGGCCGTTTGCATGGACACGTCGAAAGACTTGTTTGAGACGAGATATGTGTTCCTCGGGGGTTGTGGATCATATGATTACATCATCTACGTAGACACACACACCCTCAATGCCCTCCATCATCTGCTCGATGATCCTGTGGAAGATTTCAGAGGCTGAGACAATGCCGAACGGCATACGGTTATAACAGTACCTACCAAATGGTGTGTTGAACGTGCAGAGCTTCCTGCCGGATTCGTCCAGTTGTATCTGCCAGAAACCACGCGATGCATCTAGCTTCGTGAAGAATTTGACATGTGCCATCTCACTGGTCAGTTCCTCCCACTTCGGGATCGGGTAGTGTTCCCGCATTATGTTCTGGTTAAGATCTTTGGGATCTATGCATATCCGCAACTCTCCTGAGGGCTTCTTCACAGAAGAAGGGGCAGCACGGTAGCATTGTGGATAGCACAAATACTTCACAGCTCCAGGGTCCCAGGTTCGATTCCGGCTTGGGTCACTGTCTGTGCGGAGTCTGCACATCCTCCCCGTGTGTGCGTGGGTTTCCTCCGGGTGCTCCGGTTTCCTCCCACCGTCCAAAGATGTGCGGGTTAGGTGGATTGGCCATGATAAATTGCCCATAGTGTCCAAAATTGCCCATAGTGTTGGGTGGGGTTACTGGGTTATGGGGATAGGGTGGAGGTGTGGACCTTGGGTGGGGTGCTCTTTCCAAGAGCCGGTGCAGACTCGATGGGCCGAACGGCCTCCTTCGGCACTGTAAATTCTATGATTCACACAGACCATTGAGCTGACCCAGTCAGTTGGTTCCATCACTTTGGAGATAATGCCCTGGTCTTGGAGCTCCTGTAGCTGTGCCTTTAAACGTTCCTTCAGAGGAGCCGGCACCCGGCGTGGTGCATGGATTACAGGCGTGGCACCAGGCCTGTGTAGGATCTTGTAGCAGTATGGCAGAGTGCCCATTCCATCAAACACATCCGGATATTGAGCAAGGATGTCATCAATGTCAGCCTGAAGATCCACATTGGAAGAAGACATGGCATGGACCCGCTGTACGAGGTTGAGTCGCTTGCATGCATGGGCACCGAGCAGGGATGCCTTATCAGGCTTGACGATTTTGAATCGCAGTGTGACATTGATGGTCTTGTTGGAGACAAATAGATGACAAGATCCTAGTGCAGTTATGGAATTGCCATTATAATCGAGGAGCTGGCAGGCTGGCGGAAGAATTTTGGGTTGCTTTTTAATGTGGTCAAAATCAGCTTGAGAGATGAGATTGGCAGAAGCACCAGTGTCCAGCTTGAACTGGATTCTGCATTGATTAACTTGTATGACAGCACGCCATTCATCCACGGAATCCACATTGAGGATAGATAGGCGTCTTGCTGAATTTGAAAAGGCATACTCACATGTAGTGATGATGCCCATACGATAGGGGGACTCCAGGCAGTCGTCCTCTGGATCCGTAGTGCTACCAGGATAAGAATTCAGTAAACCTACTGTACACATCGAACGCGTTTGCGTTGGAATTGGGATCGCTGGCCCTTGACTGGTGGTGCAGACCTGCACAAGGCTGCATAATGTCCAGGCTTCCCGCAATTTAAACATCGTCTGCCTTTTGCAGGACATTGCCGCTTTAAGTGGGCGGTGCCGCAGTTCGGGCATGTCATGACGTTGACGTCGTTAGGCTCCGTGCATTGTCGCAAATGCGCAGTGCGGTCAGCCGACGTTCGCACCTGCGCAGTTTGGATTTAGGCCGCTTTGTTCTCCCGCTCATGTTGCGCATGCATGGGGCCCCAGGAAAAGCATGCGAAATGGCCGCTTTCACCGATACTGAGGCGCTGCATCCAGGCGATGGCCTGTACACACTCTGCCTCGTGGGAGGCAGGTTCTTCGTATTCTGCCGATTTGAAACGGGAGTACTGATTTCTCGCACGCTCATGCACTATACACGTCTTGATTGTGACTGGGTCATGTGCTTAATTTTGAGGAGTTGCTCCCGCAAGGAATCGGAGTGCATCCCAAACACGATCTGATCCCTGATCATGGAATCATCGGTTGCACCATAATTGCAGCACTGTGCTAATATACGGAGATGAGTTAGAAAGGATTGGAACGGTTCATCCTTACCCTGAAGGCGTTGCTGGACGATATAGTGCTGGATCTTCTCCATGCCGCTGGAAGGCACTTGCTGGTCAACACAGAATCACTCGAGGTGAACCACTTAGAGATAGTAGACTACTGGTACCATGTAATGTTAATCACCCAGGGATAACACGGACTGCAACTGGATGCAGTTGTACTTGAAAGTAGACTCCAAACTTTGGTGTTGGTTCAATACGCTTTATTGAACTTGTTAAGCAGTGCACACAGTTCGCTGTGTGTTTGACACTCTACTAATCTAAGTGTGCTTACTATAACTAACTAGACCAGACTAGCTCTGAGCCACGTGTAGAAGGTGCTAACTGATATATACACCCTGACTATCACTCCAGTTGTCACCAGTGGAAAGAGGCAGAGTGTTGATGCCTCGTGTGTTTTATAGTGGGAGACCACCTTCTAGTGTTCTGCCTGGTGATTGGTTGTGTTCTGTCCTGTGAGTTGATTGGCTGTACTGGGTGTCTGTCACTGCCTATCTGTATCTCATTATGTGCATGGGTGCATATTATGACAATAATCAGAGCCAACAATTTTGCAAATCTCCCTCCTAATCTTTTTCAGAAAACTGGGATACATACACTTTCCCTGGGATCTAATTTATTTTAAGCCCAGTTCTACGCTCTAGCTCGTTTATCTGTCATTGATTTTATTTGGGTTATCTGTTCAGAGAGGGTATGTTGATTGTGCCTCAGTTCAGAATATGTGAAGTCATTCAGAATAATTATTATGTTGTAATCATCCTGAGTTTTAAGTCAATTTCTATCTTTTCTGATTTTCACCTGTTCTCTGAGCACTCCCTTGCCAATTTGTTATTGAAATAATTTTTCCTATTGCATAGCATTCACTGCTCTGCACTTTTACACGTCTGTCAACCACTCTGATCTCCTTTCTTTAAAAAAATTTTTTTTTTAGAGTACCCAATTAAATTTTTCCAATGAAGGGGCAATTTAGCATGGCTGATCCACCTACCGTGCACATCTTTGGGTTGTGAAACCCACGCAGACACGGGGAGAATGTGCAAACTCCACACGGACAGTGTCCCAGAGCCGAGATCGAACCTGGGACCTCGGCGCCCTGAGGCAACAGGGCTAACCCACTGCGCCACCGTGCTGCCCCCGATCTCCTTTCTTAAATGATTTGTTCAAATTTCTTATATGCACATAATGTGTCCTTTCACCTGTGCAGGCTGTTCTTCCTCTTTATCTTCATTATGCCTTATTTTATGATCTATTTAGAATTACATTTACAGCACTATAGCTTTGCATGAAGAAAAAATAATGAAAATTTCACAAGATTTTGATACAATTTAGAGGAAATTGGTCTCCCAAAAATAAAGTCAAGTCCTGGGTGCTGAAGTGGAAACACATTTAGTTACTGTAAAGACACTGACATACCATTTTTGCAGATCGGGGGTGCCATTTTGGAAGGCAGCCCCAATCTTTCCCCGCACACCCATTCAGGTCCTCACTCCCCTTTTTCAACCCCCCCCTTCTCCCCAACCTTGGAGAGGCCCCCTGGAACGCCTCCCCCCCACAACCCCTCTCACCCTCTTTACCTGGTAAAGCCCCACCCTGCCCAATCCCTGGCATTGTCAACCTGGACACCATGGTCATGCCCAGTAAGGGCGAGGTCCAAATCGTAAGCATTGCCAATCTCGCGAGAGATCTCTTCCAAGATTCAACGGCCTCATCCCGACTGAAAGCAGGCGCGACATGACCACTGAATTGCACCCAACATAAAGACAAAAACTAAGACATACCATATTGCCAAGGCCAATGGTAGGGTGGAAGATTGGGAAACCTTTGAAAATCAACAATGAGTTACTAAAAATTTTATAAAAATGAGCAAAAGAAATTTATGAAAGAAAACTAACACAAAATATAAAATAGAATAGCAAAAGCTTATGTAAATATATAAAAGTGGAGAGAATGTCTAAAACGAATGTTGGTCCCTTGGAGTATGGGACCGGGGAATTAATAGTGGGGAACACAGAAATGGCAGAGATACTAAATATATATTTTGCCTTAGTTTTCATGGTGGAGGACACGAGTACCATCCTAATAGTGATAGGAAATACTGAGGTAAAAGAATGGGAGGAACTTAGAACAATCATCATCAATAGGGAAAAAGTATCGGGGTTGAAGGTAAGCAAGTCCCTAGGGCCTGATGGCCTCCATCCAAGGATCTTAAAGGAAGTGGCAGTGGATCCATTGGTTATAATATTCCAACATTCCCTAGCTGCAAGAAGGTTACAATGGATTGGAAAAATGCTAATGTAATTCAAAAAGGGAGGGAGACAGAAAATAGGAAACAAAAGAACAGTTCGTTTGACGTCTGTCATTATTTTGTTCTTTTTAAAATATATTTTATTCAAATTTTTTCGGTCAAACAAGAACAGTACAGGATTTTCCCCTTTTTACAACTTTAAAACAATATAAATAATAATGACCGTTTTTTTAACAAATAAATAATATATTAACTAAACGGCAACTGCCAACAACAAAATAATAACTCTCCAAAACAATGAAGTCCCACACGCCAGTATAAATAGCTAATATACAAACAACTATAGGAAACCCCTGAGGGCCCGCGTGGGCCCTCCCCTCCCCCCTCTCCCCCCTCTCCCCCCTCCTCTCCCCTCCCTCCCCTCTCCCCCCCCTCCCCTCCCCTCTCCCCCCCCCTCCCCTCTCCCCTCCCCTCTCCCCCCCTCCCCTCTCCCCCCCCCCCTCAGCCCCTCCCCCCCCCTCAGCCCCCCCCCTCCCCCCCCCCCCCCCCGGGTTGCTGCTGCTACCTTCCCCATTTCCCTTATCGTTCTACGAGATAGTCAAGGAACGGTTGCCACCGCCTGGTGAACCCTTGAGCCGAACCTCTTAGTGCGTACTTTATCCGCTCCAATTTTATAAACCCTGCCATGTCGTTTATCCAGGCCTCCATGCCCGGGGGCTTAGCTTCCTTCCACATAAGCAATATCCTTCGCCGGGCTACTAGGGACGCAAAGGCCAAAACATCAGCCTCTCTCGCCTCCTGCACTCCCGGCTCTT
Organism: Scyliorhinus torazame; assembly: GCF_047496885.1. Lineage (NCBI taxonomy): Eukaryota > Metazoa > Chordata > Chondrichthyes > Carcharhiniformes > Scyliorhinidae > Scyliorhinus > Scyliorhinus torazame. The sequence goes on from NC_092710.1 coordinate 187,496,616, forward strand.
CTGCAACCCCGAATATAGACGTCTGTCATTATTAAGGTAGTAATAACAAGACATTTCAAAAGTCACAGTGCAAGCCATCAAAGTCAGCATGTTTTATGAACTGTAAAACGTGTTTGAGTAATTTGCTAGAGTTCTTTGAAGATCTAACAAGCAAAGTGGATAATGGGGATCCTGTAGATGTAGTATATCTGGACTTCCGGAAGGCATTTAATAAGGTGCCTCACAAAACGTTAATACACAAGGTAAGATCACATGGGGTTAGGGGTAACTTATTGGCTTGGATAGAAGACTGGCCAATCAACAGAAGTCAGAGAGTTGGGATAAATTGGCCTTTTTCTTGTCAGCAAGATATAATAGTGGGGTGCCACAGGTTTCTGTCCTTGGCCCCCAACTTCTTACAGTCTATATTAATAGCTTGGATACAGAGATAGAAGGTTCTACAGCTAAACTTGCAGATGACAAAATAGCGGGATAGTAAGTTGCAGTGAGAAAATAAGAAATTTACAAATGGATATGGATAGGTCAGATGAGTGGGCCAAAATCTGGCAGCTGGAGTGTAATGTTGATAAGTGTGAGGTTATCCGTTTTGGTTGAAAAAATACAAAGCCAACTTATTATCTAAATGGAGAGAAACTTCAGATTGCTTTAGTGCAGAGGCTCCTAGGTGTCCTCTTGCATGAATCGCAGAAAACTAGTATGGAGGTACAGCAGGTAATAAGGAAGGCAAATTAAATTTTGTCCTTTATAGCTAAAGGAATCGAGTATAAAAATAGGGAAGTGTTAGGGTTAGGCATTGGTGAGACCACACCTGAAGTACTGTGTACAATTTTGGTCCCTTACATGAGGAGAGATATAGTTGCATTGGAGTCAGTTCAGAGGAGATTCACGAGATGGATTCCAGAGATGTGCAGCTTGTCTTCTGAAGAGAAATTGAACAGTTTAAACCTATATCCTCCAGAATTTAGAAGAATGGGAGGAGATCTAATTGAGGTATATAAGATGATAAAAGATAGTGACAAAAGTAGATGTAGAGTAGATGTTTCCTCTTGTGGGGCAATCTAGAACAAGAGGTCATCATTTTAGGTAAAGGGGTAGCAGATTTAAAGCAGAGATGAAGGGAAATTACTTCTCTCAAATGATTGTAAATCTGTGGAATTCACTACCCCAAAGTGCGGTAGATGTCGGGGCATTGAGTAACTTTAAGGAGGAGATGGACAGATTTTTAATTAGAAATGGGTTAAAGGGTTGTGAAGAAAGGGCAAGAAATTGGAATTGAGGTAGAGATGAGATCAGCCATGATCATACTGAATGGCAGAGCAGGTTCAAGGGGCTGAATTGCCTTATCCTGCTCCTAGTTCTTACGTTCTTAACGTGAGGCTCCAAAAATTATTCAAAATGTGACTGATATCAGAAAACGTACCAAACGTCAGCAATAGACACAAATCCAAAAACACAAAGGCAGTCTCGCTAATTTAATACTGGTTTTGTACCAAACTGGAAAATCATGACTAATTATGCAATTATGTAAATGTAAGTACAAGGATGCCAGAGACCAATGAAAACAACAATAAAAGCTCAAAACATGATTCATCATTTTGCATGATAGGTGTCAAATCTTGATAATACATGATAGTCTCGAGCACTGATTCAACTCACTGGGGAAAATGTTGACTGGTGGGCAACTGACCACCAGAGCCTGGAGTATGGTTTGCAGTTTTAGTGCCCAAACAATGTATTAGAAGCAAGGAGAAATGAGTGACCTGGATGACTTCAAACCTTGGATAACAAGGCTTAAACAACTTAACTTATTTTTCTAGTAAAGAGATGAAGTAAGACATGATGGACTGGATTTTTGTTTCAGGGTTGGGACACTGATTTTGGGATAATTTCTGGGTCCCAAATACGCACAGTACAGGCTTAGCATGCTCAAAATAATTTTTGTTGAATTAGCCGTTAAATTTGAGAGGGTGCACTTACCACTCAATTAAAGATGATGGGCGGGCTCCCCACATTGGAGGGTGAAAGGAAGGCCGCAGCTTCCCAATACAGGTATGGGAGAGAGAGAATGTATCAAGGTGGAGTGTCCCTCTCAGCACTCCTAAAATCTTTGAGAATAACAATTGTTCTGGACGCCAGTTCAGGTTCCAACAGTGGCTAAGATACTGGACCAGAACCGCAACCAACTGCAGAAAGACTGATTCACTCCAGGAATGATTGCATGAGAAATAGGGCTTGATTATTTTTACACACAAAAATTTAATATAACAATAGAAAAACAGTATTTAAACTTTTAAACTTCAAACCGAACAAGAAAGCTTTCATGCATCTCTTAACCCTAACACATGATTTCCCATTAAACAGCATGTAAACTGAACATACAGTTCTCGGCTCCTCTTAGGCAGACAAGCAAAAATGGTACTTGCATAACAGAACATTTTCCTGCTGTTTGTGCAGCTCCTTCAGACTATCCGAACTGTGTCAGTCTTTGCATGGCCTCTCCCGATTGTTCTCCAAATCCTTGCGCTTCCACCTGTTCAAACATGATTCTATTATCTCTCTGAGCTCTGCCCAGCTCCTCAAAGATTGTTCTGTCCAGACTTGAATCGCTATCTGGACTTTTGATTGTCCACCCCCATTTACACAAAAGAACAGGGCCATGCTATGAATATGCAACTAACATCTAATTTAAGGACATAAGAGGCCATCCTTCAGACTCCGTAATGGTCTAATGGCTGGTCAGACAAGAGTGTCCCGGAGGACAATGGATCTTGAGTGAATCACCCCAGCTGAACAGGGGCACCCTGTTTATTCCTAATAATCCAGAGGCCCAAGCTAATACTCTGAGGAGTACCACAGCAGCTGAGTGGAATTTAAATTCAATTAATACAATCTGGAATTGAAAGCTAATAATGATAACTATGAAAATATTGTTGATTGTTGTAAAAGCCCATCTGGTTCACTAATGTCCTTTCGGCAAGGAATCTGACATCCTTATCCAGTCTGGTTTACATGTGATTCCAGATCCACAGCAATGTGTTTGATTCATAACAGTCCTCTAAAATGGCCTAGCCAGTTACTCCAGTCAAGGGCAATTGGGGATGGGCAATAAATACTGGCCTGGCCCTTAATGCCCACATCCCACGGAAGAATTATTTTCTGTCTTAGAACCAATTTTGGGTCCGCTTTCCCTCGGATTCCATGGGGCAGTATTTTTCTGACTAATCTGCCATGTGGGCCTTGTCAAAAGCCTGCTAAAATCCAAGTAGACTACACCAAATCAGTGGGGGGGGCACAGTAGAACAGTGGTTAGCACTGTTGCCAGCACCAGGCGCCCTGGTTCGATTCCCAGCTTGGGTCACTGTCTGTATGTAGTCTGCACGTTCTCCCTGCGTCTGCATGGGTTTCCTCCAGGTGCTCCAGTTTCCTCCCACAAGTCCAAAGATGTGCGGGTTAGGTGGATTGGCCACGCTAAATTGCCCCATAGCATTTAAGAGTTAAGTGGGGTTGCTGGGTTGTGGGTTATGGTGGAGGTGTGGGCTTAGATAGGTCTTTCAGGGTCCAGTGTCGACTCGATGGTCGAATGACCTCCTGTACTGTAAATTCTATGATTCAATGAAATGAACTGCCCTCATCAATTCTCCTTGTTACTGCCTTAAAAATTCAATAAAGTTAGTCAGTCATAACCTTCCTTTAAGAAATCCATGCTGATTATCTTTGATTAATCCATGCCCTTCTAAATGATGACCTGAAAAGCCTAGTTCTAATTCTAACATTTTAAAAAGCAACATGATCAATATATGTTGGGAAGGGGAATTGAGGGTATTAATGAGTAGGTTTTTTTTTGCTGGTGGGCAAGTCAGGGAATGGAATTAATGTTGATTATAACAGGAGGTCATGGTAAGGGAGTGCTTGGGGTGGGTATGGGCTGGTCAATGAGAGAATAGTTCTTACATTGATTCTGGATGGAATGCTGTTGATGAGCCAAGTGATCTATTATAACTGCGATTTAAATTCACAAAATAGATTTTTCAAATCCTCACCCTCAGTAAAATGCCTCACATGGCACAAACATGTATCAGCAAAACATGGCTAGTGATCCTGTGATGCATTCTCAAACCATGCAAGGCACCTCAAAGACAGGCAAGGACTCGGAAAATCACTGATATACATGTTGTTAATTTTATCTCTTTATTCTTCTACCTAATCTGGTGCCTCTGTGATTGAAAGGGTGGAATACATTGATTGCATTTTAAAATATCTACTGTTTTAAAATCTAATTTTGATCCTCAAGTATAGGGTCAAATTGTAATCCTAAATCTCTGAGTCATTTACTGCCAATTGATGTAGTGCAGCTAAAATTGCCTTCAGCGCACAGCCATGTTTCTGAAGGAAGAATAATGTTCCGTTAATCTGTTAGGAGTTTATTTGTCGGAGCATCCATTGTGTGTTTGAGACCGAGATCACTCACAGGTTTTATGTAGGTTAATATTGGGACATGTAAATTTAATCTGCCCACTTGTTTAAAAAAGAACAGCATCTGACATTTCCAATTTCAATGATGTGTTTTCTGTAATATTTTGAAGATTATGTTGCTCTGCATTTGATGCTATCAGTCTGTTTGGAGTTCCTCCAATGAATATACATCAGCACAATTAGAAAGAAAACAGATGCAGTGCAATCACAACAGCAGATTAGATTTTTAAAAAACATGCTGCATGATTGCTTCACATTTAAAATAACCACCAAGCAGAAAATCATAAGGAACACAGAAGAGAACCTGAGCCCTTGGCAGAATAAGCCAGTCATGAGATAAAAATTGGCCAGATGAGTCTAAACATGAATTGTGGGTTGGGGATCACAACGAGCCAGCACACTCTCTGTTCATCTCTGGATCATGTTTAGCCCAGATCAATATATATATTCCAAACATTGATGTTTCTGGGCTCTGTGTGGGAGAGCTTCATTAACATGGAAGCATCTCACGCCAATACCTCTCCTGGTTGATCTTTGGTACACGCCACTCTCACCTGACCTGAAATCCTGCAACCTAGCCATCAGCCAAGAACGAAGCGGTGGCATAGTGGTATTGTCACTGGACTAGTAATCCAGAGACCCAGGATAATGATCTGGGGACCCGGGTTTGAAAGTCTAATGATGACCATGAAACCATTGTCGATTGTCGTAAAAACCCATCTCGTTCACTAATGTCTTTTAGGGAAGGAAATCTGCCATCTGGTCTGGCCTACATGTGACGCCAGACCCACAGCAATGTGGTTGTCTGTTGAATACGTTCTGAAATGGCCTAGCAAGTCACTCAGTTGTATTCAACCGCTACAAAAACACAAAAAAGGAATGAAACCAGACGGACCACCCGGAAATGACAACGGCAAATCCAGCCCTGTCGACCGTGCAAACCCCTCCTTACTAACTTCTGGGAGCTTGTCCAAAGTTGGGAGAGCTGTCTCACAGACAAGCCAAGCAACAGCTTGACATAGTCATACTCACAAAATCATACCTTATAGATAATGTCCCAGTCAGCACCATCACCATTCCTGGGTATGCCCTGTCTCACCGGCAGGACAGACCCAGCAGAAGTGGTGGCACAGTGGTATACAGTCAGGAAGGAGTTGCCCTGGGAATCCTCAACATCGACTCTGGACCCCATAAAGTCTCATGGCTCCAGGTCAAACCTGAGCAAAGACACCTCCTGCTAATTACCACATACCAGCCACTATCAGCTGATGAATCAGCACTCCTCCAAGTTGAACACCACTTTGAGGAAGCACTGAGGGCGGCAAGGGCACAGAATGTTGGGGGACTTCAATGTCTATTACCAAGAGTGGCTCAGTAGTACCACCACAGACCTAGCTGTCCTGGCTCTTAAGGACATAACTGGTTGACTGGGTCTGCAGCAGGTGGTGAGGAAACCAACAAGAGGGAAAAATATACTTGACCTCGTCCTCACCAATCTGCCTGCTGTAGATGCATCTGTCCATGAAAGTATCGGCTCGGTAGAAGTGACCACCACACAATCTTTGTGGAGAAAAAGTCCCATCTTCACAATGAGGATGTATTCCATCGTGTTGTGTGGCACTACCACTATGCTAAATGTGATAGACTTTGAACAGATCTAGCAACGCAAAACTGGGTATCTATGATGTGCTGTGTGTGGGCCATCAGCAGCAGCAGAATTGTATTCAACCACAATCTGCAATCTCATGGCCCCGCATAACTCCCAGTCTACCATTACCACAAAGCCAGGGGACGAACCCTGTTTAATGAAGACTGCAGGAGAGCATATCAGGAGCAACACCAGGTATACTGAAAAATGAGGTGTCAACCTGGTGAAGTTACTACACATGACTACTTGTGTGCCAAACAGCATAAGCAGTAAGTAATAGACAGAGCTAAGTGATTCCACAACAAACACATCAAATCTAAGCTCTGCAGTCCTGCCACATTCAGCCGTGAATGGTGGTGGACAATTAAATAACTGACTGGAGGAGAAGGCTCCACAAATATCCCAATCCTCAATGATGGAGGTGCCCAGCACATCTATGCAAAGAACAAGGCTGAGGATTTTGCAACAATATTCAGCTAGATCATAAGCCCCAGAGCTCCAGGGAACCGGGTTCAATTCAGGCCTCGGGTAACTGTGTGGGGTCTGCACTTTCTCCCCATGTCTGCGTGGGTGTCCTCTGGGTGCTCCGGTTTCCTCCCGCAGTCCAAAGATGTGCACATTCGGTGGATTGGCCATGCTGAATTACCCCTTAGTGCCCGAAAGGTTGCGTGGGGTTACTGGGTTATGGAGATAGGGCAAAGGCATGGGCTTAAGTAGGGTGCTCTTTCCAAGGGCCGGTACAAACTCAATGGGCCAAATGGCCTCCTTCTGCACTGTAGGGATTCTAGGATTCTATGAAGTGCCAAGTGGTGATCCATCTCGGTCTCCTCCAGAGAGCAGCAGCATCACTGATGTCAGTGTTCAGCCAATACGATTCACTCCAAGTGATATCAAGAAACGGCTAAAGGTACAGGGTACTGCAAAGACAATGGGCCCTCACAATATCCCAGCAAACTTGTGCTCCAGAACTTGCCCCACCCCTAGCCAAGCTATTCCAATACAGCTACAGCACTAGCATTTACCTGGCAATGTCCTGTACGCAAGAAACAGGACAAATCAAGCTCAGCCAATTCCCGCCCTGTCAGTCTACAGCAAAGTGATGGAAGGAGTCATTAGCAGTGCTACCAGCGGCATTTACTCAGCAATAACCTGCTCATGGATGCTCAGTTTGGATTCCGTCAGGATCACTCAGCTCCTGACCTCATTACAGCCTTGGTTCAAACATGGTCAAAAGAGCTGAATGCCAGAGGTGAGGTGAGAGTGACTGCCCTTGACATCAAGGCAGCATTTGACCGAATATGGCATCAAGGAGTCCTAGCTAAACCGGAGTCAATGGGAATCAGGGGGAAATCTCTTCACTGGTTGGATTCATACTTGGCACAAAGGAAAATGGTTGTGATGCTCCAGGACATCACTGCAGGAGTTCCTCAGGGTAGTATCCTCGGCTCAACCACCTTCAGCTGCTTCATCAATAACCTCTCTTCCATCATAAGGTCAGAAGTGGGGATGTTTGCTGATGACTGCACAATGTTCAACACGATTTGCCACTCCTGAGATAATGAAGCTGTCCATGTCCAAGTGCAGCAAGACCTGGGAAATATCCAGGCTTGGGTTGACAAGTGGCAAGTTACATTCGCGCCCACACAAGCGCCAGGCAATGATCATCTGCTACGAGTGAGGAACTAACCACTGCCCGATAATGAATGAAGCTGTCCATGTCCAAATGCAGCAAGACCTGGGCAATATCCAGACTTGGGTTGACAAGTGGCAAGTTACATTCGCGCCACACAAATGCCAGGCAGTGATCATCTGCTACAAGTGAGGAACTAACCACTGCCCCTTGACATTCAATGGAATTACCATCGCTGAATCCCCCACAATCAACATCCTGGGGTTACCATTGATCCAGAACTGAATTCGTCTAGCAATATCAATACTGTGGTTACCAAGGCAGATCAAAGGCTAGGAATTCTACGGTGAGTAATTCACCTCCTGTCCTCCCAATGCCTGTCCACAACCTAAAAGGCACAAGTCAGGAGTGTAATGGAATACTCTCCACTTGCCTGGATGAGTGCAGCTCCAACAACAGTCAAGAAGCTCAACACCATCCAGGACAAAGCAGCCCACTTGATTGCTCCCCCTTCCACAAGCATTCAAACCTCCACCACTGACTAACAGGCAGCTGTGAGCACCATCTATAAGATGCACTTCAGAAACTCACCAATGTTCCTTAAACAGCACATTCCAAACCCACTGCCACCAAAAGGACAAGAGCAACAGATACCTGGGAACCCGACCACCTGAAGGCTCCCCTCCAAGTCACTCACCACCCTGACTGGAAATATATCGCTATTCCTTCACTGCCGCTGAGGCAACATATTGGAACCTCCCGAAAAGCACAGTGGGTGTACCTACACCTCACGGACTCCAGCGGTTCAAGAAGGCAACTCACCACCACCTACTGAAGGGCAACTAGCGATGGGCAATAAATGCTGGCCTAAACAATGACGCCCACATGCCGTAAATGAATTTTTAAATACCATCACAGCCTTGGATGGTGGTTGGGCAGGAACCAATAAAACACCACTTAACAAAGCCTGGCAAATGTTAAATGAGAAAAGCAACTCCAGGTGTTTCCTACTTTACACCGTGACGGCACTTCAAAAGTACTTCATTGGCTGTAAAGTGCTTTGGGATGTCTGGTGATCATGAACAGCACTTATGTAATTGCACATCTTTTCTTTTTCAGGTTTTAGACAAAGTTTTAAGTTATTATTTCCTTTCTTACACATTAGCCACCAATGGAAAACTCAAAACTATATGAAATTAGAAATTATTAAATGTTATAACCATGTGTTTAGCATTTGTTATACTTGACAAATATTTTTGTTTTACGTTTTATGTCATGTTTTCTCATTGAGAACTGAATCAGAAAAGCCAGACAATTACATAAAACAATACATGTACAGACATCTATTACACCACAGGGGCTGGCTCGATAAGGACAGGTCAATTAATTACAAAACGTCATCCTTTGTTTCCAGTGTCTAGTTTATCAGCCGTAACCAACTTAAAGAATAAGATGGGGGCATCCAATTAAATCAATGCCAGAGTCACTCAAGGAAACTAATTCACCGCAAAAATAACAGATTGTGCTTTGAACTTGAGTGTTTACAAGCACTCCTTATTACTCCTATGCACCCTTGTGAAAGAGCAACTTGGTTCATGCGACAATCCTTGGGAGCGCAAACCAATGTAAAAGAAAACGCAGCAAAATGGGGTCTAACATCTCTGGACTTTGGTGTGCTGGGCAGTATCCTGGGTTATGAAAAAAAAAATGAAAATCGCTTATTGTCACAAGTAGGCTTCAAATGAAGTTACGGTGAAAAACCCCTAGTCGCCACATTCCGGCGCCTGTTCGGGGAGGCTGTTATGGGAATTGAACCGTGCTGCTGGCCTGCCTTGGTCTGCTTTCAAAGCCAGCGATTCAGCCCTGTGCTAAACAGCCTCATCTATACTCCCACTTGTATATTGATGTGCACCAAAATCACCTTAGTTGGTTAGAAAAGTGGCAGTATAAATTCAGCTTTTGTACAAGTGCAAAACCCCAGTAGTAATAGTACCCAGATACAAAGTAAGAGCTGCAATGGCTACTGTAGCGTGAAATTATCTTTTTTATTTGAATCTTTTACATGTATTTTTTGTACTTCCTCCATATATCTGTTTGATTATTTATAAAGAATCAGTATTTTTAATAGAATCGTTCGCAGGAGGGTTTCTGCATGTTTTATTTTCAATTTCCTTCTCACCTTTTGTGAAAATGACGATACAAGCCGTTGTGCGATACCATGAATACAGGCAGCCCTCCCCATATCTTGCCCAAGTGGTTATTCTTTAATTTTGAGCACAGACAGTGAATGTTGGCAGGTGATTTAACTGTCTGGCACATCACAGCTGAGCCTGGACATGCCTTAATTCAGTATCCACTTTAAAGGGAACTCGCTGGGTAGTGTTTAGAGGTGGGCATTTGACTACTTGTCATTAACCTCCCTAGCAAGGCACACATGGGTGTCCCACACTGCTGCAGGTGAGAATGAACTAATTCAGAATTGTATCTGTGACTTTCTGCTTTTTGTGGTTCATACAGCAAACCAAAAGTGCATTTAGTCCACAAAAGCATCCACAACATTATTTTGAAATTGCATTTGTTAATCCTGAAGTAAAATGATTAGTTTGTGTTACTTAGTTGCAAAGTCAGCAAACAGCTTTTGAGAGTTTCATGTTCTGTTCAAATTATTTTAAATTGATGAGCCTACTGCTAACTGTTTCCATTATTGTTATTCATGTTCATCAATATGAATGTAAATTTGTTTTTAACAGGTACAAACCCAACAGAAGAGTTCACAGCAGTCATTCAGGCAGTCTCCCCTCTTTTGTCGCAATCCCAGCCTATTGTTAAACTGATATTAGCTGTTTCAAGATCAAAATACTGCAAGCAGGTATGCAATGAGGAAGCAAGAATATTAACTCTTTGCAGGATTGTGCTGGCACTGCTGTAGAAAAAGAAATATGATGTTTAACTTGGTTCAAAACGTATATTCAGTTATTGTCCACGAATCCAGATTTTAACTTTGTTGTATTCTGATATTTAACATTGCCTACCAGGATCTTATTTTATAAAATAAATACTTATACTCGGAAAATATCATTACTCCAGACCAGAAAGTTCCAGGTTCGTTTGTTCCTGTCTCAACCCCTGATGGATCTTATCTAGGCCACGACTACGGATGCTAGAATAGGCCCAGAGAGGAAAAATGAACCAGAGTTCCCATTACTGATTGCTATCCAGTGACCTCTGCCAGAAAGAGCATCTGTGTAAACACCAGTGGGTAAAGAGTTTCTCTTTTAATAAAAAAAGGCTGATGTCTATTTTTTGCCATAATTTACAAGCACACGCAAAAAAGTCTAATTTAAAATCCATGTATTTCTACAACATCAATGGCACGTGATTTAATCATGGAGAAAAGTAGGCGTTTTTCTGATTTTTATGAATAGAATTTCACCCTCGGATGAGGTAGGATTGGGTTCAGCTATGATGTCTTTCCACAGTTAAGTAGCCTACGGACACACACTATTCCGGTTTGCAGGTTAAACATAGAAACACAAATATAGGAGTAAGAATGACCCATTTGGTCCTTTGAACCTGCTCCGCCATTCATTATGATCATGGTTGATCTTCCAACTCAGTAACCTGTTCCCGCTTTTCTCCCATATCTTTTGATCCCTTTAGACCCAAGAACTATATCAAACTCCTTCTTGAAAACATACAGAGCGTGATTTACTTGTTGCGTCCTGACGGAATCAGGACGGACGGGACGTGGCTGGTCGAGCCGCTCCTGGGATTCCAGGCGGTCGTTACGCCTCACGAGATCTAACGAGATCTAGTGAGACATTGCGTTCTGGATCCCACCCGCAATGTGCGGAACCCAGACTTATAGAGTTAAGTAAGTCTCACTTAACTTTGTCGACACCAGAGTGAACCAGCTCCCGGGACCTACTGGCCTCATTGAGCAGACCCCAGCCGGGTCCCAGCAAATGAGAACCAGGAAGGACGGCACTGGGGGGGGGGGGGGGGGGGGGTCACCTAGGCGATCAGAGGCACCCGGGTGGCTGGTATCTGGCCCGGATGCCATCTAGGCACCTTGGCACTGCCAACCTTGCACCCTGGCAGTGCCATCTTGGTACCCTGGAAGTGCCACCCAGGTGCCAGCCTAGCAGTGCCAAGGTTTCCGGCTGACATTTTGCCCATGCCGGGAATCAGGCCTGGGGGTGTCCTGCCCATGTGAGGTGGGGTGCGGGGAGGGCTCACGGACCACCACAGGTGAGGTGGGCCGTTGGGTGCATCCGAGGGTTGCATCGGGGGGAGTTGAAAGATATGGGTGCCATTTAAAAATGGTGCCCATCTCTTCCTTCACTGAGGTGCTCCATTCGTCGGAACTAGTCAGTGCAGAAAATGCAGCTGAATGTGGCCTTGGCCGGGCGTTCCCCATTGAGGCCTGAAAAACAGAGTGCCGTTAGATAGCGGGGCCGGTCTGTGCGCTCCAAGTGCCGGGAATGACACCTCCAATCCTGCCCAGAACAGACTCTCTTTTTTTGGTTAGATCGAGCCCACAATGTTTTTTCCTCAACTGTTTTCTGTGGTACAGTTCCACTTTCTGGATGAGGAATTTTCTCCTCATCTCAGTCCTGAATGTTTTACCCTGTTTCCTTTTGCTGTGACCCATGGTTGTGGACACTCCTGCCATCAGGAATAATCTTTCTGCATTTACCCTGTCTAGTCCTGTTAGAATTTTATAGGTTTCTATGAGATTCCCCCTCATTCTACTGAAGTCCAGCGAATATAATGCTAACCGATTCAATCTCTCCTCATACCTCAGTCCCATCTTCCCAGGAATCAGTCCGGTAAACCTTTCCTGAACTCCCTCCAAGAACATCCTTCCTCACATAAGGAGGCCAAAGTACACACAATATTCTATGTGTGGTGTCACAAAGTCCTGTATAACTGCAGAAAGACACACCTGCTCCTTTACTCAAATCCTTGTTATGAAGGTCAACATACCATTTGCCTTCTTCACCGTCTGCTGCACCTACATGCTTACTTTCAGTGACTGGTGTACAAGGAAACCCAGGTCTCATTGCACATTCCCCTTTTTCAATCTATAGCCATTCAAATAATAATTTGCCTTCCTGTTTTTCCTATAAAAGTGGATAACCTCACATTTATCCACATTATACTCATCCGCCATATAATCCGCCCACTCACTCAACTTATCCAAATCACACTGAAGGATCTTTGCATCCTCCTCACAGCTCACCCTCCCACCCAGCTTTGTGTCATCTGTAAATTTGTAGATATTACATTTAGTTCCCTCATCTAAATCATTTATATTGTAAATAGCTGGGTCCTAGCACTCATCCCTTCGGTACCCCACTAGTCACTGCCTGCCGCTTTGAAAAAGACCCGTTTATTCCTGCTCTTTGTTTCCAGTCTGCCAATCAGTTTTCAATCCATCTCAATGCACTATCCCCATTCCCATGCACTTCACTTTACACACTAATCTCTTATGTGGGACCTTGTCAAAAGCTTTCTGAAAGTCCAAATGCACCACATCCACTGGGTCCCCTTTACACCAACTCTACTGGTTAAATCCTCAAAGAATTCCAGTCGATTTGTCAAGCATGATTTCTGTTTTGCAAATCCATGTTGACTCTGTCCAATCCTGCCACTGTGTTCCAAGTGCTATGCTATAAAACCTTTTATTCTGGACTCTAGCTTTATCTCCTCGACTGAAGTCAGCCTGACTGGTCTACAATTCTGTTTTCTCTCCACCTCCCTTTTTAAATAGTAGAGTTACTTTAGCTGCACTCCAATTAGTAGGGTCTGTTCCAGAGTCTTTAGAATTTTGGAAGATGACCACCATTTCCAGGGCCACCTCCTTAGATACTCTAAGATGTAGATTATCAGGCCTTGGGGATTTATTGGTTTTCAATCCCATCAATTTCCCCAATATTTGCCTACTAATACCAATTTATTTCAATTCCTCCCTTTCCCTGTGTTCCCCAACATTTCTGGTATGCTATTTGTCATAGAGTCATACTGTACAGAAGAGGCCCTTCAGCGCATTTTGTCTGCACCGAAAAAACTGGACTAAATCTCTTTCCAGCACTTCGCCAATAGCCTTGAATGCTGTGACATTGCAAGTGCTGATCCACGTACTTTTTAGAGGATGTGAGGTTTATCACCTCTATTACTCTCCCAGACAGTGCATTTCAGACTCCCACTACCGTCTGGGTGAAAATATTTTTCCTCAAATCCCCTCTGAACCACCTTAAAATTATGTCCCCTCATTATTGACCCTTCAACTAAGGGGAACAGCTGCTTACTATCCATCCTGCCCATACCCCTCATAATCTTACACACCTCAATCAGGTCCCCCCTCAACTTTCTCTGCTCTAAAGAAAACAACCCAAACTTATCCAGCCTCTCTTCATAGCTCTAATATTCCATTCCAGGCAACATCCTGGTGAACCTCCTCTGCACCCTCTCCAGTGCAATCACATCCTTTCTATAGTGAGGCAACCAGAACACAGTACTTCAGCTGCGGCCTAACAAAGGTTTTGTACAGCTTCAACATAACCTCCTTGCTCTTATAATCTCTGCCACATCTGATAAAGGCAAGTGTCCCACATGCCTCCTTAACTACCCTATTAACCTGTAGTGCTGCCTTCAGAGATCTGTGGACAAGCACCCCAAGATTCCTCTGTTCCTCAGAGCTTCTATGTGTCCTGCCATTCTTAAAGTAATTCCTTGTTGTGTTACTCCTTCCAAAGTGCATCACCTCACATTATTCAGAGTTAAATTCCATTTGCCACTGATCTGCCCATCTGACCAATCTATCTATGTCCTCCTGTATAACCTTAGACCTTCTTCCTCGCTTAACCACCCTGACAAACATTTGAGTCATCCGCAAACTTATCATCTGCCCCACATTCTTGTCTATATTGTTGCTATATATATATATCACAAACAATAAGGGACCTGGTAAGAAGTCTTACAACACCAGGTTAAAGTCCAACAGGTTTGTTTTGAATCACTAGCTTTCGGAGCACTGCTCCTTCCTCAGGTGAATCCCTCCATTCACCTGAGGAAGAAGCAGTGCTCCGAAAGCTAGTGATATTGAAACAAACCTGTTGGACTTTAACCTGGTGTTGTAAGACTTCTTACTGTGCTCACCCCAGTCCAACGCCGGCATCTCCACAATAAGGGACCTAGCTAGCATTGATTCCTGTGGTAAGCCACTGAACACTGGCCTCCAGTAACACAAACAACCTTTTACCACCACCCTCTGACTCCTACCAATAACTTAGTTTTGGATCCAACTTGCCAAGTTACTCTGGATACCATGTGGTTTAACCTTCTTTATCAGTCTCTCATATGGGACCTTATCAAAGACTTCCCTGAAATCCATATAAACTACATCAACTGCACTATCCTCATCCACACACCCGATAACCTCAATCAAATTCGTTAGGCATGACCTCCCTCTGACAAAGCCATGCTGATTATCCCTAATCATACCTTGCTTCTCCAAATGGAGATGCATTCTCTCCTTCAGAAGTTTCTCCAATAATTCCCCTACCATTGATGTTAAACTCACTGGTCTGTAATTCCCTGGTTTATCCCTACCAGTCTTGAAAAGTTGAAGCAAAATAGCTGTCCCCCAATTCCCCCGTGGCCAGAAGGGAATTACAAATTTGGGTCTGAGCCCGTATAATTTTCCTCCTTGCCTCCCACAGCAGCCTGAGATACAATTCATCTGGAGCTGGGAATTTGTCCATTTTTAAGCCTGCCAAAACCTGCAATGCCTCTTCACTCCCTATGTCAAAATGACCTCACAGTCCCTCTACCTGAATTCTGCACGTATATCCTTCTCCTCCCGAGTGAAGACAAATGTGAAATACTCGTTTAACACCCGACCAATGTCCTCCAGCTTCACACACAGATTTCCCCCTTGGTCCCTAATAGGCCTTACTCTTACCCTGGTTATCCTCTTCCCTTTAATATAATTATAGAATATCTTGGGATTCTGACCACCAATGCTTTTCCATGGTCCCTCATTTCTATAATCCACAAAGGCGTCTGTTAATTTGTTCCTTTTGTACCTGCTAAAAGCCTCTCTTTTCTTTCTTATCCAGTCCTGAATATTTCTGGACATCCAGGTTTCTCTGGGCTTGATATTCCTACATTTCACCCGAAAGTGAACATATTGGGCCTGTATTCTCCCCATTTCCTTTTGAATGCCCCCCCCTCCCCCTCCTCCACTTCTCTGCTGTAGCTTTTCCCACAAGAAGCTGTTCCCAGTCTACTTTGGCCAGATCCTGCCACATGCTAATAAAATCTGCCTTCCCCTAATCCAAAACCACTTTTTTGCAAACCATCTTTCCCCTTTTCCATAACAAACTTAAATCGTACCGTGTTGTGGTTGCTATCACTGCCACTTAGTTCTCCAGAATTAGATCCAGCACTGCGTCATCCCTGATGGACCTATTACATATTGATATAAAAAGCTCTCCTGGAGACATTTCAAGAAATCCACCCCCTCTAAACCCTTTACACTCCGATTATCCCAATTAATCAATGCAATGTCTATATTTCTGCTCCTCTATTGCCCGCTGACTGATTGGGGGTGTATAATACACTCCCACCAATGTGACTGCCCTTTTTTTATTCCTAGGCTGTATACTCAAAGCCTCATTTGCAGACCTTTCCAAGATATAATCCTCCTTCCTGCTGTAACTGATTCCTTAATTAATAATGCAACACCACCTCCTCTTTTACACTCTCCCTTGTCTTGTCTGAAGATCCTATAACCCGAAATGTTGAGTTGCCAGTTGTGCCCTTCCCTCAACCACGTCTCTGTGTTGGCACAATACCACAATTTCACATGACAATCCATGCCGTTAACTCACCAGTCTTACCTATAATGTTTCTAGCATTAAAGTAGAGGCCTTCCAACTTCATCTTACTCCCCTGGAGCTCCCTCTGTCTTGATTCCTTTACAATGGCATGCTGTGCCCCTATTGTACATGCTCTGTCTCCCTAGCCCCCTAGTTTAAACTCCTCCCAACAGCAATGGCCCACTAGCTGTGGGTGGCACGGTAGCACAGTGGTTAGCACTGTTACTTCACAGCACCAGGGTCCCAGGTTCGATTCCTGGCTTGCGTCACTGTCTGTGCGGATTCTGCATACTCTTCCCGTGTCTGGGTGGATTTCTTCCGGGTGCTCCGGTTTCCACCCAAAAGTCCCGAAAGACTTGTTATTAGGTCATTTGGACGTTCTGAATTCCCCCTCAGTGCACCGAACAGGCGTTGGAATGTGGTAACTAGGGGATTTTCACTAAATTTCATAGCAGTGTTAATGTAAGCCTACTTGTGATACTAATAAATATTATTATTATTAGCAAGCCCACCCGCAAGGATATGATCCCATTCTCGTTCAGGTGCAAATCGTTCCTCTTGTACATGTCCCACCCTCCCCAGAAATGGTTATGGTGATCCTGGAATCTAAAATCCTCCCTCTTGCACCAACTCTTGAGCCATGCATTCATCTGCCCTATTCTCCTATTTCTGTACTTGGAGAATTTGTGTCCTCATTTGTGAACAGAATCAAGTATGTATTTAGTTGGTCAGACATTTCTTTGTTTCGTCCTATATATTCCCCAGTTTCTGACTGGCTTTATCAATCTTCCCCAATCATTTTTTCTTCATATACCTATAGAAGCTTTTACAGACAATTTTTATGTTTCCCGTAAGCTTACTTTCATATTCTATTTTCCCCTTATTAATCAATCGCTTTGTCTTCCTTTGCTGAATTCTAAACTGCTCCCAATCCTCAGGTCTGCTGTTTATTCTGGCCAATTTGTATGTATCTTCCTTGGATCTAATATCATCTCTAATTTTCCTTGTATGCCATGGTCTGGCCACCTCTCCCATTTTATTTTTGCACCAGACAAGAATGAACAATTGTTGCAGTTCACCCATGTGCTCTTTGAATGTTTCCAATGCCTATCCACCATCATCCCTTGAAGTAACGTTCCCCAATCCATCATACCCAACTCATGCCTCACACCATCGTACTTTCCTTCATTTAGATTCAGGGGCCTTGTCGCAGAATCAACTGCGCCAATCTCCATCTTGATGAACAATTCTGTCATATTATGGTCGCTCACCCCAAGGGGCCTCCCACAACTAGTTTGCCAATTAATCCTTCCTCATTTCACAATATCCAGTCTAAGATGGACTGTTCTCTAGTTGGTTCCTCAATGTATTAGTCCAGAAAACCTTTCTGTACACACTATTGTTACTAAATTGAATTGCTTATCATTGGGAATCATTTAAAAGCGAGCAGAGGACAACTAAAAAAGCAATAAGGGGAGAGAAGATGAAATATGAGTGCAAGTTAGCTAGTAATATAAAAGAAGATAGGAAGAGTTTATTTCAATATATAAAAAGGTAAGAGAGTGGCAAAAATAGATATTGGACCACTTGGAAAAGGTGGCTGGAGAAGTAATAATAGGAAACAAAGGCAGACAAACTGAATAGTTGCTTTGCATCAGTCTTCACGGTGGAAGACACCAGTGGGATGCCAGAGCTCCAGGAGAACCAGGGGGCAGAGGTGAGTGCAGTGGCCATCACTAAGGAGAGGTTCTACGGAAACTGAAATGTCTGAAGGTGGATAAGTCACCTGGACTGGATGGACTACACCCCAAGGTCATAAAAGAGATAGCTGATGAAATTGTGGAGATATTCGTAATGATCTTTCAGGAATCGCTGAGGCAGGAAGGGTCCCAGAGGACTGGAAATGGGCTAATGTAACACCACTGTTTAAGATTGGAGGGAGGCAGAAGAAGGGAAATTATAGGCCGGTTAGCCTGACTTTGGTCATTGGTAAGATTTTGGACTCTGTTATTAAAGAGGAGATCGCAAAGTACTTGGAAGTGAATGGTAAAATAGGAGTGAGTCAGCACGGCTTTGTCAAAGGGAGTTGATGACTGACAAATCTGTTAGAGTTCTTTGAGGAGTAACAAGGACGTTAGACAAAGGAGAACCAGCGGACGTGATTTATTTCAATTTCCAGAAGGCCTTTGACGAGGTGCCGCAAAGGAGACTGTTAAATAAGTTAAGAGCCTATGGTGTTCAGGGTAAGAGCCTGGCATGGATAGGGGATTGGCTGAATGGCAGAAGGCAGAGAGTGGGGATAAAGGGGTCTTTTTCAGGATGGCAGCCGGTGATGTGCCTCAGGGGTCTGTGCTGGGACCACAACTTTTCACAATATACATTACTGATCTGGAAGAAGGAACTGAAGGCACTGTTGCTAAGTTTGCAGATGATACAAAGATCTGTAGAGGAACAGGTACTATTGAGGAAGCAAGGGGGCTGCAGAAGGATTTGGACAGGCTAGGAGAGTGGGCAATAGAGTGGCAGATGAAATACAATGTGGAAAAGTGTGAGGTTATGCACTTTGGAAAGAGGAATTTAGGCATAGACTGTTTTATAAATGGGGAAATGCTTAGGAAATCAGAAACACAAAGGGACTTGGGAGTCCTTGTTCATGATTCTCTTAAGGTTAACTTGCAGGTTCAGTCGGCAATTAAGAAGGTAATGCAATGTTAGCATTCATGTCAAGAGGGCTGGAATACAAGACCAGGGATTTACTTCTAAGGTTGTATAAGGCTCTGGTCAGACCCCATTTGGAATATTGTGAGCAGTTTTGGGCCCCGTATCTAAGGAAGGAAGAGCTGGCCTTGGAAAGGGTCCAGAGGAGGTTCACAAGAATATTGTATGAGAAACGGTTGAGGACTCTGGGTCTGTACTCGTTGGAGTTTAGAAGGATGAGGGGGAATCTTATTGAAACTTACAGGCTACTGCATGGCCTGGATAGAGTGGACATGGAGAGGATGTTTCCACTTGTCGGAAAAACTAGAACCAGGGGACACTATCTCAGACTAAAGGGACGATCCTTTAAAACAGAGATGAGGAGGAATTTCTTCAGCCAGAGGGTGGTGAATCTGTGGAACTCTTTGCCGCAGAAGGCTGTGGAGGCCAAATCACTGAGTGTCTTTAAGACAGAGACAGATAGGTTCTTGATTGATATGGGGTTATGGGGAGAAGGCAGGAGAATGGGGATGAAAAAATATCAGCCATGATTGAGTGACGGAGCAGACTCGATGGGCTAATTCTGCTCCTATGTCTTATGGTCTTATGGTCTTAATCTATATGCCGAGTAAACTCACTTATAATTACAGATGTTCCTTTATCACATGTCTATCTAATTTCTTATTTACTGCCATCCCCAACATCACCACTACAGTTTGTGCGACTAACCAACCCACACTAATGATTTTTGCCCCTTTGTGTTTTTCAGCTCTACCCATATAGATTCCATGTTGTTGGAGTTGATATCCTTCCTCACTATTGCATTGATTTCCTCTTATTAAAATTAAACAACATTCAATTAAGGGGTAATTTAGCGTGGCCCTGCACATCTTTGTGTTGTG
This sequence comes from Scyliorhinus torazame, assembly GCF_047496885.1. Classification (NCBI taxonomy): domain Eukaryota; kingdom Metazoa; phylum Chordata; class Chondrichthyes; order Carcharhiniformes; family Scyliorhinidae; genus Scyliorhinus; species Scyliorhinus torazame. The sequence goes on from NC_092710.1 coordinate 187,516,854, forward strand.
GGGGTGAGACCCACCCAGACACGGGCAGAATGTGCAAATTCCACACGGACAGTGACCCGGGGCCGGGATCGAACCCGGATCCTCGGTGGCGTGAGGCAGCAGTGCTAACAACCGTGCCACTGCGCCACCTAATTTCCTCTTTAACCAGCAATGCAACCCCACTGCTTTTTCCTTTTTGCCTGTCCTTCCTAACCATTGAATGGCCCTGGGTGTCCAGTTCCTATCCCTGGTCACCCTGAAGCCATCTCTTTAATTCCAACTATATCATACACGTCTCCATCTATTTTCTTGATTAATTCAACCACTTCTTTGCAAATGCCCTGTGCATTAATACACAAAGCCTTAAGGTTTGTCTTTTTAATATTCCTTGTCCCATTCCCATTATTGTTCGCTGTAGCCCTGTTTGATTCTAGACTTCGATTTCTCTGTCTATCACTTTTCTTGTACCCCTTCCTATCTTTTGTTCTTGTTCTTGTTTCTCCCTCCTCTGACTCCTTACATAGGTTCCCATCCTCCTGCCATTTTGGTTTAGCTGCTGACTGCCTGTCCTGGTGTCCTCCTCTCGCACTCTTCTGTAGCTTTTGCTGACTGTCTGTCCCAGCATCCTCCTCTCCTCTTGCTGCTGCTGACTACCCATCCCAGCATTCTCTTCTCGCACCACTTTAGAATAGTCACTTGGCAATATCCTGGGTGAAACTGGTTACATGGAACCATATCCCAGTATAAAAGAGAAGATTAAGGAAGATGTAGGAGAAAATTACAACAATAGCTTGCATTTGTCTAACATCTTTAACATAGAAAAACATCCAAGACACTTCGCAGAAGCAAAATCAAACAGAAATTGATGCCGAGCCAAAGTAGGGCTGAATCTTCAGAGGAGCGCCATTCACCATTGGATTGCCACTCTGCTTCGTTTCTTTGCACCAAGGTAGAGCTCTGCATTTCAGGCCCTGAGTTCCGGACTCAGCCGCCTCTTTCCACATGGTCAGAATCATTGAGGGGAGCCAAGCCATGCCCGTTTTTTTAATGGCACGAGCTGCCATCTTTTGGTCAGTCTTCATTCACTTACAACTGAAAAGCTTGGGGCATTTAAATAGATTTTTAGTGTGTTAGTTAATGATTGTGAGGTAATTGTGTAGGGCTGTAGGATGACAGGGACCTGCAGGGTCGTGTGGTTAAGTCCGATCGGGGGGAGGGGGGAGTCGGGGTGTCAGGGGGATATTGGAGGGTTGAGGGGGTTATGATCAGAGCATTATCAGAAGGTCGGAGGTGGAGTCGGAGAGTCAGGGAGGCTGGGGCACGGGGAGAGTCGGAGGTTTAGGGGGGAGAAGTCAGAGGGTCATGGGGGGGGGGAGGGGGAGTTGTGGAGGGGGGCTCCATTGTATAGTTGCCCAGGAATTAGACATGATTTTTTATAACTAATATTTCCTGAGTAATGTTACGGATGCCTGGTCAATTCTCAACAGTGGATAAGGTGCTGGATCAGAACCATAACATTTTTAAGTTTTAAGGTGGTGGAGAAAAGTCTATTTGTTCCAGGAGTGACAACATGAGAAATAGAACTTGGCTGTTTTATAAACAAACTTTATTAAATCAAAAGAAAAATAATATTTAAACTTTTAAACTTTAATCCTAACAATAACAGATTTCACATAGTTCTTAACCTAACACACAGGTTCTCATTAAACAGCACTTAAAAAGAACATCCAGCTCTCATTCCACTTAGACTGGTAGGCAAAGGTGATACTTGCATATACAAAGCAATTTTTCTTCTATTAGTGAAGTTCCTTCAGAAACCTTTTCAAAAGCCTGTCTCTGGGACAGCTTTCCGTGATCTCTCTTTGTGGCTTTGCACATCCTTCTCCTCACCTGTTCAAACAGGATCCTTTCTTTCTCTCTCTGAGCTCTGCCCAGCCCGTCAAACAAGGGTTAGCTCTTGGGATGTCCAGACTTGAACCTATTATCGCTACCTTGACTGCTTTATTTTCCACTCCCGCTTATACAAAAGAACAGAGCCATGCTATTGATATGCAACTAACCTCCCATTTACAGACAAAAGAGGCCATAAGACTATGTAATGGGCTCATGGCTGATCAACCAAGAGTGTCCTGAAGGACAATGGATCTCGAGTGAATCACCCTGGCTGAACAGGGGCATCCTGTGTATTTGCACTAATGAGTTTAAGTCAGGCCAGGTTGGGCATATCCCTCTGATTCCATGCTAGCAGCTTTCCACTCAGTCTGTTACCCCCAAATTGTCTACTACATCTTTAATCCCATTTCTGGACCCAAATCCATAACAGTAGCTATTCAGATAAATAAATCAGAACTGTCCCAAGTTACTGACTCTAACTCAGATTGGAGACTTTTTGAAAAGTTGAAACTTTCTGGGCAATTCCTGCTGAACCCTTGCATTGGGAATTCTGAGCAGTCCATAGTGCATCTTCTGGAGCACAGTCAGTCTCTGACCATCCAAAGACTGAAAAAGCTGAGCCATGTGGTATGGTGGCTAAAGATTTTTAAAGGACGGCAAAAAGACAAAGAGATTTAAGTGGAAGGACAAAAATGTGGATCCTTTCAATATGCAGATGGCTAAGTGTCCTTTTATGACATATTGATTGAATGGATAGGAAGCTTTGTGAACCTTTAAAGTTCACTATTGCTGTACTGGTACTGACCTGGTTTTCTAAATCAGCCCCAAACAAACAGTACTCACTATTCATTACATTGACAGCTGCGCATAGCATATTTGTGAGCTTTTGGGAGCAGCAAGGCATTCTCTATAGGGGATCTAGTAGCTGTGAGTATATAGTAAGACTGTATATGGGTTAATAGTCTAAGGTGGTGGCAAGGTTCAAAGTTTGTTGTGGCGTGGGAGGGCTTATTGCCAATCCCAGGACTCTTTTCACAGAATCATAGAATTTCTACAGTGCAGAAGGAGGCCATTCGGCCCATTGAGTCTGCACTGACCGTCTGAAAGAGTAGCTTAACCTAGGCCCACTCTCCTGCCCTAGCCCCATAACTCCACCTAATCTGTACATCCTGGACACCAAGGGCAATTTTATCATGGCTAATCTGCCGAACATGCACATCTTTGGACTGTGGGAGGAAACAGGAGCACCCGGAGAATTTCCCATGCAGACATGGCGATAAAGTGAAAACTCCACATAGACATCCACCCAAGGCTGGAATTGAACCCAGGTCCCTAGCACTGTGAGGCAGCAGTGCTAAGCACTTTGTCACTATGCCGTCCGCCCCTTTGTTGAGCAATTCTTTGGATTTCAGGGACGGGGTCTGATGGTGGGCAGAAAAATAGAAATATTTGATGGGCTAGGAGGAAGGACTGTTGCTCCACCACCAATAATTAAAATCTGAAGGAACAAAAGCCTTCACATTTGTAAAAGTTATTTTTCTGTACCAGATAGGTTGTGTGGCAGCAATTAAGTTATTATGGTGTTAAAAATTCACTTACATCTGAATGGGCAAGCTCAGATGTTTTCTGGTATGTTTTGTGGGTAACTGGTGGATAAGTACAGCAACTCCACACCCTTGCTGTATTTGACTGACTATCAGTGAGTCACTGGTGTAATGAAGCTTGTGCAGGAGCAGAATAAATCGGAAAGCAATATCTTGTTTTTCATGTTTAACTGCGCATGTGCGAACGCTGGACATTACCCTCCAATTTACTTCTTAATGACAGTGAGCACAGATATCCTCACCATCATTCCTATCACAAAATCTGGGCCGTCATATTGTCAGAAAGACACAAGTGGAAAGATGTCTGGCTGAATTGTCAGGTATACTCAGTGGGAATCCTCTTGCTTCTGAGTTAGGATTTGTGCACATTGCAAAGGAAAGCCACGGGATGGAAATTATAACCAGGAACCGTGGATTATTTCTTTGTTTACTTCCTAATCCAGACCAATGACAATACTTCAAACCCTTAGCTGTAACCAGAAAATTTGTCACTGATATAGATTGGGAATCAAACCTCTCGGGTTCACGTGCTTCCATACGATACCATGTAAGGGACAGACCAACCATGTATGTAAATAATAAAAAAAAGTATATGCAGTTTAGTGCTTCATCTTTAAGTAATGTTCACTGCTCTATACTACACCATTTCCTGACCAAGGAACAGCACGTGGCCTGCTGAAAGACTTGTTGTATTGTCCATCTGCACTGTCCAATAGCAGGTGTCTAAAAACACCTTTGGGTGATGCTTGTCATTTTTTCCTTCCTCATTTTCAACGAGGAATGCTCTGGGGATACAGGTTGAAATCTCAGCTGGCGGAGTTTAAATTCAATGAATAAAATAAATCGGGGCTTAGACCATAAGACATAGGAGCGGAAGTCAGGCCATTCGGCCCATCGCGTCCACTCCGCCATTCAATCATGGCTGATTTCAACTCCATTTACCCGCTCTCTCTCCATAGCCCTTAATTCCTCGAGAAATCAAGAACTTATCAACTTCTGTCTTAAAGACACTCAACGTCCCGGCCTCCGCCGCCCTCTGTGGCAAGGAATTCCACAGACCCACCACTCTCTGGCTGAAGAAATTTCTCCTCATCTCTGTTCTAAAGTGACTCCCTTTTATTCTAAGGCTGTGCCCCCGGGTCCTAGTCTCCCTTGCTAATGGAAACAACTTCCCTACATCCACCCTATCTAAGCCATTCATTATCTTGTAAGTTTCTATTAGATCTCCCCTCAACCTCCTAAACTCCAATGAATATAATCCCAGGATCCTCAGACGTTCATCGTATGTTAGGCCTACCATTCCTGGGATCATCTGTGTGAATCTCCGCTGGACCCGCTCCAGTGCCAGTATGTCCTTCCTGAGGTGTGGGGCACAAAATTGCTCACAGTATTCTAAATGGAGCCTAACTAATGCTTTATAAAGCTTCAGAAGTACATCCCTGCTTTTATATTCCAAGCCTCTTGAGATGAATGACAACATTGCAATTGCTTTCTTAATTACGGACTCAACCTGCAAGTTTACCTTTAGAGAATCCTGGACTAGGACTCCCAAGTCCCTTTGCACTTCAGCATTATGAATTTTGTCACCGTTTAGAAAATAGTCCATGCCTCTATTCTTTTTCCCAAGTGCAAGACCTCGCACTTGCCCACGTTGAATTTCATCAGCCATTTCTTGGACCACTCTCCTAAACTATCTAAATCTTTCTGCAGCCTCCCCACCTCCTCCATACTACCTGCCCCTCCACCTATCTTTGTATCATCGGCAAACTTAGCCAGAATGCCCCCAGTCCCGTCATCTAGATCGTTAATATATAAAGAGAACAGCTGTGGCCCCAACACTGAACCCTGCGGAACACCACTCGTCACCGGTTGCCATTCCGAAAAATAACCTTTTATCCCAACTCTCTGCCTTCTGCCTGACAGCCAATCGTCAATCCATGTTAGTACCTTGCCTCGAATACCATGGGCCCTTATTTTACTCAGCAGTCTCCCGTGAGGCACCTTATCAAAGGCCTTTTGGAAGTCAAGATAGATAACATCCATTGGCTCTCCTTGGTCTAACCTATTTGTTATCTCTTCAAAGAACTCTAACAGGTTTGTCAGGCACGACCTCCCCTTACTAAATCCATGCTGACTTGTCCTAATCTGACCCTGCACTTCCAAGAATTTAGAAATCTCATCCTTAACAATGGATTCTAGAATCTTGCCAACAACGGAGGTTAGGCTAATTGGCCTATAATTTTCCATCTTTTTCCTTGTTCCCTTCTTGAACAGGGGTTTACAACAGCGATTTCCCAATCCTCTGGGACTTTCCCGGACTCCAGTGACTTTTGAAAGATCATAACTAACGCCTCCACTATTTCTTCAGCTATCTCCTTTAGAACTCTAGGATGTAGCCCATCTGGGCCCGGAGATTTATCAATTTTTAAACCTCTTAGTTTCTCTAGCACTTTCTCCTTTGTGATGGCTACCATATTCAACTCTGCCCCCTGACTCTCCGGAATTGGTGGGATATTACTCATGTCTTCTACTGTGAAGACTGACGCAAAGTACTTATTTAGTTCCTCAGCTATTTCCTTGTCTCCCATCACAAAATTACCAGCGTCATTTTGGAGCGGCCCAATGTCAACTTTTGCCTCCCGTTTGTTTTTAATGTATTTAAAGAAACTTTTACTATCATTCCTAATGTTACTGGCTAGCCTACCTTCATAGTTGATCCTCTCTTTCCTTATTTCTCTCTTTGTTATCCTCTGTTTGTTTTTGTAGCCTTCCCAATCTTCTGACTTCCCACTACTCTTTGCCACATTATAGGCTTTCTCTTTTGCTTTGATGCATTCCCTAACTTCCTTTGTCAGCCATGGCTGCCTAATCCCCCCTCTGATAACCTTTCTTTTCTTTGGGATGAACCTCTGCACTGTGTCCTCAATTACTCCCAGAAACTCCTGCCATTGCTGTTCTACTGTCTTTCCCACTCGGCTCTGCTCCCAGTCGATTTTCGTCAGTTCCACCCTCATGCCCCTGTAGTTACCTTTATTTAACTATAACACCTTTACATCTGATTCTACCTTCTTTCTTTCAAATTGGAGATTGAATTCTACCATATTATGATCACTGCCTCCTAAGTGCTCCCTTACTTTAAGATCTTTAATCAAGTCTGGCTCATTACATAACACTAAGTCCAGAATGGCCTGTTCCCTCGTGGGCTCCATCACAAGCTGTTCCAAAAAGCCCTCCTGTAAACGTTCAATGAATTCCCTTTCCTTTGGTCCACTGGCAGTATTATTTACCCAGTCCACCTGCATATTGAAGTCCCCCATGATCACTGTGACCTTGCCTTTCTGACATGCACTTTCTATTTTGTGGTGCATTTTGTGCCCCCAGTCCTGACCACTGTTAGAAGGCCTGTACATAACTCCCATTATGGTTTTTTTGCCTTTGTGGTTCCTCAACTCTACCCACACAGACTCCACATCATCTGACCCTATGTCATTTTGTGCTATTGATTTAATTTCATTCCTAATTAACAAGGCAACCCCGCCCCCTCTGCCCACCTCCCTGTCTTTTCGATAGGTTGTGAATCCCTGAATGTTTAAATGCCAGTCCTGAAACCCCTGCAACCATGTCTCTGTGATGCCTACCACATCATACCTGCCAGTCACAATCTGGGCCACAAGCTCATCTACCTTGTTCCGTACACTGCGCGCATTTAAATATAGCACCTTTAATTCTCTATTGACCGTCCCTTTTTGTTTTCTTAGTGTGGTGGACCTTGGTTTACTGAGCCTTTCCATACACTGTGTCATATTTTGTGGGATGGGGACTATCGTAACCTCTCCTGAGTTTTGTCTTTTTGTGCTTTTTTGTATTCCTAAGCAGCTACGCTTCCCACTGATTACTTCACCTCTTGGTTCCCTGACTTTCCCTTCACCTCTTGGTTCCCTGACTTTCCCTTCCCCCCCAATCTTTAGTTTAAAGTCCTATTGACCACCCTATTTATTCTTTTCGCCAGAACACTGGTGCCAACTCGGTTCAGGTGGAGACCATCCCAACGGTATAGGTCCCCCCTGTCCCAAAACTGATGCCAGTGTCCCATGAAAAGGAACCCCTCATTCCCACACCACTCTTTCAACCACGTGTTAACTTCCCTTATTCTTGCCTCCCTATGCCAATTTGCACGTGGCTCGGGCAGTAATCCGGAGATTATGACCCTTGAGGACCTGTTTTTTAATTTGAATCCTAGCTCTTTATAATCTCTAAACAGGTCCTCTTTCCTAGACTTGCCTGTGTTGTTGGCACCGACATGGACCACAACAACTGGATCCTCCCCCTCCCTCTCCAGTATCCTTTCAAGCCGGTCAGAGATGTCCCGCACCCTAGCACCGGGCAGGCAACATACCATGCGGGACTCTTTATCCTGCTCACAAAGGATACTATCTATCCCCCTGATAATAAAATCCCCTACAACTACAACTTGCCTATTTACTCCCTCCCCTTGAATGGCCTGCTGAACCATGGTGCCTTGGTCAGCTGACTCATCCTTCCTGCAGCCCTGTTCGCCATCCACACAGGGAGCAAGTGCCTCATACCTGTTGGACAGAGTCAAGGGCTGAGGCTCCTGAGTTCCTGACTGCTGGTTCCCTTTACCTGCCTGACTTGCAGTCACACCCTGCTGTCCCTGGCCACTGGCAGGATTTAAACTACTTACTCTGACAGGTGTGACTGCCTCCTGAAACACAGTGTCCAGGTAAGTCTCACCCTCCCGGATGTGCCTCAGTGTTTGAAGCTCAGACTCCAGCTCATCAACTCTGAGCCGGAGCTCTTCGAGCAGCCAACACTTACTGCAGATGTGGTCGCTGCAGCTCGCAATGGGATCTGCCAGCTCCCACATCAAGCAGCTCAAGCACATCACCTGACCAGCCATCACTAATTAATTAATTAGTTTAATTTAAGTTTATGAGTTTAGCTGTGTTTTTTTTTAAAATTTGGGGCAGATTTGCTATCAACCACTCAGATCACAGCTTCCCTCTGACGTCACTTTTGGGGGAAAAACTGGAAAACAGGAAGTTTCCGTTAGGTTTTTATATTCACAGATTGAAAGCTAGTCTCAGTAAAGGTGACCATGAAACTATCATTAATTGTTGTAAAAATGCATCTGGTTCACTAATGTCCTTTAAGGAAGGAAATCTGTCAACCTTACCTGGTATGGCCTGCATGTGACTCCAGATCCACAGCAATGTGGTTGACTCCTACCTTCCCTCTTAAATGGCCTTCAAACTGCTGAGATCAAGGGTAATTAGGCATTGACCAAATTCTGCCTTTAATTGCCAGCGACACCCATTTTCCATGAAAGAATAAATAAAAATATATATTTGAACATCACACAAGGTGCCATATAAACAGTGTAACGGAAAAAAAAGTACTATAGGTTTTGTGAAGGATTATTTATTTCCAGCATTTCTAGAGTAACAAACAGCATTTACAAGAATAGAAATTTGCAAAAATGGTGTTTACATGAAGATAAATTAATATATGTAAATGTGAGTCTGTACACATTTATTTTTACAAATATTATGAATGGATGTATCCAATATAAGTGGTAAGAAGACCATACTTGCAGGATTACAGAAATTACAATATCAATCTGACTTTAGAATTTCATCAATTATAAATATATGGGGAACTGGAAACGAGAACCAGAGCTACCTGTCCTGCCATTTGAGGTTTATTGACATTTTCAATGATTGAAGGAATTGAAGGAGAAGAATAACGCATGTGTAATCAGAAGGGAAATTGCAGTACTCCTAATATTAAAATTCTCCTATCAACATGGCAAAAACATTTTAACCCATGTTTTATTATTGACCTTTAACTCCTTGGCAGAACAGCATGTCAAATTTTTTTTTGCACCAAGGAATTTGATAAGCTCATCTCTTTTATTGTTGTGTCAGGGAGTGGCTCTATATGGAATCCTGTATGTCAGAATCAAGGACCAGCTTACATGCTGATTCATAGGAATCCCTATGCAGCTGCTCCCTTATGTATCTATAACATCAAGGTTATATTAACAGTGGGCTCTGTTGCAAGAAAAGACTTAATAGAACTGTCTTGGGGTTGAAAATGATCAGGAGAAAAATGGATAATCTTTATCTCAGAGTTGTTTATTTTTCTTTTTTAAAACAGCTCTGGGATGATCTTCTGTTTGATGTACACACACACACACATGCACACGTACACACACGTGCACACATGGATACGCACATGGATTGGTTCAGTCATCTATATTACTCTAAAATCAATAGACAATAAAAATGGGATGGTGCAATACAGGCAGCCGTTCGAATCCTGTTGATTTACTAAGGGATGAGTAATGTGGTTACTACTGCATCCTCCCCTTGAACAGCTATTTTCCTCTCCAAATATTCCATATATTTTCAAAGGAAAAAGTAGATTTAAAATATTTGGAGGGAATACAATGCTCGACAAGCAACTTCACCACTGTAAAGCAGTGTGCAGAAAAGAGAAAGTTTGCAGATCTAAGCCGAAAGAAATGGGGAGTGGTGCTAGTTGGAAAGCTCTTTCAAAGAATTGCATAGGCTCTTTGAGGCCAGTTATATCATCCTGACTGCAATCAATGCCGAATCAAAATTGCTGGAAAATGCACCAAATTAAGTATCAAAAACGAAAATCTTCTGTAGGTAGTACCTACCCAAACACTAAAGAATATAATTCTTCACCCACACTTTCCTTGCAATTCTCTCATTTAGTCGCAGCAACCTTGGTGCATTCAAAGTTTCCACAGATCTTCTGCTAAAGATATGACAGCCAATTAGGAGGACTCAGAAGAAGTTCCCATCACTCATGCCGTTTACATGTCGATGCCTTTTCAGACTTCCATCTACTTTTGTCTGCAACATGAATAAAGGAAAGTTAGAGGTGAAGTTACAAGCTTGAGCCTTACTGCACTTTGTGTAATTACTTATTGATGCATATTCAGGGCTGTTTAGAATTGTCTGTTTTCAAAAGGGTGGCATGGTGGTCCAGTGGTTAGCACTGCTACCTCACAGCACCAAGGACCCAGGTTCAATTCCAGCATTGGGTGCCTGTCTGTGTGGAATTTACACATTCCCCCATGTCTGCGTGAGTTTCCTCCGGGTGCTCCGGTTTCTTCCCACAGTCCAGAAATGTGCAGATTAGGCGGATTGGTCATGGTAAATTGTCCCTTAGTTACCAGGGATGAGCAGGTTAGATTATGGGAGAGAGTGGGATGGGCGGGGGAGTGGATCTGGGGATAGAGCTCTTTTGGAGGGTCGGTGCAGCTCTCTAAGCTCTTTGTGGGCCGAATGGCCTCCTACTGCACTATAGGGATTTTATAATTCTATTCTAGAAGACTGGTAGTTCATTTTCTCAGGGTTTCTAAGTTAGCATGTACAATGCTGATTCATGTGGAAGTGAAATTCATGAAGGATGCCTGATTTCCAGTACCTCACTCAAGTTTCCATGCTTCTTGAGTTAACTTAGAATAGGCAATGAACATTGGCAAGGTATCAATCATGAGGGAAAATTTCAGCCTAACCCAGCTGCATCCAATGTCCATACAAAAAGGAGGAGAAAACGCTGGAAAATCTCAGCAGGTCTGACAACATCTGTGGAGAGAGAACAGAATTAATGTGACTACACAAATGTGTTTTCCACTGAGTTAATGGATTCCAGTCAGAAATGGGAGGCCTGACTGATTTTACTCTCCTCGCGACGCAGAGGCAGCGAGACTAGTTACAACATCTTGACTGGAATCATGACTGAGATCAACTAGCGTAACACAGCTGGAGCTGAACTGGAATCTTTCTGGTCTGTGAGGTTCAGTCCCAGTTAAGTTACCAACTAAACAATCTGAGGAACTGAAAATTCTGTGTAATCTAGTATTGTTTATTTTGATCTAAGATTTTTTTTAATGAAAATGAGCGTTAATATTAAACATTTAATCATTTTTCTTTAATCTCTTATGCTACCTATAATTTTGAAAACAGTTTGTTTATATTAGCATGTAAGATGAATTGACCTGATTGTATGTTTGTGGAAGAAAGCATTAATAGCACTCGTAGTTGAAAAATATTTTTTTTAATCCTTGTTTTTCTCTGTAAGCACTTCATGCAACCACAAAAGAAAGATGTTTCTTGTTTGAAAATAATATTAACGCATGTACTGATTTTTTTTTTAAAGATTATAGTGTTATGGAATTGTGACAGATCATTACCACCCAAGAACAAATGGCCCTCCACCCCAGTGCCTATAACTGTAATTGAAGGAGAAAGTAAGGTGAGTCGGTTTTAACATCCTCACAATGTTTATTAAGGATACTTTCTATTGACAACGATACACCTTGATTGCTCTTAAACGAATGGACAGTGTAATGTTATACCCAGGGAAAACTACCAGAAAATGTCTGTTGTTGTATGACCAAGTTCCCTACCAATGTAGACAGTCTTCTAGTAGCTATGCTAATAGCTGGAATAGGTTTTGGAGTAACTGTGATTTCTTCCAGCACAGATCAACTTTAAATTAATAGAGCTGTTGTGGAAGACTTGACGGTCTACATGAAAGAAGAGCTGAATCTTAATGGTAGACTGTCAGAATCAGTTTGTGTAGAATTCATGCTAAGCAAAGACCTGAACAACAGCTGGGTAAATGTGAGCAGGCTAACACAGAGCTATTTGCACAAATAAATGAAAACGCTGCATGTGTTCAGTTTCAATTGTTTGGAAATGGACGGAACCCACAAGAAAATAAATCTATTCATGTAATACAAGATTCCTTTTAAATGTAGCATCTGAATCAATTCACTACACAGGATTCAGCAGCAAACCAAAGAAGAATGATGTCCAGGTTTCTTGAATTAACTTAGAATAGGCAATGAACATTGGCAAGGCATCAGTCATGAGGGGAAATTTCAGTCTAACCCAGCTGCATGCAACTGGGTGGAACATTTAAGATACAGTGATTATGCTAATACAATTGGATGCATTTTTGTGGGCGTTGGTCTATAATAGTGTCCTTTCATCTCATGACCTTTGGAAACAGATTTTATTTTTTGTGTGTTTGGATACCAATAATCAGTAGTGTGGAGGGCAGACTACAAATTGGTCAGAAGGTTTCCACATCTGTACGATTTTCTGTCCATTTTGCATGTAAATGGGCCGAGAGGAAGGAATCCTGCTGGGATCTATGATGTGGCTTCATGCCGAGCAAATATGCCACTCAACTGGGACTGTATCTGAAACAAAAAAAAATGGAAAATCCCAGCCATAACATTTTTCTGTCACTCATGTGTCTGTTTATTATTTTTCTGTGACCTTGTGAGGTGTGTGAGAAGTCTGTCAGGAAGGGATCTATACTTGTGTGGGGAAATATTAGAAATAAGGGGCGGGATTCTCCGAACCCCCCGACGGGTCGGTGAATCGCTGGGGGCTGGCGTGAATCCCGCCCCCGCCGTGTCCTGAAGTCTCCGCCACCAGAGATTCGGCGGGGGCGGGAATCACGCCACGCCGGTCGGCGGGCCCACCCCCACCGATTCTCTGGCCCACGATGGTCCGAAGTCCCGTTGCTGGAATGCCTGTCCCGCTAGCGTGGATTAAACCACCTTTTGAGCGGCGGGACAAGGCGGCGCGGGCGGAGTCCGGGGTCCTGGGGGGGTGCGCGGGGTGATCTGGCCCCGGGGGGTGCCCCCACGGTGGCCTGGCCCGCGATCGGGGCCCACCGATCCGCAGGCGGGCCTGTGCCGTGGGGGCACTCTTTTTCTTCCACCTTCGCCATGGTCTTCACTATGGTGGAGGCGGAAGAGACCCTCCCCCCAGCGCATGCGCGGGGATGACGTCAGCAGCCGCTGACGCTCCCGCGCATGCGCGGAACCGCGTCGCCCGGCGAAGACCTTTCGGCCCCGGCTGGCGTGGAGCCAAGGCCTTTCCCGCCAGCCGGTGGAGCGGAAACAGCTCCAGTGCGGGCCTAGCCCCTCAAGGTGAGGGTTCTCCGCACCTTTGGGGCGGCCCGACGCCGGAGTGGTTCCCGCCACTCCATCACGCCAGGAACCCCCCGCCCCGCCGGGTAGGGGAGAATCCCGCCCAAGGTCTGGATTTAAGTGGGTTTGTTTAGTTTTTCTGTGTAAGAGGAGTAAAATCAGAGTTGAATTAATGCCAGACAAAAATATTTGTATATGTGGGGGATTTGGTCAGCTCAAACTGTGCTTCTATTGTGCTCAGAGAGGGTTACAGAGAAAAGTAAGCAAGTTGGGAGAAGTAACAGTCATTGCTTAGCAACCAGAGGCACCTTTAGCTTTTTGCGTGTAGTTTTAGCTGAATTCATTGCAGTTGGTGCTAGGAAGCGAGCATGTGAACAACTCCCAACTCTGCTAGCAACAGGAAAGCCATACAACGAAGTAATATGCACAAAGGTAAGCTCAAGAGGAACTAAAGGACAGTTAGTTCCACACACCAGGAAATGGAAAAGAAGCTCCAAGAACATTGAAGTAAAAAGGAACAAACAGGAACTGCCTTTGGTACAGGATACTGTTCATGGAAGTTAAAGTCAGACCTGGAAAAATAAAAGCTATTGAAGTTGGTTACAGACAAGCCATATATCTGAAGCAATCATAAGGTTTGGTGTCCTTATTTCCAGTTGTAGAAGTTTAAACAACAGAGTTTTTGAATTTTGGATGCATGTTGCAATTCAAGACAAACAAATTCTGAAGGGAGTACTGAAAAACCCGGTGCTGGATTCCTTATCAAATCAGTGGAATGGAGCTTTGTTTGAAAAGATAGTTGGAAAGCCTAGAGATGGATTCTTAATGAAAACAGCTGATGGAAAGCATTGCTTGAAAGAAGATTTTAAAGCATGACTTTTTGAGACTGGAGTTCACTTGTGAATTTGAGGAGAAAACTATGGAAATATGGCATCGGCTATTTGGGTTCAGAGTGGTGTGTTGGGCGGGATTCTCCATTCCGAGACACCCAGAATGCGTTACCCATTGGGCGGAGAGTCGGGTGTCGAGGAAAAATCGGAATCGGATCAAGGTGCCGATCCGAATGTGATGCTCCAATCCCACGATGGCTGCAGGAATGAGGTCAATGCCGCACACCAGTGGTAGCATGGAAATAAATCCACATGGGTCTTAATGACCCATTGCATCTACTCACCGAGCCTGCTGCCCTATGCTCCAGCCTTCACTGATTCTCCATCCCTGCGGCCGGGAATCATGTGGGTATGGATCACTTGGTTGCCTCCTTGTCCCACCACGAAGTCCATCACACCAGGGTCACGCTGGAAGAGACCATCCAAGCCCATTAGAGGGCCACCCCCCGTAACAATGCACCGCCTGACCACGCTTCCTCTACCAGACACTCCCCAGAGGTACCCTCCACAGACCTCACCCTCCAACTCCCATCCCCAGAAATAAGATCCCTGTCTTGAAGCTAGAGAGCGGTCCAGACAGGAGCACTGAAAAGTATTACAGTTGCTCACAGCACTATGTGTCCATCCCTGGAAGGGGAGAAGCTGTGACCTGCATCTGGTTGCCATAGATTTATTATCTGCAAGCCATTCCTAGCTTTCTAGTAGTGGTCTGTGATTAACAGCTACAACAAACCATCTGTAGCTTTGATTTACTCATCTCTCTTCACAGCTCAGTGGTATAAGTGGTGAAACCCCAATGACACAGATATAAGTTGAGAGGCGATAGATTTAGAATTGAGATGAGGAGGAACTACTTCTTGCAAAGGGGGGTGAATTTGTGGACCTCCTTACCCCATAGTAGGGTGGAGCCTGAGTCATTAAATGATTTTAAGAAGGAGGTAGATATATTTCTGATAAAAAATGTGGACCAGGTAGGGAGGTGGATTTGAGACCAGGAAGAGATCAGCCAATATCTGATTGAATTGCGGAGCATACTTGAGGGGCTGAATTGCCTACTTCTGCTCTCAATTCCTGTGTTTGTAAACATTGATCACAACAAATAGAGATAAGTGCATTTCAAGCACTAAGTGCATTCCAATCATGCTAAACGGCCACCAATCTCCCATCTGTTGGGGGGCTAGCACGCACGCTGCATAGTGAACCCTGCTCTAGCTGCTGATACGGCCTGAGAATTGCCGGGTCCGTGGCCGCGCATGCGCACGGTGGTGGCCTGCAACGGGCGCGCCGTGCATCATGGCACCGGTCGCATGCAGACACGGCCTGCCAAATAGTGGTCCCGTTCGGCCAGGCTCGCCATCCCCAGACCAACCCCCATCAGTGTTGGTCCCCGGACCAACCCCCTCCCAGCCCCTGCCAAAGCCATCCCCCCCCTGCCCGCGGATCGGCTCTCCCCCGACTGTGGCGGCACCGGACTGAGTCCGCAGCCACCACGCCGGGTTCCCACCAAATAATAGCATGAGACCCACGTGGTCGGGAACTCAGCCCGTCGGGGCGGAGCATCGGGGGGCATTGTCCTGAGGCCGTTCATACGGCGTGCGGCATACTGCTATAGTACGCCGTTTTGGAGGGGGCGGAGCATCACAAAAGCAGCTCCGCCCCGATTTCACTGCCAATGTGGATTCTCTGGCCAATCGCCGAACGCGATTTCAGTGTCGGAGACCGGAGAATCCCGCCCCATACAATTGTGAAGCTGAGGTGGGAGTATTATAATCCAACTTTTCAGGTTCAATAGTTTTATTTTCTTGTTGTCAAAGACCATCAGCAGTCCTGTGACTCTGTTCCTCCATGCTTTCATAAAAATTAAAACGTTAAGGCCTTTTGAACCAGGGTTCAATTCAGTAGTAATACCAACTGGGCTCATAACAAGGCCACCGCCTTTCATCTGGCATTAGGTCCAACCAGAGCTGGGACAGCTGCACTACGTAACACCTGTTTCTCCATTTGCACCCAAGCAACACTAGATCACAATGGAT
Source organism: Scyliorhinus torazame (assembly GCF_047496885.1). Taxonomy (NCBI): domain Eukaryota; kingdom Metazoa; phylum Chordata; class Chondrichthyes; order Carcharhiniformes; family Scyliorhinidae; genus Scyliorhinus; species Scyliorhinus torazame. Next base: position 187,533,262 of record NC_092710.1, read on the forward strand.
ACCCAACATACAGCACCGCTAAGGGGTTTTAAATTAAGGAGTCACCAAATATAGAAACTAGTTGAATGATGAAAAGGATACTAAAGAAATCTTTTTAAATCTGGATGGAGGATGTCAATTCTGAATTTTGTTATGATCCTCTTTGGGACCACGAATATTTAAAGAAATCTGGACACTCTGCAATTAACCAACAGAACTACACCACAAGATTTCACATTTTGAAGCAAAAATAAACATTATTGTATATCAAAAATAATTAAGGTAATCACCGCTAGCTTAACATTGCAGTTTACAAGGACGGCAATTATAAAACACAGTTCTAGATTTTATTCACCCCCCCCACCCCAGAGTTTCCTTATCTTATGAAATCTTGAAGGTTCATTCACTTTTCATGGGCCAACCCAAAAGGGATGCCACAGGCTGTAGAGTAAAAGGTTAACATCAGGACGTGATGCAATGTAATGAAGATGTAACATCACATGATTGAGTAACAGCGATCGGGAGGGAGCAGAAGTTCCAACATCATGCAGAATTCCCAGTGTATAAATATATATATAGTAGCTGTAAATAACAAACTACAGTCTTGTGTAGCTTATTTTGGGTGAATAAACAAGCCCCAAAGAATCCCACCTGCACCCCGAACATGCAACAGAACAAGGTGGCAGTGGACAGCAATAAAATACCAAGCAGGTTTTAAGAAGCAACTGCAGATGTGGCGAGTCAAGAGATCCTTAAAAGCAGCATGAAAGGAACACATTCAAAACTCAAGAAAAAGTCGGAACAAGCAGGTACAAGCTGAGACACAGACCCAGAGTCTAGACTGCAGTGAACACAGACCAGTAGCAACAAGTAGCACCAGCGAAGCAGCAATAATTCTAGGTTTCGTAGAAGCATGGAATCCACATACTACTCCCAGAACTATTTTGAAGCACTGAAGGCTTGCAACAGGCCCAGACATGGGGCAACTGAAAGATGTTTGCAAGATATAGAACTGCTTCTGGTTTGCACAGAAAAGATCAAAAGCATCAGGTCAGTATATTGCTTAATGCAGTTAGATCTGTTGCTGATAACGTGATAGCAAGATGGGGAGCGGATGAGGCTTCAATTTCTTATGAAGAAGCCCTGCAAGCATTTGATTCGTATTTCAGCATTTGCAGAAATTAACAACAAGAACAATAATCTTTATTGTCACAAGTCGGCTTACATTAACACTGAAATGAAGTTACTGTGAAAAGCCCCTAGTTGCCACATTCCGGCGCCTGCTCAGGTACACCGAGGGGGAATTCAGAATGTCCAATTCACCTAACAGCACGTCTTTGTGGACTTGTGGGAGGAAACTGGGACACCCGGAGAAAACCCACACAGATCCAGGGAGAATGTACAGACTCTGCACAGACAATGACCCAAGCCGGGAATCGAACCTGGGACCCTGGCGCTGTGAAGCAACAGAGCTACCACTGTGCTACCATGCCGTCCCAAGTAGTGACCAGGGTGCCTAATTGTGTGGACTATTTGGATGATGTGGTAGTATACAGCCACTCAGGGAAGGAGCATCAGGAGCAATTGGAAGAGTTAATTAAACAACTGCAGTTGGCTGATTTAGTCATCAATTTGGCCAATACGAGTTTGCCAAAGCAAAATTGACCTACCTAGCGCACGTTGTGGGACAGGAACAAGTGGTGCCCAGAGCGGTCAAGGTAAGGGCATCACTAGATTTCCCAGTTCCAAAAACAAACGGGAGATTCTGAAGTTCCTAGACATGTGTGGCTTGTATCGAAAATGTGTACCGAACTTCAGTACAATTGCGTTACCTTTGACCAATGTATTGCAAAAACAAGCAAAAATGGTGTGGTAGACAGAATGCCAAACAGCGTTTGAGAAATTGCGGGCCATATTGGTAAGCGAACCAGTGTTGGCCGCTCTGATATTTCCAAACCCTTTAAAGTGGACACAGATGCCAGTGATCTGGGGGGTAAGAGCAGTGTTACTGCAGGATGACGAGTCAGGAATAGAGAGGCCGGTGGGATACTTTTCAAAAAACAAAGTCGGTGCCAAAGAAAGTACTCCACCATTGAGAAGGAAGCCCTGGCATTGCTACTGGCATTCCAAGGTGCCCAGGTGGCAATGCCAGCTGGCAAGGGCACTGCCAGGGTGCCCCTAAAAATAACGTCCCGGTCTCTTCCTGCACTGAGGAGTTCCAGCGTGTGGAGCTCCTCAGTACAGGAAACAGGGCTACGTGTGGCCTTGGATGGGTATTCCCCACTGAGGCCCTCAATTGCGAGAAAGTCCCAATAGATAAGAGTGGCGTTTCTCTCCGCTTCTCTGGCAGGCACCAGATTTATAAGTAAAATATTAACAAACTGTTTATTTAGAACAAGAGTAAAAGATGAACATAGGGCGGCATGGTGGCACAGTGGTTAGCACTGCTGCATCACAGCACCAAGGACCCTCTGGCCTTGGGTGACAGTCTGTGTGGAGTTTGCACATTCTCCCTATGTCTGCGTGGTTTTCCTCCGGGTGCTCCAGTTTCCTTCAGTTTCCAAAGATGTTCAGGTTAAGTGGATTGGTCATGTTAAAATTGATCCGTAGGCCAGGTGGGGTCATGGGGATACTACTGGGAGTGGGCTGAAGTTAGGGTGCTCTTTCAGAGGGTGGGTGCAAACTCGATGGGCCGAATGGCATCCTTCGGCACTGTAGGGATTCTATGATATAATGGAACAATGGTCTACTAGTCTACCTATTCCCAAAACTCTGTCTCACCCCTTGCCCAGACACATCCAAGACAAACGTATGGTAGGAGGTTGGGAAAGTATTAAAAATAACAGGGATTGAATGGGTGTGAGCGATTTGAGGATCTTCGCTGCTGAGATTCAGGCCTTTATAGGCGGTGATCTCTTCAGAATGTGAGGTATTGCAAATCTTCGGTGAGTTTGGAGCTTTTATGGACTACCATCCATTGGACTGTGTGTCTTCCTCTGGGGAATCTCCTTCACACAGGAGATTCAGATCTGTGCAATTCTATCATGCGACCACCAGATGGACTCTCAGTCTCCCTGAGATATTACTGGAGTTTTCTCCCTGAGAGTTTACAGTAGGTTTTACATCCACTGTCTTTCAACTGCAGAGATTCTGTGCAGAAATTCTGGCTGTATTATGAAGAGATTTCTCAGACTGTGCTTTTCCCAGCCATTCAGACAGATGATTAAACTTCCAGACCTGGTGGGAGAACCTTTCCGCAGCCTTTCAAACCATCAGTTCATTTTGCAGGTCTGGCTACTGGCTGCATTCTTTTAAATAGGAGTGCCTTCCACAGGTCTGGCTGGGAGCCTCTTAATCACCTGGCAGAGAGAAAGCTGAGAGAGAGTGCCTTAAAGCTGCTTCAGGCTTTCACAGAATCAACAAAATGGGGCTTCTCCTATTCCAGAAGTTTCTGAAAAGCTCCATCAATCCCAAACAAGAATTTGTACATGGCCCAAATTTCAAACGAACGACTGGCTGCTTGCCAAGTCCATCAACATGACATCATGGGCTAGGCCACAGAGCGTAATAAATCAGAGTGGATTTGACAGATCAGACCACAAAGCAGCTTGCAGCAGGGTGATTTCAGTTCAAAACCACAAGCCTTTGATTTTTAAAACCAACCAGCAGGAGAGGCATTAAACAAGAAACACAAAACAGACGAGGATTTTAGCAAGTTACTTACATCTGTGTCGCAAGCGAACACCTCAGAGGAGAGCTCCGAGGAGACCACTGTATTACCGGCACAGCTGTTATCCCACCCTCCACCAGCACAGAGAGACACGCCACTGTGGTGACAGCAGTGCACGGCTTCTGGGGCACATTCTGGTGAGCTCCACACAGTTGCTGATATACATTAGGTGGAGACAGAATTGCTGAGCGCCTCAACAGCAGTCAGAGTACTGCTGGGTCCCAGTCAGATGCTGAGCCACTGAACCAGGTTTACCCGGAGCTGATTCAGTCGATACAATGCAGCCACATTCCAGCAGGTCCATAGCCCAGAGATAACGAGCACAGGAGATAGCACCGGCAATGCGTGGCACTGAGGCCAACACTGCAGGTTGACAACCGCAGTGGGGAGCCTGGTCAGCAGCATTAGTGGTGGTGTCGAAGGTGGTGTCAGTGACGACCATTGCTGAGCGCCTCAACAGCATGTCCCAGTTGCTGGGAAAACATGCCCCAGTCCCACATGGACCTTGATGAGAACTGCAGAGCATGTTATATTCTTAGGTGGGCAATGCCAAGGCACTCCTGAGCATGTCCTAGACACTGAGGAGTATCGTCAAGGGCATCGATGCCATGCTGCAGACATTGGGGAGCCGCCAGGGCTGGCAGAGCCAGATGATGCAGGGGCAGCCAGGGCTTGATCCAGCTGCCCCTCCATCCCAAAATGAACCACAGGGCCCTTTGGGCACTGACCGGGAGAGAGGGAGGGGTGCAATGACAGATACGTCCATGTCGTATGTGAAGCGGGCGAGGATGGGAGCTTGACTGGCCCTCCAGGTTTCCCAGACCCTCGCAACTGCAGCCTGTCCTCCATCCTCCGGATGGTCCTGCGGGTCCTCCAAGGGCTCGTTCTCCTGCCCTTCCTGGTCCCGCAGCCCCTCGTCTTCTTCCTCGGAAGTGACCACATGTTCATCCCCCTCCATCGCCAGGATGTCGTCCCACGTCTGTGCCAGGTTGTGGAGGGCACAGCAGACCACCACAAAGCAGGCGTTGCTTGGGGTGGGGGGGTGGGGGTTGGGGGGGGGGGTATACTACAGTGCACCACCAGAGAGTCAAGGCATCAAAACTGCAATTTGAGCAGTCCGATGCACCACTCAGTGACAGCCCAGGTAGCATTCATGGGCCTCATTGTATCGGGTCTCCACATCGGTCACCCACCTCCCTACTGATATCATTAGCCACCTTCCTCAAGCCAATCGGTCATCCTGGGGTGGTCCTCAAAGAGACCGGGAATGTTTGACTGCCCCAGGATGTAGCTGTTGTGCACACTCCCTGGGAAGCATGAACCCACATGCATAATCTTCATGTGGTGGTCGCACACAAGCTGAACATTCAGGGAGCAGAATCCCTTCCTGCTGATGTCCCTGAAGTCCCAGTGAGCGCAAGGCAACATGCATGCCATCTATTACCTCCTAGATCTGAGCGATCCCGGCGATGGCAGAGAATCCTGTTGCTCGGGCATTTTGTTGGGCATGGCCCATGTCAAAGTTTATACAGTTCGCTGCCCGGGCGAACAAGCATCCGTGACCTCATGGATGCATTGCAGCTTGTGACATACCCACAAGAACCCCCCCCCCCGAACCCTGGAATGATCCTGCGGTGTAGAGGTTCAGGGCTGCCATGACTTTGATGGTCACCGGGAGTGGGTATCCTCCTCCTCCACATGGTGCCAAGTCTGCAAGGACATGGCATAGGGGCCTAACCGCCTACTTGTTGAGGTGGAGCCTCCTGCAGCACGCGCTGTCCGTCATTTGTTCAAAAGACTAACATTGCCTGTATACCTTGGGCCGCTGCCAGCCTCCCCCTCTGGGTCCCTCCCTTGACTGATGGGTGGTCGGGTACTCAGGGTGCGGGGCGGGGCCTTGCACATGGACAACTGCCTCAAGTCTCTACCGACTCTGCTGTCATCACCTTCTCCAGAATCTGGCGCCCTGCCTGCCAGCAGCATCACGAGGCAGCCTAAGCGGGTCCAAGATATCATCCATCCCATGTAATATCTGTAAGGAATTGGAGAGGGTAAGAGACTGTCAACCAGCGGTGTCTTCCACCCTGGGACGCTCCATTCCCCCATTGCTCCCCCTCTCCCACCCCAATGCCCACATCCTCTGTCGTCCGACACACCCAGTCCACACACCCTCAACCATAGCGTGTCCCCTGGTCACCAGACCCCACACCCGTATGTAACCTTACTTGAGCTCTGGTCCCCCTCCCTGGTCCACACAACTACCCTTTGGTCGCGGAGATGTTCCCGGTGCTGGGGCCAAGCTCCTGTGTGATCGGATGTTGGTTGCGTCCGTGGTATTGCTTCCTGCAGTGCTCATGCACAGTGTCCAAACATCATGGTCTGCTTGCGATGCTATTTTCCACTTTTGTCCCCTTTTCAGAATCCTCCTTGCGAACCCCAAAAAATCCCATGGGCTTTCCACCCAACTTCCAACATGCTGAACAAATGTGTCCCACATTATTGCAATGGATTCACTTAAGCCTTTTAATCTCACCTTCACCCTGAGTACCTTCCTTGCTGGTCTGAGGATGAGATCTTGGACCATTCCCAGCTATCCATTCCTTACCCTGGTTACCAGATTTCCTTTCACTCTCCCACTTCCTGTCCTTTTCAAAAATTTGGGGATAATGGAGCAACGGTTTAAATTTATGAATCAGCTCATAATCGGCGGCCTTATTGCTGCTTCTCTAGCAGTCACAACCCTTTGGTCTTCAAAATGGATTCTTTTCACAGAAGGAACTAAATGTTTTAATTCTTCCAAGGGAATTATTTCTCTCAGAGTCTCATAGGTGGTTTCAACTCCCAATGCTCATAACCAACAATTAAAATTATTCTGCTTAACCCATTCAAATTCCACATAGTTTGTCCTGGCTGTTTCCTTAAATTCTGAAACTTTTACCTATATGCCTCTGGAACAAATTCATGTGTATTCAGAGTAATCTTTTTTGCCTCATTGTAATCTTTAGACACCCCCTCTGACAAGGAACATAAACTTCCTTCACCAACCCCATCAGTTAACTTTGCATGGGTAATGTCCACTTTTCCCTCGGCTTCTCCATTTGAGATGCTGTTTTGTCAAATGCCATGAAGAATGCCTCTTCATCATTTTCCTCAAATTTAGGTACAGCTTGTACATATTTAAACATATCCCACTAGGATTTGGACTGGGAAGGGCAACTCCTCCGTCTTGACATGCCTCAACTTCTGACTTTAACTTTTTAAGTTGATATTCTCTGTCTCTCTCCTTTTTCCTTTCTTCCCTTGCTAATCTTTCCAATTCCATATCAAGTTTCCTCATTTCAAATTTCTTTTAACCCTCATGCTCAAACTGCAACCAACTTCTCTCCAGATCGGTTTACCCACCGGGATGTGCTTCTAATGCTACACTACCTATGCTACTTGCTCATGGACTGTCTTGTGTTTCTATGCACTCAATGAATGTATCATATATCTCTGCCTTCCTAGCTTTAACCGGCCCCTCTACTTTTAATTTGCTTGCCAATTCAATTAACTTGTCTTTGCAAAGCCCTTGTAAATAAATCAAAAGTAAGTCCTCGATCTGAGGAAAGGCTTTAGCAGCTTCCAGAGCTGAACCCCAAATCATCACTGTCTACAATTCCAAAGATCCCAGGTCCATGCCCCCAAGTTATGTCATGGCACCCTGGGCTAGTGCACTAGACCCACTTGACCTGGGGTCGGAATACAAGTAAAAGGAGATGTAATTTTAAATTACCTGAAGTCCTTGGCTTAGCCCAATAAACTGCAGTCACCAGGTTTGGACTTTAGGACAAGAAGCATTTTATGATGTACAGTATTATAATTAAAACAGTAAAAAATGCACCTGACTATCTAATACCCCTTCCAAACCCACACCCCTTCTAACTACCCCCTCTCTTTGCAGAAACACAGACAAACCACACAGGGAAAAGGATGGTTGATAGGTAAAGTCTAGGGATGAAGATTTGGAGAAAGCCGTAAAGGGTTAACATCAGAATCTCATGATGATGATGTAACATCACATGATTGAGTAACAGCGATCTGGAGGGAGCAGAAGTTCCAACCTCATGCAGAGTTCCAATGTGTAAATAAAGTATAATGGTTTTAACAAACTACAGTCACGAGCAGCTTACTTTGGGAGAATAGGCAAGCCTCAAAAGAACCCCGGCCGGAATTCTCCCTCCCCCCCCCCACGCCGGGTGGGGAAATTGCCGGGGCGCCGCGCGTCTCCCGCCACGCCACCCCGACTCCCCGACGCCCACACCGATTCTCCCACCCCCTCCAAACCGGCGCGGCGAGAATCACGGCAGGCCGCTGGGAGAATCGCCGCTCGCCGTTTGCAACGGGCAAGCGGCGATTCTCTGGCTCGGATGGGCCGAGCAGCCTGCCCAATACGACGGGTTCCCACCGGCGCCGTCCACACCTGGTCGCTGCCGGCGGGAATAGCGCGGGAATGCTTGGAGTGCGGCCTGTGGTGGGGGGAGAGGGGTTCCTGCATCGCGGGGGGCCTCAAATGGGGTCTGGCCCGCGATCGGTGCCCACCGATCGGCGGGCCAGCCTCTCTGAAGGAGGACCTCCTTTCCTCCGCCGCCCCGCAAAATCCATCCGACATCTTCTTGCGGGGCGGCCTCGGGGAGGACGGCAACCGCGCATGCGCAGATTGGCACCGGCCAACCCGCGCATGCTCGGGTGACGCCAGTTACGCGGCGCCACCTTTACGCGGTGCCAATGCCCGGCACGCGTAAATGACGCAACGCCACTCCTAGCCCCCCGGGGGTGGGAGAATAGGGGGCTGGGAGTGTGCTCCGACGCCGGAGTGAAAAATCCCAGTTTTCACTCCGGCATCGGTACTTAGACTCCCGATGGGTGAATTGCGCCCCCCCCATCTGGACTTGAAGCACACAATTAAACACAGTTCTCCAGAATTTAATTTAATTTGCCATAATATTCCAACCATTTCTCAAAGGTAAGATTCTCTTGGGATCTTGCCATTACCTTTTTGGCGACACGACCCTCCGCCATTTTCTTTATTGACCTCATGACATTGGATGCCTCAGCTCCTTTTCAGGTTGTCGGCAGATCCAACTGCCTCCCCACAGTTTTCCACAGCTACTTGCTTTCTGTCATTATGCTCTGTGAGGACCACTGTAGATTTCTTCCACTACCTGCAAGCTAAAGCTAATCTCTTAAACTGTTTTTTTCTCATGAAATACAAACTAAGTAGAGCCCCACCCGCATTCCATGAAGTGAATAATGAAGTTAGTATTTTATTTGCATGAAACGTAGGCCTAACTGACTATAACCGCCTGTTGGCTCTTTCAATCCAGTGAGAAGCAGTCTTCACTAAAGCAAATCTACAACTGCCTCTGTCTGTTCCCATAATTCTGGTTTCTGTCAGTAAACACACATGAATAAATAAAATAAAATAACCTTCTAACCAAAGATACACCCTGATTCCCTCAAGAGCAACATGATCACATGATCTGTTTCTAGGTAGAAAGACAAATTAACAATTTCATTCCAAAGTTTTTCTTGTCTGGGAAAACAAACAATTAATTTCTATCTCAAACGGAATTTTATGGCCCTTTTTCTCAGACTTTCTCGTTTTTAGCTTTTATGGAGGTAATGATAGACACCCTGGCTCTACCAAGCGGTCCAGAAATGGGTCATCCATTGTCCAGTGTTTGCACTACAACTCTAATCTTGCAAGATAAACATAGGGTAGCAATTAACTGTAATTAATGCCCTGCTTGTTTAACTTGCATTCGCTTCAGGATTTTTACCAGTTTCTTCGTCAGGATTTTCCATTTGTTTTACTTTTAACACTTTAATTTCCGAAAATGAAAAGTAATTTTCTGAAAGATATGAATTATGAACTAGATATTAGCAACACATGGCACTGCCGCAAATAAAGTTACCATTAAAATGAATTATTTTGGGGACTAAAACAGCGCTAATGGAGACCTAATTTTATAAAATTATTCCCAGTGAAACTGCGGTAATTGGTAATCATCTGTATCTCATTGTAACTCGAGTAATTGAGAGATTTTTCAACAATCTAAGCCTACAAAGGATGAAAATGCATGTTAAACACAGATGGAGATTGATAACATGCAAATTAGGGAAGAAAGGGAATTCTTAGGGAAAATTAGGAAATTAAAATTAAATTGCCTTTGTAGATTAAAGGGAACAAAGTGGGGGAGGGCGGGGAATGCATTTTTAATTCCCCCATTACCCAAAAGGGATTATTAGGAGGCCATATGTAGTCATATTAATGATTGAAAATGGCAGCACGGTGGCGCAGTGGTTAGCATTGCTGCCTCACAGCGCCGAGATCCCAGGTTTGATCCCAGCTCTGGCTCACTGTCTGTGTGGAGTTTGCACATTCTCACTGTGCCTGCGTGGGTTTCGCCCCCACAAACCAAAAATGTGTAAGTTAGGTGGATTGGCCACATTAAATTGCTCCTTAATTGGAAAAATGAATTGGGTACTCTAAAAATTTTTTAAATGACACTTTATAGATTGAAAATACAATGTCAGGTGGCATTTACAGGCACAACGGGATTTACCGACCAACCCACCATGTGTTTTTCGGCAGGGGAGGCGGTCCGCCAGCGGGATTTTCTGGTCCCGCCGTTGTCGATGGAATGACTGCACCCCTCCTCATCAGGAAACCCGTGCGCCATTGGTGGGACCGGAATATCCCACCTGTGCGAACAGCCGGTAAATTCTGCCGTAGAGTATGAGAAAAGTGTGCAATTCTGACTTGGTGGAATACATTAATGCATCCCTGCTAGAATATTTGGGCGTCATGTAAAGTAAATCATAGGAAATGGCTCCACAGAAGAGCAACAAAAATACTTTAAAATTTAGATCCACCAACGTAAAAGAATCAAGATTGTTTTCTTCAATGAAGGATGAGAGAAGATAAGCCTTGCATTGTTTTTAAACGAGGAAGGAAATGGAAAAGATAGAAACTAGCAGCCATTTTGAAATGGGTCAGGAATATCGAACATGCTTTCAAAATTAAGCAGCTCCAAGCTAAATGAACATTTAGAAGGCTCTTCTAGAAAATGGTGAGTAATCTGAAAGAAACTGCACTCTGTTTCGGCTGAAGATTGTTTGTAGATTCTTACAAAAGATCCACTTAAAAGAATTTACATTCCATAATCAAAGTTTAACCTACAATGCATTTATCACATTGTACGTTGTGAAAACGTACAAACTGGCCAATCACGGGAGACACCATTGTCCCACTGATCACATAAGAAATTTAGAACAACATGCAGATAGAATTGGGTTATGATTTGGGAACTTCAGAGAATCAGAGGATAATAATAAAATCAAATTTACTACATGACCAATCCACGAGATGAAATAAGTTTAATAGGATGAATAATCTCTCTGGTAAGGGGGTCAGGCCACTTGGGGCAAGCACAGGCATGTGACAGTTTCTTAATTACATCACCGGTCTGCTCCATCTGCAAAAATCCAATTGACTTGTGCAGATACATTTAGGCTACACTTTATAATACATGACAATTGCATCAGGGACAGTACTGCAAATGTTTCGGCTCAGTGATACAGCACAACTTTATGTGAACTCCGCTGACAAGCAAAATGAGCAAAGATCTGTCTTTAAGACTGTTTACGATCCCTAGCTGCTTGCTTCTTACCGACCCCATGTACCTCCATGATGAATTATTTATATTGGAGGAATGGAGCTGAAGTGTACATGTCCCAAAGGCAATAGCTGGCTTGACAATAGATAGTGATGAAAAGAAAAGCAGCAATGGGAATTGAAGAAAAGATTTCATATTGTTTGCCAGTTCCATCACACTAAAGGCAAAATGCACCTCAGCAATCTACCGGACTGATAAATAGATGGAAAATACTGCGATTTTAAGAACACTCAGCTAATTTGAGTTTATATATATATAACACAATTTTGTAACTTTATGAATGAGAGATGAGAAGTATGAAATGGAAGTAAAAACTAATAAGCTTTGCCAGGAAACACATCTTAATTTAGTAACAGTCATTCTGAAGCAAGTTTTGTTTTCAACATTGATTAATTTTATGTCTTTGGACTAAATTTGGCAACAGTGCATATCATCACCTCTGACAGTAATTGTCCCTTTTAACTTCAACCTGATTTTCTACTAAAGTACAGTAAGGAATAGTATTCCCCATGTAATTATTCGGTAATGGTATCACCTCCAGTCTAATGCAATAGAGTAAAAATATTATGTGAAGACTGTTAAACATTGGCACTTTGATTTGCATTTTAAAGGGTTCAGCGTAATAGCTAACACTGCGCCTCTGAGGAATCATCTACCCCTGTTTTCCTTCCCTGGTTCTCTTGCCAGATGAGAAGTCTGCATCTGGCTGATAAAATCAGGTTGGGAGAGTGGTGGAAGTTTAAAATATGTTTCACATTCTCTTGTGAATTCTTCAGTCTCTACCTACTAATGTTGGCCTTGCACCAACTATAGGCACACACGCAATTCTACACACTGAGGATATAGGAAATCCTGATGCAACGTAAGTTGGTGAAGGGAGACCTGGGCCTGAATTTTATGGTGGGGGATTGGGCAGCTGTCCCTTCTGTCAATCTATAATACTGGGCATCACATGAATTGCAAATGAACTCAGATTTTGCAATTTTCAGGAAGTACACTAGCCTAACAGAGGAGGTGGAATGTGGATGGAGTGATTCACGGTTGATTTGCATGAGTGGCAAACTGGCACACTATCAGGGCTGGAGAGGAACTTGAGGTGAAAGCAGCAGCTGAACCTGCTGATAGAGGTGATGTGTTTTTGATTTTGTGATCTTAGGTCACCTTTCCAAGGTAATATGCTGCAAAGGAGGATCTTGGAGGAACTCACAGTTCACGGAGTCTGGAACAACAAAAGATCCTTAAAGGGGACCAGTCAAAGTGAGAAGTAATAGGTAGCTATCCCCATAGGCATTACGCACTCCAGTGCAGACTCCTCCAACAAGGAGAACAGGAGAAGGAGGGGGACAGGGACAGCAGTACCCTACTGACTATCCGTAGGAGGCCTTTCTGTAGGTCATGTTGGAGGCAGAAAGCTGCCTCTCAGCAAGGCCATCCAAGAAGAATAGGAGACAGTGACATCCCTGTGGCAGGAGAGATAAGGTCCCTTTGTACAGGTGGACACCGGATACATGTGACTCTCAAATTGATAGCAGTCTTGAACTTTTATGCTTCAGGGCTTATTTCAAGGAGCATCTGGAGGAGCCCTGTCCAGCATCTCACAAGCACATCACTGCATCATGTAGTCACAGGTGCACTTTTCAGGAGAGCAGCCCACAGGAAGATCATGATCCCAATAAGGAATCTCTATCCAGAAGTTGAGAACTGATGTAACGTGAGCTATGCAGCCACCAGGACCTGCATTGAGCAATCTCTCAATGGAGGTATCTACTCATGCAGACAAGAGGCAGGTTGTAATGGTCATGGGCTGGATGGACCCCTCCAATGTTCTTGCCTCGGTGTGTATACCCTTTTGAATTTTCATCAGATCTTTACACCTCCAATTTGAATGTTTTTTTAGCAGTTTGTTTTTACAAGTCTGGAGGGAAGTGTTCTGAAAAGCTTAAATTGGATTTCTGTAGACACAGGGCACGATCTAACAAAAACAAAAATCCGTTCTGGGCAAGATTAGAGGGGTCGCTCCCATCGCTTGTCGCAATGAAAACAACTCCGCTATCTAATGGCACTTTTTGGGGGCCTCGGCGAGGAATGCCCCGCCGAGGCTGTACTAAGGAGTGTAGGAAAAGACCGGCAAGCTATTTTTAAATGACACCCGATCTCCCGACGCGTCTCTCGGACACCCTCTTCCCCCCTCATCCCCCAACTCACCTGCTGCAGGGTCCTCCATCCACCCCGCAGTTCATACGGACATGCCCCCCCACACGGGCCCGATCCCCGGTGCAGGGAAAATGCCACCTGGGAACCTTGCCACTACTAAGCTGGCACCCTGGCAATGCCCCTGGGTTCCAGCCTGGCACAGTCAGGGTGCCAGGCTAGCAGTGCCAGGGTGGCATCAGCGTTGCCAGGGTGAAACCTGCCAAGATACCAACCACCCGGACCACCTCTCCCCCCAAGTGCTGTCCCACCTGGTCCCCATTTGTGGGAACCTCTGCTAAAGGTGCCCAGCTGGGGTCTCTCCGGCGAGGCCTGTAGATCCCGTGGGCTGGTTAGGCCTGGCATCAACAGAGTTAAATAGGCTTTTAAGCTCACGTAACCCTGCAAGTCTGAGTCTCGATAGATTTCACGAGGTGTAATGACAGTTGATAAACTCAGAAGTGGCCTTTCATAGGATCTACCGGCCGCGCCAAGTCCCGATTCCGGTAAATCGTGCTCACGACGTCAAGGCTGAAGCTTAATTTTTGTGTAATTGTGGTGCCATTTCATGGCTGTAAACATACATTTTAATTCATACTTAAAGGTGTACTTTCATTCAGTAATTTCAAAGTTTAACTTTTCTGAGCACAAAAGGTGGCAGCATTTTACATTAAATGCCAATAGTTTCCAAACTTTTCAGCTGATTTTCTTTTGAATTGCTAACATTTATGATTAGCACCCAGATAACAGTGATATTTCAAATGTGTGGTGTACTCTCAGCTTCCTAAGAGTACTGCTTCATGGGATCATGGATGATGGTGGTGGAGGAAATATTAATTTTTAAATCAATGTACAGGATGTGGGCATTGCTGGCAGGGCCAGTATTTATTGTCCATTCCCAATTGCCCTACATTTCAAAGGGCATTTGAGAGTTACTGTTCCACATTGCTGTGGAACTGGAGTCACAAGTAGGCCAGAACAGGCAAGGATTGCAGATTTCCTTCCCTTTGAAATGTAGGGAAATTGGGAATGGGCACTAAATGCTGGCCCAGCCAGCAATAGCCACATCCAGTAAATTAATTATTTAAAATTTAATGTTTCCCCCCCACCACCATCATTAGTGAATCAGGTGCTTTTACAACAATCAGCAATGGTTTCATGCTCATCTTTAGACTTTTAATTCCAGATTTTATTGCGTTTCAATTTCACCATTGGCCATGGTGAGATTTGTACTTGTGCCCCCAGAACTTGCCCTGGGTCTCTGCATTACTAGCCCAGTAACAATACCACTGCGCCACTGCCTCCCCAATTTCTGGCAGCCTCCATTATCAACAGTGTAGTCTGATGGTCTCTTAATGCCATTGTATTGGAGCTGGAGAACCACTTCACCATGGGAGGCTTGCTAGAGTCAATGGGGGTTTGGAGCTATATGCATGGGTATCCGATACGCAGCTTCTGCTCAAACTTTGTTATTAATTAGTCTTGCCTCTATCAAAGAACAAAGAAAAGTACAGCACAGCAACAGGCCTTTCGGCCCTCCAAGCCTGTGCCGATCATGATGCCCTAACTACAGACAAAACCTTCTGCCCTTACTCGGTCCGTATCCCTCTATTTCCTCCCTATTCATGTACCAATCCGGATGCCTCTTAAATGTTGCTAATGTGCGTCCTTCCACCACATCCTCTGGCAGCGCATTCCAGACACCCACCACTCTCTGCATGAAAAATGTACCCTGCATATCTCCCTTAAACTTTCCCCCTCTCACCTTGAACCTGTGCCCCCTTGTAATTGACACTTGTACGCTTGAAAAAAACCTCTAATTATCCACCCTGTCTATGCCTATTTTGGGTAATAGGCAAAAAAACAGAAAAAATAGGAGCAGGAGGAGGCCATTCGGCCCTTTAAGCCCCCCCCCCCCCCCAAACATTCATTATGATCATGGCTGATCATCCAACTCAATAGCTCATCCCCGCTTTCCCCATATCCTTTGATCCCCTTCGGCCTAAGTGTTATATCTAACTGCTTCTTGAAACAATGCTTTGGCCTCAACTACTTCCTGTGGTAATGAATTCTACAGGCTCATCATTCTCTGGGTGAAAAAATTTCTCCTCATCTCTGCCCTAAATGATCTACCCCGTATCCTCAGACTGTGACCCCTGGTTCTGGACAGACCCACCATCGGGGAAATCCTTCCTGCATCTACCTTATCCATCCTGTAAGAATTTTATAGGTTTTTATGAGATGCCACCCCACCCCCAATTCTTCTGAATGCCATATCTCTCCTCATACGTCAGTCCTGCCATTCCAGGAATCAGTCTGGTAAAACTTCGCTGCACTCCCTCTATTGCTAGAACATTGCACCCTCCTCCTCTAACCTAATAATAAAACCCATTGGTGTGAGGTAAGTACCATATTTTATTATTATTTTTTTTTTAATAAAAAAAATTTAATTTAGTTGTTAGCCAGATCTTGGTAGAAAGTTAGAGGAATGGCAGGGAAGGGAGTGCAATGTTCCTCCTGCAGGATGTTTGAGGTGAGGGATGCCGTTAGTGTCCCTGCTGATTTTACCTGCAGGAAGTGCTGCCATCTCCAGCTCCTCCAGCACGGTAGCATAGTGGATAGCACAATTGCTTCACAGCTCCAGGGTCCCAGGTTCGATTCCTGCTTGGGTCACTGTCTGTGCGGAGTTTTCACATCCTCCCCGTGTGTGCGTGGGTTTCCTCCGGATGCTCCGGTTTCCTCCCACAGTCCAAAGATGTGCAGGTTAGGTGGATTGGCCATGCTAAATTGCCCTTAGTGTCCAAAATTGCCCTTAGTGTTGGGTGGGGTTACTGGGTTATGGGGATAGAGTGGAGGTGTGGACCTTGGGTAGAGTGCTCTTTTCCAAGAGCCAGTGCAGACTCGATGGGCCGAATGGCCTCCTTCTGCACTGTAAATTCTATGAAGACCGAGTTAGGGAACTGGAGCTGGAGTTGGAAGAACTTCGGATCATTCGGGAGGCAGAGGGGGTCATAGATAGCAGCTTCAGGGAATTAGTTACACCAAAGATTGGAGATAGATGGGTAACTGTAAGAGGGACTGGAAAAAAGCAGTCAGTGCAGGGATCCCCTGCGGTCGTTCCCCTGAGAAACAAGTATACCGCTTTGGATACTTGTGGGGGGGACGACTTACCAGGGGTAAGCCATGGGGTACGGGCCTCTGGCACGGAGTCTGTCCCTGTTGCTCAGAAGGGAAGGGGGGAGAGGAGCAGAGCATTAGTAATTGGGGACTCAATAGTCAGGGGCACAGATAGGAGATTTTGTGGAAGCGTGAGAGACTCACGTTTGGTATGTTGCCTCCCAGGTGCAAGGGTACGTGATGTCTCGGATCGTGTTTTCCGGGTCCTTAAGGGGGAGGGGGAGCAGCCCCAAGTCGTGGTCCACATTGGCACTAACGACATAGGTAGGAAAGGGGATAAGGATGTCAGGCAGGCTTTCAGGGAGCTAGGATGGAAGCTCAGTACTAGAACAAACAGAGTTGTTATCTCTGGGTTGTTGCCCGTGCCACGTGATAGTGAGATGAGGAATAGGGAGAGAGAGCAATTAAACACGTGGCTACAGGGATGGTGCAGGCGGGAGGGATTCAGATTTCTGGATAACTGGAGCTCTTTCTGTGGAAGGTGGGACCTCTACAGACAGGATGGTCTACATCTGAACCTGAGGGGCACAAATATCCTGGGGGGGGAGATTTGTTAGTGCTCTTTGGGGGGGTTTAAACTAATGCAGCTGGGGCATGGGAACCTGGATTGTAGTTTTAGGGTAAGGGAGAATGAGAGTATAGAGGTCAGGAGCTCAGATTTGACGTCCCAGGAGGGGGCCAGTGTTCAGGTAGGCGGTTTGAAGTGTGTCTACTTCAATGCTAGGAGTATACAAAATAAGGTAGGGGAACTGGCAGCATGGGTTGGTACCTGGGACTTCGATGTTGTGGCCATTTCGGAGACATGGATAGAGCAGGGACAGGAATGGATGTTGCAGGTTCCGAGGTTTAGGTGTTTTAGTAAGCTCAGAGAAGGAGGCAAAAGAGGGGAGGTGTGGCGCTGCTAGTCAAGAGCAGTATTACGGTGGCTGAGAGGATGCTAGATGGGGACTCATCTTCCGAAGTAGTATGGGCTGAGGTTAGAAACATGAAAGGAGAGGTCACACTGTTGGGAGTCTTCTATAGGCCTCCAAATAGTTCTAGGGATGTAGCGGAAAGGATGGCGAGGATGATCCTGGATAAGAGCGAAAGTAACAGGGTAGTTATTATGGGAGACTTTAACTTTCCAAATATTGACTGGAAAAGATATAGTTCGAGTACATTAGATGGGTCGTTTTTTGTACAGTATGTGCAGGAGGGTTTCCTGACACAGTTTGTTGACAGGCCAACAAGAGGCGAGGCCACGTTGGATTTGGTTTTGGGTAATGAACCAGGCCAGATGTTGGATTTGGAGGTAGGAGAGCACTTTGGGGACAGTGACCACAATTCGGTGACGTTTACGTTAATGATGGAAAGGGATAAGTATACACCGCAGGGCAAGAGTTATAGCTGGGGGAAGGGCAATTATGATGCCATTAGACGTGACTTGGGGGGGATAAGGTGGAGAAGTAGGCTGCAAGTGTTGGGCACACTGGATAAGTGGAGCTTGTTCAAGGATCAGCTACTGCATGTTCTTGATAAGTATGTACCGGTCAGGCAGGGAGGAAGGTGCCGAGCGAGGGAACCGTGGTTTACCAAAGAAGTGGAATCTCTTGTTAAGAGGAAGAAGGAGGCCTATGTGAAGATGAGGTGTGAAGTTTCAGTTGGGGCGATGGATAGTTACAAGATAGCGAGGAAGGATCTAAAGAGAGAGCTAAGACGAGCAAGGAGGGGACATGAGAAGTATTTGGCAGGAAGGATCAAGGAAAACCCAAAAGCTTTCTATAGGTATGTCAGGAATAAGCGAATGACTGGGGAAAGAGTAGGACCAGTCAAGGACAGGGATGGGAAGTTGTGTGTGGAGTCTGAAGAGATAGGCGAGATACTAAATGAATATTTTTCGTCAGTATTCACTCAGGAAAAAGATAATGTTGTGGAGGAGATTGCTGAGCCCAGGCTAATAGATTAGATGGCATTGAGGTACGTAGGGAAGAGGTGTTGGCAATTCTGGACAGGCTGAAAATAGATAAGTCCCCGGGACCTGATGGGATTTATCCTAGGATTCTCTGGGAGGCCAGGGAAGAGATTGCTGGACCTTTGGCTTTGATTTTTATGTCATCATTGGCTACAGGAATAGTGCCAGAGGACTGGAGGATAGCAAATGTGGTCCCTTTGTTCAAAAAGGGGAGCAGAGACAACCCCGGCAACTATAGACCGGTGAGCCTCACGTCTGTAGTGGGTAAAGTCTTGGAGGGGATTATAAGAGACAAGATTTATAATCATCTAGATAGGAATAATATGATCAGGGATAGTCAGCATGGCTTTGTGAAGGGTAGGTCATGCCTCACAAACCTTATCGAGTTCTTTGAGAAGGTGGCTGAACAGGTAGACGAGGGTAGAGCAGTTGATGTGGTGTATATGGATTTCAGCAAAGCGTTTGATAAGGTTCCCCACGGTAGGCTATTGCAGAAAATACGGAGGCTGGGGATTGAGGGTGATTTAGAGATGTGGATCAGAAATTGGCTAGCTGAAAGAAGACAGAGGGTGGTGGTTGATGGGAAATGTTCAGAATGGGGCTCAATCACAAGTGGAGTACCACAAGGATCTGTTCTGGGGCCGTTGCTGTTTGTCATTTTTATCAATGACCTAGAGGAAGGCGCAGAAGGGTGGGTGAGTAAATTTGCAGACGATACTAAAGTCGGTGGTGTTGTCGATAGTGTGGAAGGATGTAGCAGGTTACAGAGGGATATAGATAAGCTGCAGAGCTGGGCTGAGAGGTGGCAAATGGAGTTTAATGTAGAGAAGTGTGAGGTGATTCACTTTGGAAGGAATAACAGGAATGCGGAATATTTGGCTAATGGTAAAGTTCTTGAAAGTGTGGATGAGCAGAGGGATCTAGGTGTCCATGTACATAGATCCCTGAAAGTTGCCACCCAGGTTGATATGGTTGTGAAGAAGGCCTATGGAGTGTTGGCCTTTATTGGTCGAGGGATTGAGTTCCGGAGTCAGGAGGTCATGTTGCAGCTGTACAGAACTCTGGTACGGCCGCATTTGGAGTATTGCGTACAGTTCTGGTCACCGCATTATAGGAAGGACGTGGAGGCTTTGGAGCGGGTGCAGAGGGGATTTACCAGGATGTTGCCTGGTATGGAGGGAAAATCTTATGAGGAAAGGCTGATGGACTTGAGGTTGTTTTCATTGGAGAGAAGAAGGTTAAGAGGAGACTTAATAGAGGCATACAAAATGATCAGGGGGTTGGATAGGGTGGACAGTGAGAGCCTTCTCCCGCGGATGGAAATGGCTGGCACGAGGGGACATAGCTTTAAACTGAGGGGTAATAGATATAGGACAGAGGTCAGAGGTAGGTTCTTTACGCAAAGAGTAGTGAGGCCGTGGAATGCCCTACCTGCTACAGTAGTGAACTCGCCAACATTGAGGGCATTTAAAAGTTTATTGGACAAACATATGGATGATAATGGCATAGTGTAGGTTAGATGGCTTTTGTTTCGGTGCAACATCGTGGGCCGAAGGGCCTGTACTGCGCTGTATTGTTCTATGTTCTATGTTCTATCCTTCCGCAGATAATCTATGACTCCAGAGCCTTAAACCTTACAAATTAGTATTAGGAATGTGATCACCAAGGTTACGATATTGTAGATTTGAGGCCTGAGAAGCCACACTTCTAACCTTAATTAAACTTGCATGGACTCGTTCCTAAGCGAAACCACGAATCGTTGCTAGGAAATGATAGTGAGTCTGACTGAGAAAATAAATAAGCCTGGAATAAGAGATTTTGTGGAGCTTCAGAAGTCTAATGGAGATTACGAATGTATCGTTGATTAGCTTTCTAAAAAGATTTAAAAAGGCAAGATTAAGTTAAAGAAGGTGCAGAATAAATTTGCCTTACAGCTGAATAGAAAGTACAGGGACTTAAGGGAACAGAAAGATAAATTGCAAAAGGAAAGTGATGGCAGGAGAGCATTGTTGTTTTACACAACATTTATGCTGGTAATGGGGGCACATTGTAGAGTGCATACACGGAAAGCACTGAAATAAAACGTTGATTTTCTGTCAGAAAATGCTAGGTTAGGTCAATTGGCCATGCTAAATTGCCCATAGTGTCCAAGAAAGGTTAGGTGGGGTTATGGAGATAGGGTGGAGGTGTACGGATAGGGTGGAGTTGTGGGCATAGGTCGGGTGCTCTTTCTAAGAGCTGGCGCAGACTTGATGGGCCAAATGGCCTTCTTCTGCACTGTAAATTCTATGATTCTATGACTAAGTGAGGAGTTAGTTGCAATAGGGGCTTTATTGGAATTAATTTGGCAACCACTCCCCAAGTTTAGCTAAAATCAAACCGCTTCAAACACAAGTTGGCCAACAGCAGGCACTTCATAGAATCCATCTACAGTGGAGAAGGAAGCCCTTCGGCCCATCGTGTCTACACCGACCATCCAACAGAGCACTCTAACCCAGGCCCACTCCCCCATCTTAACTCTGTATCAGCAGCAGTGCTAACTACTGTGCCACCGTGCCGCCCATTTGTGGCTGCTTTCTCCAAAACCAAGGCAGGTGACTCAACCCATTGCTGAAACAATATGGTTTAAAGTACACCTACCTTTGCTCCCCCTCTCTGGTGCGATGAGGGAATGCCAGTGTGTGTGTGGTCACACAAGCTAGGGCCATAGGGCAGGTTAAGACCAAGATAGAAGGAGGTGCAAGGAACAATGAAGAACCATTCTTATTCACTGGGGTCAGAAAAGAGGTCACAACCACATCCTCACACAGGCCCCTTTCCCTGGTGAGGTTGGGGTTCTGAAAGAGTTGGGGTGACAGTGAATACAAACACCACCCGCTCCTCCTGACCTCAAAAATGGGAAATCTTTAAGATCTTGCACCCGGAGTTAAAGAAACAGGTTCATCTAACTGTATGCTCCCCAGAGTTAAAGCAAGAGATGGACGGAGACATTATGACCTAAGGCTCACTTAAGAGTTCAGAGGATGACCTACAAAATAGCCCCAGAGAAAAACATTGATTTTCATGAGGTCCTGGTTGTCAAAAAACAGACCCCAACCGCAAACCCAGGTGCACTTGCAGAGAGGTTCCATGACTGTTACCGGACAGTGAGGGTCACCATTTTGACTCCCTGAATTTGAAGAGTCTTTTTCTGAAAGGTCTGCAGCCATTAGTCCGTAACTAGCTGAGAATGTACAAGACTGTTATGGTCTGGGTATAGGTCTGTTGTAATTGCACCACTGTACCATTAGTGAAGAATGAAGTAGAGGCTATCGAAAGCCCATTGCCACAACCAGAAATCTGGACCATCCAAGAACTCAGCAACAATAAGAGGATCCTTGGTATGCCACTATGGTCATGATAGCCACAATAGGTGCATTGAGGAGCCTGACAGTAACAGCAACCCCTTTTTTTCACCTCCTCTTGTATAGATGAATCCCAACTCTATTGAGCTATGGGTAGAGAGAATAGAGGCAGCAAAGGCATATGGCATGCTTTCCTTCATCAGCCAGGGCATTGAGTACAAGACTTGAGAAATCATGTTGCAGCTATATAAAACCTTAGTTCGGCCGCATTTGGATATTGCGTGCAGTTCTGGTCAGCACATTATCAGAGGGACGTGGAAGCTTTGGAGAGAGTGCAAGGAAGGTTCACCAGTCTGTTGCCTGGTCTCAAAGGTGTTGGCTATGAAGAGAGGTTGAATAAACTATGATTGTTTTCACTGGAAAGACAGAAGCTGAGGGGAGACCTGATAGAGGTCTACAAAATTATGAGAGGCATCTGGAAACAGCTTTTAAAATACAGAGTGAGAGAGAGAGAGAGACAGGACAAGATTTCTCTGTCTGAATCCAGCAGCTAAATGTGAAAACAAAAGCAAAAGCCTCAAGAGCCACAAAAGAAGCCCAAGCCAAAACGAAAGTAGTACTCAGAGCCACAGCCCAGCTCCACCCACACAATGGCATCACTGAAGCCTTGTGAGAAGACAAAATATTTCTTAAAGGGACACTCCCATGACACATCCCAGACTCCCACCGCCTTCTGTGAAAACATTTTCCCTCAAATCCTCTCTAAATCTCCTGCCTGCTTAAAATGATGCTCCCTCGTGATTGACTCTTTAAGTAAGGGGAACAGCTGCGTCCTATGCACTCTGTCCATACCCCTCATAATTTTATACACTTCAATAAAGTGTCCCCTCGGCCTTCCCTGCTATGAAGAAAACAACCCGAGTTTATCCAACTTCTCTTCATAGCTCAAATGCTCCATCCCAGGTAACAACCTGGTGAATCTCCTCTGCACCCTTCCAGTGCAATCACATCTTTCCTATAGTGAGGTGGTCAGTACTGCACACAGTAGTTCAGCTGTGGCCTAATCTAAGTTTTGTACAGCTCCAACATAACCTGCCTGCTTTCATAATTGATGCCACGACTGATAAAGGCAAGTGTCCCTTATATCTTCTTAATTACCCTACTAACCTATCCTGCCACCATCAGGGATCTGAAAACAAGCACCCCGAGATCCCTATTTTCCTCTGAGCTTCCTAGTGTTCTGCCATTCACCGAATACTGCCGTGTCTTGTTACGCCTTCCCATGTGCATTATATCACACTTTTCAGGATTAAATTCCATCTGCCACGGATCTGCCCATCTGAGCAACCCGTTACATCTTTCTGCAACCTACGACTTTCTTTGTCAATATTCTTCTTCTTCTTCGACAGTCCCTCAGTGTCGAGAATGACGTGCTTCCACTCCGGGGAGGTGGGTTCTGCGGTGGCTGAAGAATCCAATCCTGGCTCCGCAGACTCTGCCACAGGTTTGACAGGTGATGTTTGATGAGCTGGGTGGGTGGAAGGTACTGGATTCTGTGCTCTCCTTCCATTGTTTACTCTTTGCCTCCGCGTGCTCCATCCTATGACGCCGAGGTGATTGGCACCCTCGCGGATGCTTTTTCTCCAACCTGTGTGAGATAAGGCAAGCGATTCCCATGTATCGATGGGGATGTTGCATTTATTTAGGGAGGCTTTCAGAGAGCACTTGTCGCGTTTCCTCTGCCCTCCTAGTGATCGTTTGTCACTACTGAGCTTGGAGTAGAGCAATTGTTTTGCGAGTCTTGTGTCACGCATGTGGGCAATGTGGTCCACACGTCGAGCATGACCAGTGCCTCGATAGTGGGGATATTGGCCTGGGAGAGGACGCTCATGCTGGTACACTTATCTTGCCAGTGGATTTGCAGGATTTTGCAGAGGCAGCATTGGTGGCATTGAGGTGTCTGCTGTACATTATCCATGTTTCTGATGCACACAGGAGGCCAGGGACCACAGCTGCTCTGTAGACCATGAGCATGATGCTGGGTTGGAGGTCAGTCTTTGAACACTCTGTTCCTCCGGCGTCTGAAGACTGCACTGGCACATTGGAATCGGAGCAGGATTTCATCATCTGTTCACACAAGAGGCTCCCGAGGTATGGGAAATGATCCATATTGTCCAAGGGCTCACCGTGGATCTTGATGGTTGGGGGGCAATTTTGTGTGGCAGGAGCGGGTTGGTAGAGAACCTTTGTTTTCCAGATGTTTAGTCTGAGGCTCATTCTCATATGCCTCGGTGAATGCGTTGTCGATGGTTTGTAGCTCGGCCTCTGAATGTGCGCACACAGAGGCATCGTCTGCATATTGCAGCTCACTGACAGAGGTTGAGGTGGTCTTGGTTCTGGCGTGGCAGCATTGAACAGTTTCCCACTTGTCGGGTAGGTTAGTTCCACTCTGGTGGGAAGCTTCAGAGTGGCAGGGTGAAATGTTGCTACGAGGAAGATAGAGAAGAGCGTTGGTGCAATGATGCAACCCTGGACCCCAGTTTGCACACGTAGTGGGTCTGTGCTAGCAAGTGACAATTTCAGGCACACTGTTGATATGGGCTGCCAGTAAACAGTATGGCTAGTCCTGGCTGCACACAGCAACCCTTTTAATCAACAGGGAACCCAGAGATGGTGTGCTCCAGCATTTCAGTTGGGTTAATTGCAGATTGTGATCCCTGTCTATGGTTTCAGGGAATACCCAATTTAGTCTTCTATGTATATTAGCAAGAATTAGATAAAGTCCATGTTATGGAGCATTTTATATGCCTATCGAACGGCCTCCTGTGATCTAACTGGTTCCCAGCGAGCGGTCACGCGGTGCCTTTTAGTACACCTCTTTAAAAATGTGAAGCCAGCGCAATGGCTGCTGTGGGCATCGGAGGAGGTGAGTAGCCATCTTGGAAATCATGCAGTCAGCCTGGGAGTACCGGGGCTGCTGCCCCAGTGCTCAGAGGGGGCAGTTGGGGAGCCCCCAGGGTGGGGGAGGGGGGCTGCTGGGTGTGTTGGCCGACATTGGTGAGGGTGCCACTCCTGGGCTGCAGGGGGGTGTGGGGGGCGAGTGGCTCAGCGCCCGTGGGTCCGACAACCCCCCCCTCCCCCCCCAGATTGTGTATACCCATACCAGGGGCAACTTCAGCTTCTGCCGGTCCATCCCACTGAACGCCTCCAGAACAGTTACCCCATTCGTGGTAACATGGTGAAGATCACTTTAACCCCACTGACCATGACGGCTTCTGGCCCAACAGCTGAAGACTATCTCTAATAAGGAATTGGCAATGTTGGTTATGGGAACACTTCACAGTTCTCAAGTGGATTCCTGTGGGTAGACGTGCCATCTTGCAGGCATGTGTTATTGCCCAGCATCCCAATCAGACTTGAGGCCTGAACACTTTGCCTGAACACTGGAGGCTTCAACACCACAGGGGCAGCAACCAACCATCAAACACCCAAGAGCTGGGCTTCAACACTGGAGACACCCCCACAGCCAGAGTGTGAGTGCATGGTTCGGGGGGGGAACCTGCATCTGGTTCAAGTTCTGTTTCCTGTGGGGACCTGGGGTCCGGGGTCAGGTGCCCAGGGGCATCTGCTGTGGCTGGGAATGCACATGCAGGGCAGGTCCCCCAGCACAATCGGCTCGTTGGATGGCACCCTTAGATGGTAGGGAATGTAAGGGTGGGGAGGCTTGGGGGATTTGAGGGTACCAGGATGGAAGCCCGAACCGATTGTCGGTCTCTCACCCTCTCCTTACAGATATCACATTGTAGACCCTGCAGCAGCTGTCCTCGCGGTGGGGTTGGAAGTCCAGGAGGCCAGATGCCGGAGAAGACGGCAGCAGCAGCACCGACAGAGGCTTGAGGAGGCAGCCCATGTGCAGGGGCCCGCCCCACCCTGCAGACCTGGCTGCCCATCAGGCTATGGTGGGACCCAGAGGGGGAGGCCGGCGATGGCCAATGTGTACAGACGTCACTGGTCGTCTGCAGAGATGTTGGACACCATGCGTGGCAGGAGGCTCCGCCTCAACAGGGGGACAGTGTGGCACCTGTGGCATGTCCTTGCGGACTTGGCCCCACATGGAAGAGGAGGGTGGCCGCTCCCGGTGGACAACAATGTTACCACAGCCCTGAAACTTTACGCCTTGGGTAATTAGAGGGCTTGAGCAGGGACTTGTGCGGCATATCCCAACCTACAGCCCACAAGTGCATCTGTGAAGTCATGGATGCCCAGTTTTCCCAGGCAACTGACGATATGAACTTTGACCTGGACCAAGCTCATCAAGATAACCGGGCAGCACGATTCTCCGCCATCACCGGGATGCCCCAGGTCCAGGTGGTAATAGATGATAGAGGTCACACCTTGTGCACACCGAGCAGTCCGGGAGTGTCCTTCATTAACAGGAAGGGGTTCCACTCCCTGAACGTTCAACTTGTGTGCGACCACCAGCTCAAGATCATGCACATGTGTGCAAGCTTTCCTGGGGGTGTGCATGAGAGCTACATTCTGGGGCAGTCAGCGATCCCCAGTGTCTTCGAGGGACGCCCCAGGATGACCAGTTGGCTCTTGGGGGATAAGGGGTACCCACTTAGGTCATGTGGTCGCCCGGGCTGTCATTGAGCGGTGCATCGGACTGTTTAAAATGTGGTTCCGATGCCTGGACCGCTCCGGTGGTGCACTGGAGTAAACCCCCCAGAAGGTCGTCCACTTTGGGGTGGTCTGCTGTGCCCTAGGAGGGGGTGGAGATGAGCCTGGGGAGGGCCCGAGGGAGCAGTCGGAGAATGGAGGAAAGGCGGCGGCAAGGGCCCAGCATGCCTGGAGGGTCAGGGGGGTTCGTCATCCGCTTCTATTAGGATGTGGCTTTGTCCGTCATCGCAACTCCCCCCCCCCCCCATTCATTACCCGCCCCTCCCCAACAATCACCCTGATGCACCCCCACCCAGGTCTGTGCTGCATCACTGCCCGGTTCAAAGTTAATCACAATTTTTAAAAAATAATTTTAGAATACCCAATTCATTTCCTTCCAATTAAGGGGCAATTTAGCGTGGCCAATTCACCTACCCTGCACATCTTTTGGGTTGTGGGGGCGGAACCCACGCAAACACTGGGAGAATGTGCAAACTCCACACGGACAGTGGCCCAGAGCCAGGATCGAACCTGGGACCTCGGCGCCATGAGGCCGCAGTGCTAACCCACTGCGCCACTGTGCTGCCCTGTTAATCACCATTTTATGTGAAGTCAAATATGATTTGTGAGGGGAATTTAGCTTCTGGGATATTTGTTCGGATACAATTATGTGACCTGGATAATGGATGTTCACAAAACAAATATTTTCCTGTTTTGCAAAACATTTCTTAAACTTTAGGTAACAACTACTTTCTAGTCATGGGAGTCTCCAGATATCACCCACCACCTATACTATGGCTTACACCCGGGTGATTTTGTTCAGTGTATTTTAGCACATGAAATTACACATTACTCTCCAAATAGCTACCTGATATGCGATGCTACTTTAGCTGCAGTTTCACAGATCTTGAATATCTATGCTGTTCGCTTACTCTAATCAATGTGGAAGATAATTTTCAGTTTTCTAAAGACTATTATTAGACACTCATGTTCAACATAGTATTGATTTTTCACTTACCTGAAGCAGTTGTGGGAAAATAGACTCGAAGCATATTGTGGTGTAAGTAATATTCTGCTATCGTAGATAATCAAATGACAAGGTTGCTTAAAGAGCTTCTGATATGTTAATTTTCAACAGCTAAATTTTGATAAAAAGATAAACAATAGATTTATTAAAATCTGTCACTGAGACTAAGTAAGCAACTGTAAATTGTCTACTTAAAATATATTTTCCCGATCGTATGATGTTCAAGCTCTTGTATGAATGAGAGGAGATGATTTTCGCTGTTATATTACTCTAAAATTAACAACCTACACAATTATGTGAAGTAGGTGCTATTATGCAAATTATTTGTAGCTTACCCCACCTGTGAATAATCAAGCAGGAATTTATTCTCAAAACTTAATTTTCATTATTAATTATGAAGAATATATTGTCCTCACAGCAAGTGGTAAATTGACAATTTACAATTAAAAAATTGTTGACTGCCGAGCTGATCCCAGAATTCATTTTAAGGTTTCTGATAACATAAGGACCAGAATTCTATTTTCTTTGTGCTTTTCCAATAAGGTGTTGCTGCCTATCATGTTTTAGCCCTGCTAAAATGCGGGCTGACCCCGGACACTTTGCCCATCTCTCCAGGCAACATCCCTCAACACCCCACCCCCACCGCCCCCTGTGGCGCTCACCCAGACTTCGGCCATAGAGAACAGAATTTATTTGGAGCCTGCAGAGATACTCTTTGAATTCTCCTGCTGTTAGAATTTATTTTGGAGTAAGGACCTGAAGACGGTGGCGGCTCGCCAGATATTGGGGCCGGGGGGGGGGGGGGGGGGGGGGGGGGGGGGTCCGATCTGAAAGCTAAGTTGAAGATTCCCGTCTCTCCCTCTCCCCCCACCCCCCACAGATACACATACACAGCAGACATGGGCAACAGCCCCAAACTTTGACCCAGAAGGAGCAACACCCTCCCATCACTAAATGTCCATGTTAACCACATACGCATGAGGGAATGCCGAATTCCCCCTCATCCACTCTCGCTTACGTCAGGGCATCGCCCCCCACCCCCCCCCCCCCTCCTTGCGAATAATACCCTGCTGTGGGTTAAAAAATGGAGAGAATGCTATTTTCTCTTCCCATGCTTAATTGATCATTGAAAATATTGCACTCGGAGCCGGCACGTTTCAAAGCTACATGTTTGTTCGATTACATCAACTGGTTATTGATTTTATAGATCATTAAGTATTTACTCCTTTTTTATTGCAATCAGGTGAGGAGGGATCGAATGGCTCCCCTCTTTTCCCTCTCCTTGTTTGATTGCAACATGTTGACCAGAATTCTCCAGCCATTGGCAGTGCACCCGGCCTGCAGGTTTACCGGCAGCATGGGGTGTCTTCAATGGAAATTCCATTAACAGTGACGGGAACAGAGAATTCCGTCACCAGTGAACGGTGCGCCGCCGAGAAACACATGCCAGGGGACCGGAGAATCCAGCCCATTATTCCTAGAAAAAACAATTTACCTTCCAATTCTGAGTGTTTAACTCTTCACTTTCTGTGACCTATGATTATACAGATTTTCTTGAGTATTAAAAGAGAAAAGAATATAATTATTATTGTACTTAACCCAGCACTGGCTTCCACAAATACGTACACCTGAAGTTCTCATACACACAAGTCGGTTGCAGCGTGAGGCGGATGGATTAGGCACTATAGAGTACAGTAAAATTAAAGGGATACACCTCTCTTGAAGGCTGGTGACTTCCCTGACCTTCCCTGATCATGATGGCCGTGCTGCTTTCAGCATCAAGGCTGTTTAAAGCTACAGATGAATGATTTATCTGTTCTTCAGGAGACAACAGCGCAGTGTTGAGTTCTTTTTAAGATCTCTGCCTGCAGCACCTGGATATTCAGAATCAGCAGACAAGGTTCAACTTGCAAGATGAATGGAGAGAGGGGGAAGGAACCCACTCAGGCTTTTGTTGCTTCTGTTTCCCAGTTACAAGACCAGTTCCGCAGGGAAAGCAGGGTTTAAAACACACAAATGCTTGTCATATTACTTACTTCTCCAACTGCCCAGTGACCCAAATATGGTCATAACTGGAGTATTCCTGTTACTTTGATTAGATCATGGCTGTGTATTCCTCTTTCAGCTCATTAACAAAGTGATTATGTCTAATGGTTGGTGTCAACCCAGCTGGCTATGCAGGTTATTGTCTAGATGTTTTGCGACTGGGGTAGTACATGACCTCCATTTATCCTCTTATCAAGGCCATTGTTCCTGGTGTTGCTTTGCAGACAGGCTGTACCATTTCAGCATTTTTCGATTTCAGAAACTACAGTAATGCAAATGTGTAGCCATCTTTGACTGTGATCCCAAGTCACTGGTATGTGACTTTAGTCTTTTTCTACAATTTAGTTTGGCGTTCCTGGACCAAAAATTAAAAACATTTTTATATAAAGCCTGGTTTCACAACATTCTGATTCAATTAAGTATTTCACTTCTTTATTGACAACAGGTGATTTTCCCTGTTTAGCAGTCCTGACATAGAAATCCATGCATTGGTAGTATCGACCATAATTTCAGGCAATCAGACTATAGCAACGCCGGATGTCATTTAATTGGGTTAAGAGTCTGACGACAGGGGAACTGGAGAAGGGGGTAGTATCGGTGGTTTACAGGGTTATTTTGGACGAGGAGAAGGCGCCGCTAGAAGGGATCAAGGCAAAGTGGGAGGAAGATTTGGGTGAGGGTATGGAGGAGGGGTTCTGGTGTGAGGTGCTCTGGAGGGTGAACGCCTCCACATCGTGTGTGAGGTTGGGGCTGATCCAGCTGAGGGTGGTGTATAGACCGCACCTTACAAGGACGAGGATGAGCTGGCTCTTTGAGGGGGTAGAAGATGTATGTGAACGTTGCGAGAGGGGCCCCGCAAACCACGTTCATATGTTTTGGTCCTGTCCAAAGCTGGAGGATTACTGGAAGGAGGTGCACGTGAAACTGGACCCAGGGCATCGGGAGGCCATATTTGAGGTGTCGGACCAGCCGGTGTTGGAAACAGGCGTGGAGGCAGATGTTGTAGCTTTCGCCTCGTTGATCGGCCGAAGGCGGATCCTGTTAGAGTGGAGGTCAACCTCTCCACCCTGTGCCCTGGCATGGCGGGGGGACCTGATGGAATTCTTGACACTTGAAAATGTCAAATTTGAACTGAGGGGAAGGATAGAGGGATTCTACAATTCATGGGCATTATTCATTATGCACTTTTGAGAATTGGATCACATCAAACATTAGGGGGGCTGGGAGGGTTGGGGGGAGGGGGACTGTATGTGTTAATGGTGACTATGGGTGATTCATGATTCCTTTTTGTCATTTGTTTATGTTAACATGCAGGCTAATGTTTGGGGGTTTGGTGGGAGGATGGGATTGTTGTTATTGATGTGAATGAATGAATATTGCTTATTGTCACAAGTAGGCTTCAATGAAGTTACTGTGAAAAGCCCCTAGTCGCCACATTCCGGCGCCTGTTCGGGGAGGCTGTTATGGGATGTGGGGATTGACATTACATTCGTTACTGATTATTGTTTATTGTTGGGTGTAAATTTGAGAGAAAACGTGAAAAAGGAGGAGAAGAAAAAAATATTTTAAAAAAGAAATTGTGTTAAAAGTCATGGTGGGGTTCGGGTGGAAGGTGAGGCTTATGAGTTTAGGCAGTGAAACAATCATGCAGATGTGCATTCTATTTTTTTTTGTAGTGTGCATGATATTTGTTTAAGTACACCGGGTATTTAGATTTTGTTTGCATAGCTGTGGACAAGTAGTACTTTTAAGGAGCTGACATGTGGCACTGCCATTTTCAGGTTGTCACGTGACTACAAGGATTAGAAAGAGCAGTAACCTGAAGACCTTGACAAGATGCTCAAGCCATCTCAAGGGATAAGCCTAATTTATTCCATGCTGGCAAGCAGCGATTGAAGAACCAACACACATAGCTAGCTTGCCAGTCAGCAGGGCTAAAATCTCAGCAGTTCCTTCTTGAAGTCAAACTAGAAGTCAGCTATGAAATAAATAATGCATTCCTCTTGGGGGAAGAGCTAATGGGCCAGCAGTGGGCCAGAAGAATTCTGCAGGTACATCCTGAATGCTTCTTCTAGCTCCACAAAATGTTTTTTTTTTAAGAAAAGGCCTTCACTACCTGTTTTCCAAGTGACCAGAAGCTGCCCCTTTAAGGACGAATGGTTAAACCACTCAATAGATATTACCAGTGAGCGATGTGCGCAATGCACATTTTATCCATTGGCAGCTTAAAAATTGTTTTCAAAGCAGGTACTGTAGCACAGTGGGTAGCACTGTTGCTTCACAGCTCCAGGGTCCCAGGTTCGATTCTTTCTTGGGTCACTGTCTGTGCAGAGTCTGCAGGTTCTTCCTATGTCTGCGTGGGTTTCCTCCGGGTGCTCCGGTTTCATCCTACAAGTCCCCAAAGACGTGCTGTTAGATAATTTGGACATTCTGAGTTCTCCCTCTGTGTACCCGAACAAGTTCCGGAATGTGGCGACTTGGGGCTTTTCACAATAACTTCATTGCAATGTTAATCTAAGCCTACTTGTGACAATAATAAAGATTATTATTATTATTAGGTCCCCATTTTTCATATCATAAATAGATTCCGACTTCAAGTTGAGAAAAACTTGAGCCACACTAAAGAAGATCCTCAGGTCACAGGACAGTAGGCAGAAGCAGGAAGAGTAAATTATATTATGACCTTCACTACCATTCTAGCTGCCTTATTCAGATGTTCAAGAACTGAGTACCGAGTATTGTGAAATTGTGCTTGAAATTTACTCATTGTTGTTTTACTTCACAAAAGATAGCAGTAACTTATTGAATAGTAGTAGTGTTACAACATCTCATTTATAGAATCTTCTTTGGCGATCACTCGGTAACGAGTATGATTGGCCAGCTAACAAACTCCGTGTCGTTGGTCATGGGTTCTGCGGGTCCTTGCGTAGCTGGTGAGCCTGATCCTAGAGCCACACCTCCGACCGCACACTTTGCAGGTGTTTCCAGGAGGTGGGATTGGTCCTTGGACTAGAGATCTCCGGTATTCCTTTCTCAGGCTCCTGTGCCAGACCTCCTCTTGCTGTAGGGTGTTCTTGACGAATTATGTCCCTTCAATCAGGAGGTTCTGATTGTTATGGGCCAGGGTTTAGAGAACCCCAAAGTGTATCATGGAATTCACCTGACCCACAACTTTTAATAGATTGTGGTATGGGGAGCACATGGCCCACTCTACACGTGTGGTACAGCAGAAATGGAAAAGTATTTTTTAAAGCAAATGTTTATTCTATGAACTCAAGTTAACCTTTTTAAAACATAAAGTGAACATCTTAGCAACCGTTAATTCAAATACAACCCCCAAAGAGTACAACACTTAGTAATCCTTTAAGCATTCCTTTTAACATCCATAAGACTTAAAACACCTTTTACCAGAAGCACATCAGGTTAAAGTCACTACTGTTATTAGTTTTAAATCACCAGGATCGATTGATAGTCTTTAGATTACAGAGAGAGACTCTAATACACCTTCTGGCTGTGACTGCAGCTATCCAGCTCTGAAAACAAAACTAAAACACACCCTGCAGCAAACAGCCTAAAACGAAAGTAAACAGCCCAGCTCCACCCACTAACATAACATAAGAACTAGGAGCAGGAGTAGGCCATCTGGCCCCTCGAGCCTGCTCTGCCATTGAATGAGATCATGGCTGATCTTTTGTGGACTCAGCTCCACTTTCCCGCCCGAACACCATAACTCTTTATTCCTTTATTCTTCAAAAAACTATCTATCTTTATCTTAAAAACATTTAATGAAGGAGCCTCTACTGCTTCACTGGGCAAGGAATTCCATAGATTCACAACCCTTTGGGTGAAGACGTTCCTCCTAAACTCAGTCCTAAATCTACTTCCCCTTATTTTGAGGCTATGCCCCCTAGTTCTGCTTTCACCCGCCAGTGGAAACAACCTGCCCGCATCTATCCTATCTATTCCCTTCATAGTTTTATATGTTTCTATAAGATCCCCCCTCATCCTTCTAAATTCCAACGAGTACAGTCCCAGTCTACTCAACCTCTCCTCGTAATCCAACCCAATCCAATCGAAATTACTGCAGTAATAAACACCCATTTCTTAAAGGTACTCTCACTACAGATACTTATATACACCCCCATTTATAAACACTCATTTCTGAAAGGTACTCTCACATGACACTAGTAGTTCTCTTCTGAGCAATGGTCTTCCAGGCATTGACGTCTATGTTGCATTTCTTGAGGTAAGCCTTTGAAGGGCTTCCTTTGTCCTCCTTTTGTTTGGAAGCCTTCTTTGAGCTAGGCAAAGAATATTTGCTTTGGCAGTCGAGACTCTGGCCAGCCCAGCGGAGTTGGTTTTAGATGATCATGGCCTCGATGCTGGTTCTCTTGGCTCCTTCAAAGACGCTGATATTAGTACGCCTGTCTTCCAGCTGATGAGGAGAATCCGTCTCAGCCAGCGTTGATGATACCTTTCCAGGGCCTTAAGGTGGCGTCTGTACGTAGTCCAAGTTTCTGAATCATATAGAAGAGTTGGGTGAACGACTATCTTGTATAGGGGGATCTTGGTGTCAGCCCAGATATTATGGTTGTCGATGACTCTCATCCTAGGCCATCCAAAGGTGGCACTTGCGGATTGGATACAATGTTGGATCTCCACAACAATGTCAGCTTTAGATGAGAGGTGGCTCCCCAGGTATGAGAAATGTTTCACAAACTTATAGAATATCACATTGAAAGAAACTGGTATTTTA
Source organism: Scyliorhinus torazame (assembly GCF_047496885.1). Taxonomy (NCBI): domain Eukaryota; kingdom Metazoa; phylum Chordata; class Chondrichthyes; order Carcharhiniformes; family Scyliorhinidae; genus Scyliorhinus; species Scyliorhinus torazame. The sequence goes on from NC_092710.1 coordinate 187,567,839, forward strand.
GGTGAAATAAAATAGAATAGCGGCAGAAATCAAATTGTTCAACGACAAACATATGTTACAAAGACGTTCTTTAGGAAGGATTAATTGAAACATGAATACTGGATGGTATGGAAGTTGCAGAGGCTATAAAACTTACAGTTTTTGTATTTTTACAGACTATGAGCAGCCGTTTCTTCCCATATAATGTCATCCAGACAGATGCTGTACTCAGCTTAGATGAAGACACTGTGCTGTCAAGCAATGAGGTAAGTCACGAGCCCGGCAAAATAATGTGCTTGAGAAAACTCAGTTTTGAATTTCTATTTGATCTCCTGAGAGGTGGAGCCTCTGGCTGCCTTTGCACGATCATTTGTGCAGTTAGTGGCTGAGCCTTCCTATGTTGGGATCACCCTGGCTAGCCATCCAACCTCCACCCTGCAAAAAATCTAGCTCATTCAAAACCCTTCCTGTCTCCTAATAAATACCAAGTCCCGCTCACCCATCACTCCCATCCTTACTAAACTGCGTTGTCTGCCAGCCCCATCCCACCCCTACCTAACAGTTTAATTTACTATTTTTATCCTTATGTTCAAATGCTTTGCCCCTTCCTAACTTTGCTCTATCCTTACAACCCTTCCAAATTTTGTACACTTACAGCTTGGACTTCTTGTACATCCTCATCTCCCTTTGCTGTACCAATGATGGCTGTGCTTTCTACACTTACATTCAGGAATTTCTTGTCTAAACCTTACCTCGCCACCTCTTGCCTCCTTTTAGATCCCCCTTAAAATTCTACTTCCTTGACCAATCCATTAATCATTCTTCCTTATAACCGCACCACACCTCCTTGCTCTCTTTCAATATTTTGTTCAATTACGCTTCAGTGGTTAGGACTGTGGCTTCACAGTGCAAGGGTCCCAGGTTCGATTCCCGGCTTGGGTCACTGTCTGTGCGGAGTCTGCACGTTCTCAGTGTCTGCGTGGGTTTCCTCCAGGTGTTACGGTCTCCTTCCACTAGTCCCGAAAGATGTGCTGTTAGGTAATTTGGACATTCTGAATTCTCCCTCTGTGTACCCGGACAGGCTCCGGAATGTGGCGACAAGAGTTTTTTCACAGTAACTTCATTGCAATATAAGCCTACTTGTGACAATAAAGATTATTATAAAAAGCATCTTGCACCATTTTTCTATATTGCAGGTACTATATAAATGTAAGTTATTTTTGTTTATGATCTACTTTGTTTGACTTTACATGTTGATGTCTAGGTGCTGTCATGCGTCCAAGCTTAAGGGAGGCCCACAAAGCATGTAGCTAGAAGTAGAGCATAGCTTGCACACATATGTTGCACATCCGTTTCTGAGGCTGAGGCCTGGATTTTCATCCTCGTGGCAGGTAGCAGGATTTGGGACAATTCCCAAGCATGGCCCTCCTACCTTTGGAGAAAGCTCCCCCAAAAGTGGGATCTTTATTGGGGGGTGCAGGTGTGAGCTGGAACCGGGCCGGTCAACCCAGGAAGAAGTGCGGAGGTAGCCACAGGAACTGTTAGGTGTGGAGGCAGGCTGCTGAAAAGGCCTTCCTCGGTACAATTTTTTGTTTCAGTTAAAATAAAAACACACGAGTCCTCAATCCTTCACCCCTCACACCTTGTTCATGCTCCAAACACTCCCATCCATGCCATCTCATGCCCCCCCCCCAACCAACCCTCATGGTCTCTCATGTCCCGTATGCCATTTTCCCCACTTGGCCACCCAAACTCTTACTGCTCCTCATGCCCCCTGTTCCAAGCTCAACCTTATCACCAATTGTCATTGCCCCTGATGCCTTCTAAGCCAAGCTCTTCTCTTCCACCATCCCCTATGGCCTTTCATGCCTCCTATGCCAAGTTATGGCATTTACATATCCATTCCCACTATGCACTTTCTAGAACCAATGAACTCTTTACTGTAATGTAGGTCATTAGTAAACCCTTGCAAATAAATAATTCATTGAGTACTTTTTCCGATGTTTCAAGTTCAAGCTATTAAAAGTGTCAATCATGCAGACCGTTTGAAGTCTCAGAACAAACCACACACTCCTGAAGTGACTTAACATGTGTAAACAAATATTGTGAAAGTGACAGCAGAGATCAGAGAGCCTGAATTGTCAATCAATTATTTCCTTATGGGAGTCGCTGTTCTATTATTATAATAGCTCCCTCTGCCCTCAGCTAATCATGCAGTTAACATCACAATATTTGTTGACAGAAGTTATGGATTTCAAGGTTTGTGGTTTTAAAAATTCTAAAGGGCCTGGATGATTGACACCTTTAGTAGCTTGTACTTAAGACTTTTTTTTCAAACATAGGGCAAAGTTCTCAATGAATGACTTCCTTTCAAGGTTTTATTTTACACATTCCAATTTACATTATAAGGTTCATTGGTTCTCGAAAGTGTACAGTTGGTCAATAGCCATGGAAGTGCCATAACTTGATATCGGCGACTTGGTATTGGGGAGGGAGGGAGGGGGTGGTGGTGAGAGTGGAAGAGCAGAGCTTGGCATAGAGAGCATGAGGGGGACGTTTCAAACTACTTTTTAAAAGTTCCTCTCCTGCAGACTAGGGTTCACAATACCTCTAAGGGGCCCTGAATCAAGACTCTTTAAGAACCTGACCCGGCTGCATGAAAATTGCGGAGGAGATGCCTTTTTCCACAATGGAGTCAGCCAGGTAAAAGTGTTGGATGAGGGATTCTGACAGGAAGCAGCCCGCACCTTTTAAAAATCTCACATTCTGGGAATGAGGTCGGAAATCCCAGAATTGGGATCCGCCCGCCATTTTTAAAGGACTTCCGAGTCAATTCAACTTAATGAAAATTGAGGCCACTATTTCTGTGAGCCCAACTTGAATCCCGGACTTGTTGTCACTTTCTGTTAGTCTGGTTTCCAGCATTCTGTCAGTTTTCCACAACTGCCAATTCTGGATTGACAAGTAGCAAGCAACATTTACAGCATATACATACCAGGTAATATTAAGCATCAAGGAAAAGCCTAATCACTTCCCCCAATCTTCAAGGCAGCTCTGTCCCTGAGTATTCCATCATATCATTCATAGTAAATGAGGGACAGGGCCCATAGGTCTAGCAGTCATCCCCTTCCTGGTTCGCATGGTGTGAGTGCTTTTCCCAAAGGTAGGTCCTTGGCTCAATGTCTATTGGTGCTTCATCCTGAGCTATTTTCTTTATGGATTTTGTCAATGGTGGTTTACCATGGCATTCCACTCCCAGAGGCCGGACAAAGAGGCAGGTCCCAAATTCACCTCAGCACGATCCAGAATCGAATTTGGACTGTTGCCGTTATTCCGAACCACAGGCTAGCCATCTAGCCAACTGAGCTAAGCATCCCCGTCTCTTCCTGATTAAGGAAAACAAAAAGCTCACAGCATGCTGTTGATACCGATTAAGCACTGAGGCCACAAAATGTGCCATTTAGTGTCCGCACCATTACAAAAATCTTGTCAAATTGAGCCACATTGCAGCTGTTTCAGGCTGTCTGGAGTATCCGCAATATGAAATTACCACTCCTATCATGCAGTATAAATAAAACAAAACAAATACAAACTATTTACTAATACAAATTCCCTGTTTCAAAAAGATTATTGTTGTGTTATGATGTATTTATATATAACTGCAACTGAGAGGATCTGAGGGCACAAAACATGTCCTGAAGCATCAATTCACATCCACCCAGACTGATGAGATGAAAATCTGTTGTCTCTGTGCCTTAAAGATTCAACATGGAAAAAGTCTGAATTCAGTTCCTTGAGGCAAACCTGCCGACAGGAGAAAAAAAACCTGCCCAAAAATTGGCCCTAATTGGCAATAAATTAGTGCCCTCACCTTGAGGCACCACACTAACAGAAGAACACGTCAAGGAGAAAAGGTAATTCAATCGAGTGAAACTTTCAAAAAGAATAATTAAAAACATAAGCATCATATATTTTCCTTGTTAAAAACAGGCATAGAAAATGCACTGAGCTGACCCTGAGAGAAAATAGCTGATTGTTGCATTTTATTGGCCAACAGAGTAAGGAAATATTGAAAGGCTCATATTTGGGGTTACCAAATTAGCTTATATGTAAAGAAGCATATTGATACCTGCTACTTTATTCATAAGCATTACGTTCCCACACCCATCATAATTTTATTTCAGTGGGCAGGATTTTCTGTTTCCTCCTTGCCTGAGGTCAACAGACCCTTTAATGGCCCATTAAATTGTTCGTCCAATCCACGACAATTTCTGCGGTGAGCGGGATTGGAAAATTTACTCCCGTGTGTCTTTCAACAACACAGACTATCTTGGGGTGAATTACAAGAAATTAGAATGAACTTTTATTTTTATTTAAGTAATGTGTCATTCATCATCAGTAGTAAATTGGGATGAAGACAGTGTGAAGCAGAATCTTTTTTATACATATTTATTCATTCATGGGATGTGGAGGTCGTGGCAAGGCTTGCAAATTTATTGAACAACCCTAATTACCCTTGAGAAGATACTGGTGAGCCATATTCTTGGGCCTCTAAAAGTCCATGGGGCACGGGTGCATCCACAGTGCTTTTAGGAGGGTATTCCAGGATTTTGACCCAATGACCATGAAGGAACAAAGTTTTGAGTCAGGATGATGTATGAATTGGAAGGGAACTTGGAGATGGTGATGTCTTTCTGGTCAGCTGTTTGGCAGGTACTGTAAAAAAAAAAGGCTGCGGCAAGTTGCTGCAGTGCTTCTTGTAAATGGTACACACTGAAGCCACATCATCATCTACCTTTTAGTTTTCACCCAGGATGTGTTATCTAAGGCCTGAAGAATAAGTGGTTCAGGTTTTGCTGTCAAAGTAAACAGTGAGTTTAATGATGCTCACTGTCATTAATGTGCAAATCATCTCATGTTTCTGGACAGTTTGCACCACTGCACCTTCAGTTTTGTGAAAACAATAGTTTGCCCTAAACCACCCTTTGGGTTTCAAGATGTAACATAGTCTTTATGTCACTGGACTCGTAATCCAGATGTCTGGACTAATAATTTGGAAACTGGGGTATAAAGCCCACCACAGCAGCCAGAGATAAAAGCAAATTACTGCGGATGCTGGAATCGGAAACAAAAATAGAAAACACTGGACAATCTCAGCAGGTCTGACAGCAACTATGGAGAGAGAAGGGAGCTAATGTTTCGAGTCTGGCTGACTCTTATTCAAAGCTGCAGAGAATTGGAAATAGGATCAGATTTATATGATTAGCTTCGTAGCCATGTTCACCTCCATATACATTTGCTTAGGTCTTTCTGGCCAAGAAGACATCTTTGTCAACCTCCACCTACTGCTGGCCCTCTACCCAGCCCCGCAGCTCAACGCCACCCTCACCCCTCCCTCCCCCTCAACTACAGTATATAGCTGATCCTATTTCCAGTTCTCTCTACCATTGGGGAAGAAAATCTGCTGATCTGATCTGGAGTAGGATTCTCCGTTTGGGAGGCGAGGGACGTGATTCTCAGGCCTCATTGCACTCTCGTTCAAGCGAAACGAGGCCGGTGAATAGCAGGAGGGGCCAAGAATGAGAACCGCGCCAGCGCCAAACAGTTTGCGATGCAACCGGCCCGCTCCCATAGGCGAAATTGGGATCTCGTCGTAGCGTGGCGAGAAACCAATTGTCACCACTTAAGCCCTATTTCCATACAATTAACGAGAGCCACCCCATATCCAGTGACTTCCCGTCATTCAGTGGCCTCCCCAGCAGGTAGTCATACTGGCGCCGATTAGTTCTCCTTTTGAAAAATGTGAACATGGCGGAAGGGCTTCTGTGGGGAGCCGAGGAGGTGTGTAGCAATCTTTGCTCAGAGGCAAAGAGCCCGGGGGAGTTGGGATTGCCGCCCCTGTGCTCAGTGAGAGTGGGGCATCCTCGGCTGGGGGTGGGAGACCCTCGGTTGGGGATGGGAGACCACCCCCGCAGGGGTGGGCCACCATGGGACGGTGGGGGGAGGCAGCAGGGGGCAACCGCATGCGGCACCGCCATGCCAATCACTGGATCTTGTGTTCCTGTTCCTTGGGCAATCCTTGTCCCTGCCCATCTGCCCCACTAACCACCCATAACATCCACAGACTGCCAAGGCCTCTGGCCTTGCAGCTAAAGCCTATTGATAATAAATAATTGGCAATCATGGTTAAGTGAGCACTTCACACATCCCAAGTGAAATTCCGTGGGTGGGCCACAATGCCTAGACACTGTGCTTGAACACTGCGGGAGACGACACCACACATGCAACATCCGAACACCCAGGGGATGGGACACAGCTCAGGAGACATGTCCATGTCTGGAGGGTGGGTGGGTGCCACGGGGAGGAGGAGATGCCTGGAGAGATAGGCCAAGGGTTCGGAGGTCAGCCCGCATTGGGGAAGAAAGTGACAAAGGCATCATACTGGTTGTACACAAAGAAGTTTATTGTGTAATACAAGTCCCCACTCTCCTGATAGTGCCACCCCCCACTCACCCAACCCCCATTCCCCTCCCCAACCCGTATCTACCCCCATTCCCCAATGTGATCCTCAATGTGCTTGGTCCTCCTAACTCTACCCCTACGTCTAGATGTCTCTCCAGGATGCTCATCAGAGGTGGAGGCAGCCAGATGCTTACCTCGACCCATGGCCTTCAATGCCCCTGGTGGGCGCTCTCTGGGGGCTCCAATATCCGAGAGTGGGGGACTCGTATTACAGAGAACCAGGGAGGGCTCCAAGTTGTCTTCTGGGTGGGATAAGCTCTGCTGATCCCCTGCTTCCTCAGTAGTGGGGCAGTGCTTCTGAGGAGTGCCAACACCTGGTGGGCCCCTGATTGAGATTGGCCATGCATATCCCCTTGAAGAAATAGTTAGGGTGTCCAGTGAAGTGGCCTGTGTGCACTCCCAGATGACAAGAGGTTCTCTGAACATTCAACGGTCACAGGCAGCATTCAACAGAGTGAATAGCCAGGGGCCTTTAAGGAGCACCAAAGGGATGAGTTTAAAAGACAGACTGCAGCAATGGCGGTCTGGACCAGGCCACTCCGATTCCAAGGTGGACACTCCAAGTCCACGGACTTGGCACCAAGTTGTTTGCTGCTAATGCCCCTGGCTCAAGCAGTCAACCCCAGGAAGCCTGACAATTTTCAAGGGTTTAACTGGTTTATAGCCTCTAGCTCCCCTTCCACAGCCATGTCGTCCAGGCCCTACTTGTCAATACTTGCACTAATTTGGGCCTGTGAGACTTCCGCCTAAGAGGGATGGAGCATCATGGAAGTGTGGAGCATACTGTGTCCAAACGGCTATTGATATTGAAATCCATGCAAATGACTGTTTCGCATGGATCAGCCAGTGCGGGGCGCAAACATTGACATCATCGCCAGTGAAGGACCAGAGCATGGCGTCGGAATCGACGGTGGGCACAAACCTCAATTTTTCAATTACCCGTGATTCTCCACCCAATCATCCAGGGCCTTCAGGTAACGTCCTGAGGCGGTCCCAGTGGCATGCGGCGTACTCCTCGATGACGCTGTTTTGGAAGGGGCGAAAACAAGTACAGCCCCCGATTTGGTCGTAAACATGATTCACCACCCGATCGCCCATTACGATATCGGGGTCGGGCAACGGAGAATCCCCCACCACGTTTCGGGTTGAGAAGTAGAGAATTCAGTCCCGGATCTGATCTGACCTACTTGTAACTCTGGACCAACAACTATGGTTGACTCTTAACTGCCCTCTGAAATTATCTCGCAAGCTACTCGGCAAAGAGAAAATAAGAATAGACACTACATGTTGCCCTTATCTGCAACACCTACATTTTGTGAACAAATAAAGAAAATACATTTCTGCATTTGCACATTAATTGCCATTTAAACTGGTTGTAGAAATTTGGGGCTGCTACGTAACCGAATAAAGACCCTTTTTAATGAGAGGATTAATGTTCCTAGGAAGGTCACTCAACCTCTCTGGCCCAAAGGGAACACCGTAAACTGTAGAATCTCATTGCAACAGGTTGTAAATTGTTGTAAAAAAATGTCTTTAATTTAGTTTTCTCCTTTTCCTCTCTGCCTTTGCTCTCATTCTTTCAATGCAGTCTTATTCAACCTTTCTTTATTTCTCTTTCTGCACCTATTTTGACTGCAATTCACTATTTCCTTTGCCACTGTTCATTTATCAATCCTTAAAGCTCATTCGTCATTGTTGGTCCTGCCTTTCATTAAGGCCCTAGAGACCACATTAACCCTCCTGGTGCTGTATCCAGCTCAGGACTCCAGCAACCTCCAGGATGAAAATATTTTGAACTGAAGAGAAGTCACTTAATGGCACACACGGTTAGATGCACCACTCTATCAAAGTCTGAGACAATATATTATGCATTGCCATAGGTATCCTTAAATAATTCAGGGATGTATAATTTATAGCTGCATTAAATTATTAACAAGCATTTTATTTCACCTATGAAAGGCAGGAAGCAAGTAAGAGAACAAATTGATGTTTATGGTTGCCAACTTATCTGTCAGTACAAATGGTGCATCCTGGTGAATATTTAATTAAGTGACGTTATGCCAATACGAGTTATAGTCATAGCCAATTACCATTGTTTGGACGCTAACTCAAATTATACCTACAGTCACTTTTATTTAATCGAGAAAGGTAGAAAACAATGGACAGGATTCTACAACCCCCCGCCGGGTCGGAGAATCGTCGGGGGGCGGGTTGAATCCTGACCCCGCGGGCTGCCGAATTCTCCGGCGCCGGGGATTTGGCGGGAACGGGAATTGCACCGCACCGGTCGGCGGCCGCTAGCAGCGGCCCCTCCGGCGATATTCCGGCCAGCGATGGGCCGAGTGGCCGCCTGTTTTTGGCCAGTCCCGCCGTATATTACACCAGGTATTTGTCGGCGGGACCTGGCTGCGTGGGTGGCCTCCGGGGGGGGGGGGGGGGGGGGGGAGAGAGAGATCTGGTCCCAGGAGCTGCCCCCACGGTGGCCTGGCCCGCAATCGGGGCCCACCGGTCCACGGGCGGGCCTGTGCCGTGGGGGCACTCTATTCTTCCGCGTCGGCCACTGTGGTCCCCCGCGATGGCCGACGCGGAGATGAATCGCCCCTGCGCATGCGCTGGGATGACACAGCACACGCTGGTGCTCCCGCGCATGCGCCAAATCGTGCCGGCCGGCAGAGGCCCTTCGGCGCCAAGCCCCTTCCCCGCCGGCCGGTGAGGGGCAAACCACTCCGGCGCCGGCCTAGCCCCTGAAGGTGCGGAATTGGGGCGGCCCGACGCCAGAGTGGTTCACGCCACTCCTTCTCGTTGGAGTTGCCTGCCCCACCAATTCCCGCAGGATCCCGCCCAATATCTTTTTTTGGAAAAAACATTTTATTGAACTATGGGAATGAATTCCCACAGAACATTGATTAATTTATAGGTTGTATAATTTCTGGCCACTAACCAGCAGTAAAATAAGAAAAGGAATTATTTTTAGATTTAAGGTAGACATACAAAAGAACAAACATATGAATTAGGAGTAGAAGTAGGCCTCTCGGTCCTTCATGCCTGCTCTGCCATTCAATAAGATTCATGGCTGATTTGATTGTAACCTCAATACCACATTTCTGGCTACCCCGATAACCGTTTACCCCCTGGTTTACCAAGCATCTGTCCAACACTGCCTTAAAAATATTGAATGGGGCAGCACGGTGGCACAAGCCTCACAGCACCAGGGACCGGGTTCAATTACGGCCTTCTGTGACTGTGTGGAGTTTTTTAGGTTCTCCCTATGTCTGCATGGGTTTCCTCCAGATGCTCTGGTGTCCTCCCACAGACCAAAGATGTGCAGGTTAGGTGGATTGACCATGTTGAATTGCCCTTTCGTGTCCAAAAAATGTTAGATGTGGTTACTGGGTTTCTGACAGGGTGGGGGCTTGGACCTAGATAAGGTACTCTTTCAGAGAGACGGTCCGGACTCGATGGGCCAAGTTGCCTGCTTCTGCACTATAGGGATTCTCTTATTCTATGACTCTGCTTCCACCACCTTTTGAGAAAGAGACTTCCAGTGAGTCACAACCCCCTGAGAAAAAACATTTCTCCTCATCTCCATCTTAAATGAATGACCCCTTATTGTTAAACAGTGACCCCTAATTCTGGACTCCGCAGCAAGAGGGAATATCTGCTCCACGTCCAATATGTCAAGTCCCTTCAGGCTGGCTGGAACGTTTAGCAGGTGTCTCAGGCTGTGGGAACCTTCACTGGGGAGTCACTTTAACTTATATTCACCTGGGCATTCACAGAAGATTCACCTCAGGTCTGTTTAATTCTAACTTGCTCCCACGTCCACCAGATTAACTATCAGCCTCACTGAGATGAGACTAGAGTTCTCAACATGAGAGTTTAGAAAGGATTTTCAAACAACCCACCCTGCCTGCAGCTGGTCACTGGATTGGATCCACTCAACCTCAGCTTGAATTTTTAATCGTACTTCGTGTCCAGTTTCCTTATAATGTCCACCAGCTCAGGTGAGAAGGATGCAGAACCTCCAGCTGGGGTGTTTGAGAGAGATTGAAAAATAACTTTCTTCAGCTCTGTGATCAAAGAAAAATTAAACTCCTACTAAAACGAGCACCCCAGCTGAACCCATACATCTCCCATCCCAACCATGGCAATATACCATCCCTACTAATACTAAGACGAAAAGAACAATCACTCCAGCCCCTGCCAGGGGAGACCCCAACCCGTGAAGAAGAAGAACTATCAAGACCCCCAACAGTTGGGCATCCTGGGAGGGAGCGCTGATAACCCCGTCCCTGGTACAACCAGGGGAGCCTTTCCCAGACTACCGAACTAGACCAGGATTAGAAACAGCACCTTCCTCACCCATAGAACATTACAGCGCAGTACAGGCCCTTCGGACCTCGATGTTGCGCTGACCTGTGAAACCACTTTAAAGCCCATCTACACTATTCCCTTATCATCCATATGTTTATCCAATTACCATTTAAATGCCCTTAATGTTGGCGAGTCCATTACTGTTGCAGGCAGGGCATTCCACGCCCTTACTACTCTCTGAGTAAAGAACCTACCTCTGACATCTGTCCTACATCTATCTCCCCTCAATTTAAAGCTATGTCCCCTCGTGCTAAACATCACCATCCGAGGAATAAGGCTCTCACTGTCCACCCTATCTAATCCTCTGATCATCTTGTATGCCTCTATTCAGTCACCTCTTAACCTTCTTCCCTCTAATGAAAACAGCCTCAAGTCCCTCAGCCTTTCCTCATAAGATCTTCCCTCCATACCAGGCAACATCCTGGTAAATCTCCTCTGCACCCTTTCCAATGCTTCCACATCCTTCCTATAATGCGGCGACCAGAACTGCACGCAATACTGCCGCACCAGTGTTTTATACAGCTGCAACATGACCTCATGGCTCCGAAACTCAATCCCTCTACCAATAAAAGCTAACACACCGTACGCCTTCTTAACAACCCTATCAACCTGGGATTTATGTACATGGACACCGAGATCTCTCTGCTCATCCACACTACCAATAATCTTACCATTAGCCCAGTACTTTGTATTCCTGTTACTCCTTCCAAAATGAATCACCTCAGACTTTTCTGCATTAAACTCTATTTGCCACCTCTCAGCCCAGCTCTGCAGCCTATCTATGTCCCTCTGTAACCTGCAACATACTTCCACACTGTCCACAACTCCACCGCCTTTAGTGTCATCCACAAATTTACTCACCCATCCTTCTACGCCCCCCTCCAGGTCATTTATAAAAATGACAAACAGCGGTGGCCCCAAAACAGATCTTCGTGGTACACCACTAGTAACTGAACTCCAAGCTGAACATTTCCCATCAACCACCACCCTCTGTCTTCTTACAGCTAGCCAATTACTGATCCAAATCGCTAAATCACCCTCAAACCCATGCCTCCGTATTTTCTGCAATAGCCTACCGTGGGGAACCTTATCAAACGCTTTACTGAAATCCATATACACCACATCAACTGCTTTACCCTCGTCCACCTGTTTGGTCACCTTCTCAAAGAACTCAATAAGGTTTGTGAGGCACGACCTACCCTTCACAAAACTGTGTTGACTATCCCTAATCAAATTATTCCTTTCTACATGATTATAAATCCTATCTCTTATACTCCTTTCCAAGACTTTGCCCACAACAGAAGTAAGGCTCACTTGTCTATAGTTACCGGGGTTGTCTCTACTCCCCTTCTTGAACAAGGTGACAAGATTTGCTATCCTCCAGTCTTCTGGCACTATTCCTGTAGACAATGATGACATAAAGATCAAAGCCAAAGGCTCTGCAATCTTCTCCCTAGCTTCGCAGAGAATCCTAGGATAAATCCCATCTGGCCCAGGGGATTTATCTATTTTCACACTTTCCAGAATTGCTAACACCTCCTCCTTCTGAACCTCAATCCCGTCTAGTCTAGTAGCCTGTATCTCAGTATTCTCCTCGACAACATTGTCTTTTTCCTGTGTGAATACTGATGGAAAATATTCATTTAGCGCCTCTCCTATCTCCTCGGACTCCACGCACAACTTCCCACTCATGTCCCCTCCTGGCTCTTCTTAGCTCTCTCTTTAGGCTCTTCCTGGCTAACTTGTAACTCTCAAGTGCCCTAGCTGAACCTTCACGCCGCATCTTTACATAAGCATCCTTTTTTCTCTTGACAAGTGATTCAACTACTTTAGTAAACCACGGTTCCCTCCTCGACCACTTCTTCCCTGCCTGACAGGTACATACTTATCAAGGGCACGCAGTAGCTGTTCCTTGAACAAGCTCCACATTTCCATTGTGCCCATCCCCTGCAGTTTTCCTCTCCATCCGATGCATCCTAAGTCTTGCCTAATTGCATCATAATTGCCTTTCCCCCAGCTATAACACTTGCCCTGCGGTATATACCTATCCCTTTCCATCGCTAAAGTAAACTTAACCGAATTGTGGTCACTATTACCAAAGTGCTCACCTACCTCCAAATCTAACACCTGGCCTGGTTCATTACCCAGTACCAAATCCAAAGTGGCCTCACCTCTTGTTGGCCTATCTACATACTGCACACATTGGACAAAAACGGACCCATCTAAAGTACTCGAACTATAGCGTTTCCAGTCAATATTTGGCAATTTAAGTCTGCCATAACAACTACCCTGTTGCTTTCGCTCCTATCCAGAAACATCTTTGCAATCCTTTCCTCTACATTTCTGGAACTTTTCAGAAGCCGATAGAAAACTCCCAACAGGGTGACCTCTCGTTTCCTGTTTCTAACCTCAGCCCATACTACCTCAGTAGACGAGTCCTCATCAAACGTCCTTTCTGTCACCGTAATACTGTCCTTGACTAACAATGCCACACCTCCCCCTCTTTTACCACCTTCCCTGAGCTTACTGAAACATCTGAACCCCGGAACCTGCAACAATCATTCCTGTCCCTGCTCTATCCATGTCTTCGAAATGGCCACAACATCGAAGTCCCAGGTACCAACCTAATGCACGATCAATTACACAAAGACGAGAGTAGGATGTAATCGAGGCTTTATTGCACTGAGATGTGTGGCCTCCTACAGCAGCTGATGAAATGGCTGCTGTACTGGGAGCACACATATTTATACTCCGCCTACTGGGTGGAACCAGCAGGCAGGGATCTACCCCCGTACCTGTAGTACAGGGGCCTTACCGTAAAGCACCTATATCAACATCCTATATATACAATATATACATCAATGGTGACTACCACATTCACCCCCTGTTAAAAAAAATGAGTCCGGCGGGGGTGGTGGAGAACTATATGTAGAAAGTTGTGTTTTAAAAGTACAGATAATATTACAAATTCAGGCAGTCCGGTGCCTTGCTCTGTCGTTGAGAGCTGCTGGTGGTGACTCCGGCAGCAGCTTGGTCTTCGGTGACTCCGGGAGCGTATTGAAATCCTCTTCATCCCCGGGTTTGTGCAAGGGGAGGACTGATTGTCCCGGAACGGGAGCTGCGGTGGGGTGTGCCGGGGGAGAGGAGGGTGGCGGGGGGAGGGGGGGGGTGGAACCAGCTGGTGCCAGGTCATTGAGGGAGACTGTGTCTTGGCGGCCGTCGGGTTACGCTACGTAGGCGTACTGCGGGCTGGCGTGAAGTAGCTGTACCCTCTCAACCAATGGGTCCGCCTTGTGGAGTCAAACGTGTCTACGGAGGAGAACAGGCTCTGGGGTTGCCAGCCATGTCGGGAGCGAAACCCCGGGGGTGGACTTCCTAGGGAAGGCAAAGAGACATTCATGGGGGGTTTCTTTAGTCGCGGTGCACAAGAGCGACCGAATGGAGTGAAGGGCGTCGGGGAGGACCTCCTGCCAGCGGGAGGCCGGGAGATATCTGGTCCGTAGGGCCAGTCCCATTCTCCACCTGCCCGTTTCCCCTGGGGTTGTAGCTGGTCGTCCTGCTTGAGGCAATGCCCCTGTTGAGCAGGTACTGGCACAGCTCCTCGCTCATGAATGAGGATTCCCGGTCGCTGTGGACGTAGGCGGGGAAGCCGAACAGAGCCAAGATGGTGTTGAGGGCTTTGATGACGGTGGCAGATGTCATGTCAGGGCATGGGACGGCGAAGGGGAATCTGGAATATTCATCGACCACACTGAGAAAATACATGTTGCGGTCGGTGGAGGGGAGGGGCCCTTTGAAGTCCACGCTGAGGCGTTCAAAGGGACGGGAGGCCTTCACCAGGCGCGCATGGTCTGGTCGGTAGAAGTGCGGTTTACACTCCGCGCATACCTGACAGTCTCTGCTGATCGCCCTGACTTCCTCGATGGAGTAGGGCAGGTTGCGGGCCTTAATGAAATGGTAAAAACGTGTGACCCCTGGGTGACCGAGGTTGTCGTGCAGGGTCCGGAGTTGGTCCACTTGTGCGCTGGCACATAGCCTCGGGATAGGGTATCGGGGGGGCTCGTTGAGCTTACCGGGGCGGTACAAAATCTTGTAATTGTAAGTGGAGAGCTCGATCCTCCACCTCAAGATTTTATCGTTTTTGATCCCGCTGTGTGTTATTAAACATGAAGGCAACCGACCATTGGTCAGTGAGGAGAGTGAATCTCCTGCCGGCCAGGTAATGCTTCCAATGCCGCACAGCTTTAACGATGGTTTGGGCCTCTTTTTCGACGGAGGAGTGCCGAATTTCGGAGGCATGGAGGGTGCGGGAAAAGAATGCCACGGGCCTGCCTGCCTGGTTGAGGGTGGCGGCCAGAGCGACGTCTGATGCATCGCTCTCGACTTGGAAGGGGAGCGTCTCGTCGACCGCGTGCATCGCAGCCTTGGCGATGTCGGCCTTGATACGGTTAAAGGCCTGGTGAGCCTCAGCCGTCAGAGGAAAAACAGTGGATTGAATGAGTGGGTGGGCCTGGTCAGCATAGTTTGGGACGCACTGGGCGTAATACGAAAAGAACCCCAGGCAATGTTTGAGGGCCTTGGGGCAGTGGGGGAGGGGGAGGTCCATGAGGGGCGCATGCGATCCGGGTCGGGCCCCAGAACTCCGTTTTGGACCACATAGCCGAGGATAGCTAAATCCTTCAGTAGCGCCATGGCCTCTGCGTAGGTCGGCGCGTCTTGGGCAAGTGGAAAGACGTTGGAGCTCAGCCGCATGTAAAGAGCTCCTGTGCTTCTGGAATTTCGTCTGGCGCATACCCGATATACGCTTCAAAACAGGCTAGCCAATGTTCAATGTCCTTTTTTGGCGTTGTCTGATTGCGGATGCACCTGCAGGCGATCCGGCTTGATGCGGAGGTCCATCTTCTGAACACTCAGTGTAATAAATTGATGCACGATGAATTACACAAAGACGAGAGTAGGATGTAATCGAGGCTTTATTACAATGAGATGTGTGGCCTCCTACAGCAGCTGACAAAATGGCTGCTGTACTGGGAGCACACATATTTATACTCCGCCTACTGGGCGGAACCAGCAGGCAGGGATCTACCCCCGTACCTGTAGTACAGGGGCCTTACCGTAAAGCACCTATATCAACATCCTATATATACAATATATAGATCAGTGGTGACTACCACACAACCCATGCTGCAAGTTCACCCACCTTATTCCGGATGCTCCTGGCATTGAAGTAGACACACTTCAAACCACCTTCCTGCCCGCTGGTACACTCCTGCGACCTTGAAACCTTCCTCATGACCTTACTACGCTCAACCTCCTGCACACTGGAGCTACAATTCAGGTTCCCAGCCCCCTGCTGAATTAGTTTAAACCCTCCCGATGAGCATTAGCGAATGTTCCCCCCAGGATATTGGTACCCCTCTGGTTCAGGTGTAGGCAATCCTGTTTGTAGAGGTCCCACCAACCCCAGTATGAGCCCCAATTATCCAGGTATCTGAATCTCTCCCTCCTGCACCATCCCTGTAGCCACGTATTCAACTGTTCTCTCTCCCTATTCCTCGTCTCGCTAGCACGTGGCATGGGTAACAAGCCAGAGCTAATAACTCTGTTTGTTCTAGCTCTAAGATTCCACCCTAGCTCCCTGAAGAGGGACCCAGGTGAAGAGAGAACGAAAGAAGCCCCCCAGAGGAGATGAGTCTGGAATGACTACCATTACAGAAAGGAAACCAAGAGCTATCCATCTACTCAACAACCCAACTACAATTAACCAATCTCACCTCAGCGTGCGCCATTGTTAATTCTTCTTGCTCTAATAGCTCAAACGAGGACCACAGAGAGAGACCTAAGTGAAAGATGACTCAATCTCAAGGAAGAATCAGAAGAAACCAAGTCCTCTCAGCATAAACAATCTTAAATTCAAATACCCCCAAATAATAAAACTATATAAATCAAAAAAACCACAACATGGGTTAGCTCTAACTGGAGGCTACCCTCAATCACAGTGAAGACTGAACTAAACCTACCAACCCCAACCATCTATCTTTCACCCTGCTCCAGCTCCACTCGTCCTTCTTTACATGCGGCAAGATAGGGAATGACAAAACAAAACATCCCTACCTCAGCCACAAGGATTATAAACATAATGGGGAACGTCCCGCTGAGGCCACACTCAGTCCCATTTCCTGCACTGAGGAGCTCCGCTCACCAGTGCACAAAGGGATCCAGCACCATTTTTAAATGGTGCCTGAATCTCTCGATCCACCCGACCCGACTCCCGGATCCTCAATAACTCACCTGTTGGGGGGGAACCTCGTGTTCCCCGCACCCCACCTCATAAAGACAGGGTACTCTGGGCCTGATCCCTGGTGTGGGCAAAATGCCACCCACAGCCAGCCTGGCAGTGCCACTTGGGTGCCCTGGCAGTGGCAAGCAGGCACGCACCCAGGTGACACTGCCAGGGTGCCAGGCTGGCAGTGCCAAGATGCCCAGGTAGCATCGACAGTGCCAGGGTGACACCCAGCCCAGATACCAACCACCCGGGGCCTCCAGTTGCCTGGGAGACACTCCACATGCCGTTCCCCTGGTTCCAGTTTGTGGGGACCAGTGCTAAATGGTCTCTGGCTAGGGTCTCCTCGGTGAGGCCATCAGATCCCATGAGGCAGTAGATCTGGCGTCGGCTCACTTAACTCTGCAAGTTTGGGTCCCATCCATTAGATCTCGCGAGGCATAATGACCGTTGGGAATCCAGCAAGAGGCTTCTTGCGGGATCTACCGGCCATGTCCTGAATTGATTCCGGCGGGATGTGGCCAGTGAATCGCGCCAAATAATTAAAAAGGAGCAAAACTGTGCACAGATCACATTTTACATGATCGAGTCAGCATGATTTTCCTCGCACATGATCGACACCATCTGCTATTGCGCTCACATTTTGGACTCCCTTGCAGGAGAAAGAACAACATTAAATATTGAATAATCAACAATATAATAAAAGTCGTAATGTCCAGGATTATAGAAGAATTGCAGAGTAAATTGCAGGCTGAAGACATCATCCATATTGCATGAGAAGATAAAGAATAAGCCAGGATCAGCGAGCACTCTTCAAGATCCCTCAAGGATTCAACGATCAAAGCACAAGACGTCATCACTTCTCCCATGCCGTCTCTCTGACGTCCAGGTACTCCACAGCCTGGGCCCCAGTCAGCGGAGGGGGGGGGGGGGGGGGGGGTGCTGGAAGGACTCTACCCATTCAGCCCTCCAACCCCTCACGGTTAGCATTGAGAATAGGACGATATAGGACCAGCGATCAGTGGGTCCAACTGACCACTGGCCTCGAAGTTCAGGGGCTGGATTCTCCGCCCCGCCATGCCAGCAGTATTCTCCGTTACGCCGGCTGGTAAATGGGGTTTCCCATTATAGGGCAGCCCCACGCTGTCGGGAAACCCCCGGGCGCCGACAAAACGGAGAATCGCACCGGCGGAGAATCCCACCCCAGATTAATTGTGCTCCATTGAATAAAGTGCTCCTTTGAGTGCAAGAACTCTTTCATGCTTTCCCACATGTACCCAGCAATTCCTCAAAGTGAACTCTGACGATCTGTATCGCAGAGCTGAGATCTTCAACAAAGACAATATTTTCAATGCCAGCCATCTTCCAGATGCACACAGCACCACTGAAGCAAGAGCCTGCTCAACAGCAACTAGGCCACTGCAAGCTGGGCCTTACAGTAGCCCAACCCCACCACCATGAACAAAAGAGGATTTTAGCATTTTATCTCGGCCCTTCGTTCCAAAAGCACCATCCGGTAACCTCCAGGGACATAGTGCAAACCATTTAACCCAAGAAAAAGCAAATATGAAATGTGAACCAGGATAAAACAAAGGATTACAGGATGAGCAAAGCCGGAACTCGCAAAACCTCAACCGCTCCCACGCTCACATCACGTGACCCCCACCACCACCACCACCACCAATCTACATTGTTGATGAATAAATGCCTTACACCATTCCTGCCTTGTAAAGTAAATATCTCTTGTTCTCCGCCTAGTCACTTCATACCATATTTTATTTTGGTTTGGCCTCATTCCCCAATTCTTACATTGCCAGGACAACATGTGTACATGGTGAGAACACCAAATAGATCCATTTTATTTCTTCATAAGTCATAAAAGCATAGAATTATACAGACGGAGGACCATTGTGCCTGCTCTTTGAAAATATTATCCAATTGTTCCACTCCCTTGTTTTTTTCCCATAGTCATAGAACCATAGAATTTCTACAGTGCATTAGGGAGGCCATTCGGCCCTTCAAGTCTGCACTCACTGAAAGAGAGCCCTATCCTACTTCCCTCCCCTATCCCCGTAACCCTACCTACCAAGTCTTTGGACACTAAGGGGCAATTTAGCATGGCCAATCCATCTAACCTGCACATCTTTGGACTGTGGAAGGAAACCTGAGGAAACCAGGGACAACGTGCAAATTCCACACAGACAGTCACCCAAGGCCGGAATTGAACTTGGGTCCCTGGCGCTGTGAGGCAGCGGTGCTAACCACTGTGCCGCCATGCCGCCCCCAGAAAAATTTCCCCCTTTCAATCATATTCCAATTCTCTTCTGAAAATTATTTTTGAATCTGCTTCCACCACCATTTCAGACATTGAATTCCAGATCACAACAGCTCGCTGTGTAAAATAAACGTTCCTTATCTTAATTTGGTTCTTTTACCGATAATCTTAAATCTGTATTCCCTGGTTACTGGTCACCTGTGAGTGGAAACGGTTTCTCCAATTTAAGCAATCAATGCCCCTCATAATTTTGAATATCTCTATCAAATCTCTCCTTAACCTTCTCTCCCCTAAGAAGAACAATCAGGGCTTTTCTAGATCCTCCAAACTGAAGTTCCTCATCGCTGGCACAATTCTAATAAATTTCCTTTGCACTTTCACCAAGATATTGACAATTTATTGTATGCTTGCCTAACTTACCCTATTTGTGACATGATTGCACAAGATCTGACACTGAGACAGAAGTGATATTGCTCCAGCAGTGAGTGAATTCATAGAATCATGGAATAGTACAGCACAGAAGGAAGTCATTTGGCCACCATATCCTTGTTAGCTTCTGTCCCTTAAAATCATTGCAAAACGGTGCAGTAAACTTTGTGTTATCTGGCACTCTACCAACCGGAATTCTCTACTAACCCGAATTTCTGATGTTCCCTAAATGCGAATCATCACTTTACCAACCGGAAACCATTCAGAAGTTGTCCCAAACCCAAAACTTTCCCAGGTCACCTTGGTTTGGCTAGGCAAGCTTCCGGTAGACGCACTGTTGGTCCTTCTTGTTCATAGCTGCCATTGTAATCTTTTATTTTTGCTACTGTGTGAATTATAAGCCCCATCCTGCCATTATGGTATCCAATAAACCAGAGAAAAGCTGAGGTGACAAGCACAAAAGAGTTACATTGACACTAGCGCAGAAAATTGGCATCTGTAAACAAATTGAAAAAGATGAAAATCAGAAAGTTTTGGTGAATGAATGTATTATTGGCTCATCCACAATATATAACATCAGGGGTCAAAATGTGCAATTACTAAAGTTTTTTGCTAGTTCCGAATCAAATAATGCTGCTGAAGGACACTGTACTCTACTTGCACCTAAGTTAGAGCAGCTCGACAATGTTTCATATGAATGGTAAATAAGCAAGCTGACACCAGGGATTTATTCAAGAAAGCTTCCAGGGCTCGTACGAGGACCCAATCTCTTATTCCTTCAATACATTCAGGGAGAGGTATACGAGATACTGAGAATTAGCTCCTGAGTGCCTGTATATTATTTTGTACTTTACATTTTGATGTACTGTGGAGGCTTAGACTAACAGAGGGGGGTGGGAGGGTTCGGATAAAGGGAAATTTGTAAATCCAAAAAGAAAGGTCAAGGTAATGGAACAGTATAACGATATAGATGAAGATAAGTAGAGTGAAACAGGAACGGGCAGTGAGTTTAAGAAAAAATGTACATCAGTGAATAAGGTCACCTCAATGATTAGAAGTAAAAAAAATGAAATTAAAGTTTTTTTTATCTGCAAGCACGAAGCATCTGCAATACATCAATTGATGACTTAGATCTAATCACCATTACAGAAACATGGTTATGAGGTAATCAAATTTGGGAAATAAATCTTTCAGGTATGCAATATTTCGGAAAGACATTCGCGATGGCAAAGGAGATGGAAGAGCCCTTAAAGTAAAGGATAACATATGTACAGTAGTGAGAAAGGGTCTTGCCTTTGAAGATCATGAAATAGAATCAGTATGATTGGAAATAAGGAATGGCAAGAGTAAGAAAACACTGCTGGGAGTAACCCTTCCCTAACAGTAGTTATACCATTGGGCAAAGCATTAACAAGAAATGATTGGAGGTTGTAACAAAGAAAATGTAATAATTGTGGGGACTTTAATCAAAAATATAAACTGCGAGAATCATATTTGCAAGAAGGATACAGAAAATGAGTTTTTGGAATGTTTTTGTGACAGCTTCTTGGAGCAGTATGTAGTGGAACCAACTAGGGATAAAGAAATCTTCGACCTAATATTGTGCAATGAAGCAGGGTTAATTAGTAATTTCACAGTAAATATTCCCTTGGAAATAGTGACCACAGTACCATTCAATTCCTTATTAAGTTTGAAAGTGACATATTCCAATCAAAAAAAAAATCTTAAACTTAAATAAAGCTAAGATTGATTGGGTAAATATACTAAAGGTTATGGAGATAAATGAACAGTACGAAAAAAATTAAAGAAGCAATTCGTAATATTCATTCAAAATGCATCCCGTTGACAGCGGCCCTCCCCAGCAATTTTCCAGCCCCAATGGGCCGAGCAGCCGTCCATTTTTGGCCAGTCCCGCCGGCGTGGATCACTCAACTCACACACGGCAGGACCTGGCATGTGAGTATGCGGGTGCGGTCCTCGGGGGACCGCGGGGGAATTCAACCCCGGGGGGGGCCCCACGGTGGCCTGGCCTTCGATTGGGGCCCATCGATCTGCGGGCGGGCTTGTTCCGTGGGAACACTTCTTTTTTCCACGCCGGGTCCCTGTAGGGCTCCGCCATATTGCCCGGGGGCCAGCGTGGAGAAGAGAACCCCCTGTGCATGCGTGAAAATACGTCAGCCGTTCTGCGCATGCGTGGAATTATGCTGGCCGTTCTGCGCAGGCGCAAGATCACGCCAGCCATTCCACGCATGCGCGATCTCGCGCTGGAGCTTTGGCACCGGCTGGAGAAGTACCAACCCCTCCGCCGTCCACCTAGCCCCCGAAAATGCAGAGAATTCCGCACTTTCGGGGGCTGTTGACGACAGAGTGGTTGGCGCCGGTTTTCCTGCCGGCGTGGGGACTTAGTCCCCAAAAGAGAGAATCCTGCCCAAAGGATTGGATTCTCCATCCAGCGACGCCAGAATCGCAAAACGCGATTGGGCAGAGAATTGCGTGTGAGCCAAAAATCGTGGCCGGTGCCGGGCGCCCGACAGAATGCCATGCTCTGAAACCTCGACAGCGACGTCAGTGCATTCTACTCCACACATCTGTAAATGCCGTTGGCATATCATTAACAGGCGGGACCCAGTATTCTCCGAGGCTTCTGCAATGCTCCACCTGTGCCAGGAGGAATTACCGACGCCAAGTTTCACTTGCGATTTTAAACATCGGGAAGCAGGTGCAGTGGCTGCTGAGGGAGAGAGGAGCACATTTCATAGAATTTACAGTGCAGTAGGTGGTCATTCAGCCCATCGAGTCTGCACCGACCTTGGAAAGAGCATCCTACCTAAGCCCTACGCCTCCACCCTATCCCCTTTATCGCCGTAACCCAGGGAGTAGGACATGTCCACAGGGGCATGGCTGTGGGCTGCCAGTCCTGCCGCTGGCAGGGCTGGCTGGAGAGGAGGGAGGGTGGGGAGAGGTGTAGTGGGGGGTAGCGGATGGAGTGATCATGGATTGGGCTGTGATGTCGGGGTAACCCCGAGGACCGGGAGGTGGTGTCCAGGCACGGACAACCATTGCCACGGCCTGCAAGGCAGCCATCTTTGCGCACCCCACTATCCGCAGATTTACACCGGCCATATGCATGCACCCCCCCTCCCCCCCCCCCCCCCGAATCCCCAAACCTTTCTCTTCACCCCACCAACCCACCTACATCCAAAGCCGGATGCCATGTGCCGGAGGGGCATCACGCGGGCCACCCAAGGGCAACGCCCATGTTAGACCCTACAGGAAGGTGCTGAACGAGGGCCAGCCTCTGGTACCTCTGCCGCAGGGACGGGTGCCGGGGCCAGAGGCCCCTGTGTTGCCTGGCACCGATGGGGCCAGGGGTGTGGTGCAGGAGGCAGAGTGTCAGGGAGAACGGCCGGGTAAGGGTTTGGGGATGGGAGAGAAGGGAGTGGGGGAGAGAGACGTGAGTGTGCAGAGGCTGCAGTGCAGGCTGGGAACACCGTGTAGCCCATTGGACCTGGTTGGGCACAGGGGTGCACACCATGGTCGTTCACCCTCCGCAGACAATGGATTTCGGAATCCAGAATGGTTGCCATCTGCCTTGCTGCTGCAGCCCAGGGGGGTGCACCAAAACTGTACGAGCAGGAGTTACTTGGAGAGAAACCTGCAGCAGTGGAGCCTGCCCCAGAGGAACAGGAACCAGCTGGTGAGGATGGAGAGCCGCCACCCAACAGGCCGAGGAGAAGGTGAGAAGGAGGTGTCTGGACCAGCAGTGCCTGTCCTTCGCGGACCTGCCGGACCGGCATGTAGTCAAAGACTCCGGCTGAGCATGAGGACTTTACAGCATATCTGCCGGTTCATGGTGCACCTGGAGCCATGTGGGTCTGGGGGAAGGCACCCGCTCCCGGTGGCCGTCAAGGTGACAATCGCCCTGAACATCTTCACCATGGAGTCCTCCCAGGGACCGAGTGGGGATCTTTCAGGGATCTCGCAGACCTCGGTGCACAGGTAATGGAGGCCCTATATACCCGCTCGGCACAATATATCAAATTCAATGTGGACCGAGCCCAACAGGATGCCCGGGCAGCGGGGTTTGCTGCCATCACCGAATGCACCAGGTTCAGGGGGTGATAAACAGCTGATGTGCAACCACGAGATGCAGATCATGCATGCTGCACCCAATACCCGGGGAGCGTGCACAACGCCTTCATCCTGGCATACCGCCGAGTGAGGGGTTGGCTCCTGGATGACAGGGGCTATCCGATGCGGTCATGGCTGATGACGCCTATCTAGTGGCAACAGGCCAATGAAGAGACCCACAACAATGGTCTCCATGCCGCGACCAGGGGCGTGATCGTGCGGTTCATCGGCTTCCTGAAGATGCAGTTCAGGAGCCCCTGGAGGGACCTTCCAATATAGTGCTAGGAAAGTCTACCACATCATGGTGGCCTGCTGCTTCCTTCACAACATCGCAGAGCAGAGCTGGAGGAGGAAGATGAACGTCAGGCCTCTTACAACGAGGAGAATGCGGGGGAGGGCCTGGATGGCACAATCTGCACCAGGACCAGCGCGCACAAGGCGCTCAAATCGCTTCCAGGTTTGTCGACTAGGGGACCTGGCCGATGGCACAAACCTCTCATCCCACCCAACCCCCTCTACTTCCAGCTGGCCATCCCCTCCCATGTCCACCCTCCCTGCACCAACGCCCCTTCCCCCTTCCGCACCTGCACTCCCTCCATTATTTCACCTGCCTCACTGCGGGGTGTGGGCCCTGGGTTGGCAGTAAAAGCGGGTCTGGTCAATGGGATGACCCACTCCACGATGAGCTCTGGTACTCTGCACCTTTCGACAATGTCTGACTTCTGCCCAAATACAACATTCCATCGACCACTTGGGTGATCCCTACATGCGAGCTGACCACTCCATCGCAAGGTCCCGCCGAACCCTTGGGGTGGGGGTGGTGAGGTGGTGGGGGAGATTGAGGTGGAGCGGAATGGGGATGGGGCTGGGTATCAGGGTGGTGAGCGGCAGCTGAACTGGGGGCCCCGCCCATGTCCATCTCCAACTGCTGCCCATCTCCCTTCCTGCACCCCAGCAGAACCTCTGCAGACAGTCCAGCCCAGCCCATCCCTCACACCCTTCTAACAGCACCGAGGCAGATTGAAATGTTTGTGCACAGGTGTTTATTGTGAAAAGGTGAACATTTATGTACAAGTCTGTGCCCTAGCCCCGAACACTATCCTGTGTGCTACACCCGTGCCAACTTAACTGATGTCTAGCTTTCTGGTCTCACGGGCCCTAAAGCCAGGTGATCCTGCAAAACACAAGACGTGACGCACAGTTGGATCGCAGGTTGTGGTAGTGTGGTATGGGCGTAGTGTGGGGGTACTGGGGTGGTGTGGGGGTACTGGGGTGGTGTGGGGCTGGTGGGGGTTGTGTCTTGCATGCCATAGAGAGACCGCAAATCAGTGGGGGCTCACTTTGTTTGCCCAATACCGACCTCCAGCTCAGCGACTGTCCTCTCCCTGGATCCAGCGACCAGGTCCAGTGCCTGCCTCTCCACGACACTAGGGGCCACAGTCCGGTGGTCCCTCTCTGGTCTTCTCTCTCTCCCTGCGGTTATGCGCCACCTTCTGGGGGATGGCGGGGACAGAAAGTGCAAAGTGTTAGGCAGTTGGACGCATGCGACACAGTGTGTGGACAGCTGGTGGCCTTTGTGAACACGGCACCCAGCCACAGCGGGCGGTATGGGTGTACGGGTGATGGCATGTGGTGCAGGGTGGGATGCAAGCAGACTGCCGGCGGATGGGGTTTGGTCGCCCTCTGGATGGGGGTCGTTGCGGGCGGGTTATGGTCTGAGGGACAGGGGTTGCTGCAAGGGACTCGATGCTGCCTACTCACCCTGGCCGCCCTGAGCAGGTCATGCAGTTCCTTCCGGCACTGCTGGGCGGTCCTGGCGGAGAGGCCCACGGCCTTTGCCCCCTGCACCCATGCCCGGTGCACCGTGGTGGGTGGCAGCCTCCTTCCCACACTGGGGAACAGGGTGGCCTGCCTCTTCTCCACCATGTCCAAAAGGGTCTCCAGCTCTGCACCCGCGAACCAGAGTGCAGCTCTTCATGCTGCCATCTTGTTGGTTGGGATGAGTGTGTGTGGTGAGTGGAGTGCTTATATATGGTTGCAGCTTGTCAACCTCCTGAGAAGCAAACCCGACCCTGCTGAATCGGACATCAATTGCCATTCGAATCGCTTGAGTTCCACGTTGCACTGGTGCTAGCCCATTAATTGCTCAGGACCGGCACCGATTCTGTGGTCGTAGATGTTCACCGTTTCAGTCCCGGTGTCAACACTTAGTCTCTGAAATGGACAATCCCTGCCGAAGCAGTGAAGAAACGTAAGGGATCCAACAAATTTCAGGACCTGATGGTCTACATCCTAGGGTTCTAAAAGAGATGGTTGCACAGGTAGTGGATGTGCTAGCTATGATTTTCCAAAATTCCTTAGATTCAGACAGTTCCACTAGATTGGAAGTTGGAAAATTTTACACTGCTTTTTAAGAAGGGAGGGAGAGACAAAACAGTAAAATACAGGGCAGTTTGTCTAACATTGATGATTGGGGAAATGCTACAATCAATTATTAAGGAATTTTAACAATGCACTTAGAAAATGATTGTTTTGTTATACTCTTGACGTAGCATAAGCTGCTTCCTTGATGTGCACTCTGACAAAGGAAGGTTCAGACTTGGAGATAGCTTTAACATGTTTATTAAACTATTAACAATTCTCCTACTTGGATTCGATGCTACTGTTAATCCTTCTATAGCTACTCAGACTAACTAACCAGTCTGCTACAATCCATGTGGTGGGTGTGATGTTCCATAAATCCTGTGTCTGTACTCACTGAGTGTCTCCACTGGGAAGAGACTGAGCATGTGTGATGTGTCCTTTCATATGGGATGGTATAATGCCCTCCTGTGGTAGTGTCACCTCTGTGTGTATTGTGACTGCCCATTGGTCGTGTCCTATCTTACTGACCTATTGGTTGACTGTCTGTGTGTCATGTCTCTGATGTTCCCTCTAGTGTCTAGCTAGGTGTAGTGTATGTACATTAACCCATTGTGTACTTACAGTGATGTATATCACCACATCCCCCCTTTTACGTGTTACATATTTTCTGTACAGTGTTAAAGAAAATTGAACAAACTATGTAGATGAGTGATACTCTGTACAAGTTATGATAACAGTGATCATTAAACAATAAGTCCAAATCATATGCATGAGTCCAAAGTTCATAAATTATTATGGTCGAGTGGCTTTCTTGTTTGGTTGGTGAGTTGGTGATGTTGATGGTGGCATTTCATTGTAAACACCATCAGTGTCCCTGAGCTGAAGGAACCAAGAAGTGGTCAAATCACTTTGTTGTCGGATTTGGACTCTCTTTTTTTTCTTTCGATGCTTGTGGTGGTAATTCTTGATGGCATCTGTCCTGAAAGCCAGGTTGCCTGTTGGTAGTACAGCAAACGTGAATTGGTAATGGCATGGCATGTCATTGTACTGAGCTGAGCAGTAACAGTGTCCCTCATTTGCAGAGTTGTACAATGAGTAGTTCCATTGGTGTTGTTTTTGTCGTGCTTGTTGTCGACGTTGTTGCCTTTGGTACGCTTCTTGCTATTGTCTGTGATGTTGTTGTTGTGTTGGTTGGTTTGGTTGCCGTGTTTGCTGCGCTCAAGGACCACACTCTGTGGATAATACGAGTCCTTCACACAGTTACTCGTGTTAGCGTGCTTTGTGGCATCTGCTGTCTCCTTGAGCGTGCCATCACTGAGTTTGCAGCGCTCCCCGTCTGGAGTCATGTCTGGCTTACTTGAATCAGCTTTGGCTTGTCGATGCTCCCCGTCTGGAGTCTGGTCTGTTTCACCTGAGTCAGTTTTGGTTTGTCGATGTTCCCCGTCTGGAGCCCTTTCTGGTTCACCTGAATCAGCTATTGTTTCTTGACGCTCCCCGTCCGGAGTCATTGCAGGTTCACTTGAGTCAGCTGAGATTTCTTGATGCTCCCCGTCCGGAGTCATTTCAGGTTCACTTGCATCTTCTGAGGTCTCTTGATGCTCCACGTCCGGAGTCAAAACGTTCAGGAATGCATTTGCTTGTGGAGAGGTTCGAGCGAATGAGGTTTGAAGTAAAGTGGTGCCACCGGAGTCACCAGTTGTCTCACTGTGATTGTCGAGTGCCTCTGTACACACTAGCTGAGGTCTGTCACATTGCACATCTGGTATGGGAAGTGGGATGCCGTTGTCACTTGTCGCACATACAGTGGGTAGAGTCTCAGTGTCTTCTTGTCTTTCACTTGAGCTGGGTAGACTGTCAGAGTCTTCTGGTGGCTCAAATAATCTGGGTGGACTGTCATTGTCTGCTTGCTGTATACTTGAGCGTGGTAGACTGTCACAGTCTCTCTGTTGTTCACTTGAGCATGGCAGACTTGCATTGTCTGCTGTTGGTTGCTCAGAGGATGTTGCTATACCCTCATGGTCTTGTTCATGCAAGGACTGCGCTTGGGAGTCTTGCATTGCTTCTATCATGGAGGCTGTTCACGAGCTCGCTGAGGAGGCTTGTGTCACTCCCTCTGTGGAGTCTTGCAGGGTTCCTTGTGTGGAATCGTGCATTGGTCTCTCTGTGGAAACTGTCATCACTTCTTGTTCATGCAAGGACTGCGATCGGGAGTGTTGTGTTGCTTCTATCGTGGAGTCTGTCCACGTGCTCTCTGTGGAGGCTTGTGTCACTCGAGTCACTTCTTGTTCATGCAAGGACTGCACTGTGGAGTCTTGCGTTGCTTCTATCGTGGAGTCTGTCCACAAGCTCGCTGTGGAATCTTTCATCGCTTTCTGTGTGGAGTCAGGACCCTTCGCGGTGTGTGGACCACTCTCTGTGTGGCAGCAGGCCGCTCTCTGTGGGCTTGTACCGCTCTCTGTCTCTTGGTCGCAGCATCATCCTGCACTCACGAGTCGGGATGTCGTGTATGCTGGGCTGAAGATTCCCCAATTCGAAGAACTCGTCGTGGGGGTCGTCAATGTGCAACACGTCTAGTTGCAGTTTGGATTTGGTACTGGGGTAGCCTCCCAAGGTGAAAGCTTTGTCTGAGCCGTTCTCTTCCAAGACCATATCATCACGTTTTGTGTCGGAGCTGGCATTGGGCTCGCGATGTCCAAAGAAGAATTCAAGGTTTGAGTCATAGTCTTCAAGGACTGTATCATCTCTTTAGGCCGTGCTAACTGCTTGTTGCAGGGTTCTGCAGAGGTTACTTTCAGCTACTGATCGAATTTCAGGCATTGTGCTGTCGTCCCAGGTGAAAGAATCTGGTTTTGAGGCTTTAAAATTGTTTTTCGTGTTTTGGGACATTTCCTCTTTAAGTGGGCGTGGTCCAGGGCCTCGGACGTCATGAAGCGTGTGACGTAGTGCGTAGGAAGCGATTGTGCATGTGAATATCGCTGTTCCCTTACTTGGGGCCTTCTTTTCAATTGCGCATGCGCGGCTTCTCGCGCATGCGCAAAGGGACCTTCCCATTCTGTGCGCTCTTTGCGCAACTGCCCATGTGTAGCACCTTTTCTAAGATGGCTGCAATTCAAAACTGCCGTTCGTTGCTGCAAGCCTACCTCATGGTGAGTGTTGGCGCCTCTTTTACCTTTTCCTCTTGTATGTTCCTCGCAGAATTCTTGGAATTTGTCCAGGACTGCCTGGAAGTCGCCCTTGTTTTGCCCCTTTGAGTATCTGAAGGTCTGGAAGATTTCAGTGGCTTCTGGACTCGCGATGGTAAGTAGATGCTTTATTTTCTCTGCATCCGCCACGCCATCTAGGTCGGACGCTACCAGGTAGATCTCGAATCTCTGCCTGAACCAACACCAGTTTTCATTGAGATTGCTTTGATACCTGAGCTGCTGTGGAACCGGAATCCCGAACATCTTGCCTGGGTGTTGTTGCTGGTTGTCACTGTGTTGTTGAGTTTTAACTATATGGATTGAAACAGTTCACTCCTGGAACCATGTTTTGTTATATTCTTGACGTAGCATAAGCTGCTTCCTTGATGTGCATTCTGACAAAGGATGGTTCAAACTTGGAGATAGCTTTAACACGTTTATTAAACTATTAACAATTCTCCTACTTGGATTCAACGCTACTGTTAATCCTTCTATAGCTACTCAGACTAACTAACCAGTCTGCTACAATCCACGTGGTGGGTGTGATGTTCCATCAACCCTGTGTCTGTACTCACTGAGTGACTCCACTGGGAAGAGACTGAGCATGTGTGATGTGTCCTTTTATATGGGTTGGTGTAATGCCCTCCTGTGGTAGTGTCACCTCTGTGTGTATTGTGACTGCCCATTAGTCGTGTCCTATCTTACTGACCTATTGGTTGACTGTCTGTGTGTCATGTCTCTGGTGTTCCCTCTAGTGTCTAGCAAGGTATAGTGTATATACATTAACCCTTTGTGTACTTACAGTAATGTATATCACCTCAATGATTAGAACAAATCAGCATGGTTTTACGAAAGCAATACCCCTTTTGAAAAAATGTTTTGAATTTTTGTGGATATAACTAATGGTGTAGATAAAGGAGTACCAGTAAATGTAGTATACTTGGATTTTCAAAAGGCATAATTTAAGGTTAATAGGCAAAATAAGGGACCATGAAGATGAGGACTGATATATTAGCATGGGTAGAAGATTGGTTAATGGATGTAAAACCGAGTGGGAGCATAAACGGGACGTTTTCAAGTTGGAAAGGTGTAATAGTGGATTGCAGAAAGGTCAGTTCTGGGGCCTCAGCTATTCGCAAACTATATTAATGGCTTAGAATAGATGAACAAATGTATTTAAATTTGCTGATGATACCAAACTACGTGGAAAGATAAGTTGCAAGGAGGACACAGAGAGGCTGGAAAGAGATGCAGACAGGTTAGGTGAATGTGAAACAAGATAGCAGATGGAGTATAATATAGGGAAGTGTGAAGTTACTTGCTTCGGTCATAAGAATAAAAAGCAGAATATATTTTAGATGTTGAGAAACTTGGAAGTGTTGATGATCAAAGAGATTGGGTGTGCGAGCACAAGGATTGAAGAAAATTAGCATGCTGGCGCAGCAAGCAATTAGGAAGGCAAGCATGTTGGCCTTTATTGCAAGAGGAGTGCAAGTATAAATAAGTTTTATTACGGTTCTACAGGGTTTTGGTGAGACTGCATCTGGAGTGCTGAGTGCAGTTTTGGTCTCCACATTTAAGAAAGAATATACTCGCATTAGAGGTGGTACAGCAAAGGTTTACTAAATTGTATCCAGGGATGGAGGAATTCTCTTATGATGAGATGTTTAGTAAATTGGGCAAATATTCTCTGGAGCTCCGAAGAATGAGAAGTGATCTCATTGAAACCTAGAACATTCTGAAGGGGCTTGATAGGGTAGATGCTGAGAGATTGTTTCTGCTTGTCGGTCGGGGAATCTAAAACACAGGGGCATAGTCTTAGGGTTGGGGACTGATCATTTAGGAGAGGAATGAGGAGAAATTACTTCACTCAAAGGGTTGTGAATCTTTGGAATTTTCTATCCCAGAGGGTTGTGGATGCTTCGCCACCGAATACAATTAATGCTGGGTTAGACAGGTTTTTGGTCTCTCATGGAGTTAAGGTGATCTGGGGAGCAGGTAGGAAAATGGGATTGAACCACATCAGGAGCCATGATCATATTGAATGATGGAGCAAGCTCAGTAGGTTGTATGGTCTATTCCTGCTCCTATTTCTCAGTTCTTATCTTCTTAGAGTATAAAGAGAATTCTTCTTTACTTTTTGTGTACCTGTCTACTGTAAAAAGTTATACTTTATTTCATGTTTTAGGATAGTGTTGAGGATTAGAAGTAAAAAGAATATTGTTCTTTATTTCCTGAACACCTACATACACCTACATATTATTTTATACCTTATTCCTTGAAATTTCGTGCTACAAGTATTGCATTGTATTCCATTGGTAAATGTAATTCCAGGTGCATGCCGCTCATAGAGATTTTACTGTACATAATCTGGAAGTTTTCACTTTTTAAATAACAGAAGCTTCTGTGCAGATCAACATAAAACATATGATGAGACTGTTTCCTCTCCACTGTTTTGTGGAAAAAGTTTCATTATTTTTATTGTTTCTTTTTCCTTCCCTAAACCAAAAAACCTATCCTGTTTTAATCCGTGATTGTTTCAATAGTGTGTGATCACTGCCACTGGTAGTCCCCAAAGCAGCGGAAAGTATCTTGTTCCAAAATGCCTATAATTGAGTTTTTTGACTGTAGAACCAGACTTTTCACTTTATCATTCTTATTCTTAGGTTGATTTTGCCTTCATTGTATGGCACAGTTTCCCAGATCGTATCGTTGGTTACCCAGCTAGGAGTCATTACTGGGACAACAGTAAGGGGCGATGGGGGTACACATCAAAATGGACCAATGAATACTCCATGATTCTGACAGGAGCAGCATTTTATCACAGGCAAGTTCAGATTTACTTTGTTACACCTTATCCTGTTTTTATTTATATTTAGCGGTTAATGTTGTTTTATTTTATGCAAAAACCACCATAGTATACATACTCCTTAGCAGAGGACATTTTTTTATGCTTGCAAAACATCAAGAATTCTGTATCAGAATGTTTAAAGTTCACTCAGATATTTTTTTTAAAACCCTGGAATAAGTCAATATTTCACTCTGCCATTCTTTCATAATTTAGAACATTCGGATTTTGCACCATATTATTATTGGAGATGAGAATAATCTGCAGTGTTGTGCTTCTACTAAACAAAATAGCAAGTTGAAGAATTTCCTATGAATACATTCGATGTTGGTACACTAGAATCACAAACCATAATTTTCAAGTTTTTGATCTTTATTACTTATGGGGCATTCTCAAATTTATCTACAATATCAAGTTTGTGGCTCCCTTGTACCCCCCAGTCTGAATTATTTTATATATATTAGATACCCAGTTAAAATTCATGTGTTAGAACTTCTCAACTTTCCACATAGCAGTAAATTAATTAATTTAAAGGCAGTTACCAAAGCTATTTTAACACGAAGTTAATAGCATATAATTGTAAATAAAATGATGGACAAGAGGAGACTTATAACACCAGCCTGTATAAAGACTAGTATTATTTCCCTTCACTTCAAATTGTGTTGAGGAATTTTTAGCCTCTATGTTTTATGAAACATGCTGAGCTGTGTAATACTAAATTGAATTATAGTATTTATCTTGATCACCAAAATTTTGATTGGATTAAAAAAAGTCAACTCTCAATGTAATTGATTAATGTGTTTCACAGTTTGCCTTTTGCTGCCGTTACATTAGTGGTCAGGTATCTAAAGTAACTTGAGAGTATGCATGCTCTCTTTAATTCATCAGTATCCACCATTCATCTGGTCGGGCTGAACATCCCACTTTTAATAATAATCTTTCTTCATGTCACAAGTAGGCTTACATTAACACTGCAATGAAGTTACTGTGAAAAGTCCTAGTCACCACATTCCGGCACCTGTTCGGGTACACTGAGGGAGAATTCAGAATGTCCAATTCACCTAACAAGCACGTCTTTCGGGACTTGTGGGAGGAAACCGGAGCACCCGGAGAAAACCCACACAGACACAGAGAGAACGTGCAGACTCTGCACAGAGTGACCCAAGCCGGGAATCGAACCCGGGTCCCTGCTGCTGTGAAGCAATGGTGCTAACCACTGTGCTACCGTGCTGCCGTTCATGGAAATTGACTCACACTGCCCTATATTAACGTTTGTGACCTAAACCAAATATTCATGTCTTTAACATACTTATTGCTTCAATTGTTGGCCTGGAAGAATATGTCATTATTTCACTGCAAGATGAATATACAAACAACTGATGATCTGAATCAATTCAAGGTATATGACATATTTATATAAAAATAGTAAAAATACAATGAAAACAGCACACTACATATCATCAGGCTGCCTGACTTAACTTTAAGCAAGATGGATTTTAAGCATTCCATAGCATTGTAAACCTCTTCACCAGAACAAAAACTAATTTTCTTTAACAAACCTGACTACTGCCATTCCTTTCCTGTTTGCCCAGATGTCTCTTATCTCCTTTGCTATTCTGTTATGTATTGGGGGTGTCTTTAATTTAAGGTCAAATAAAGACCATAAGACATAGGAGCAGAAGTAGGCCACTCGACCCATCAAGTCTGCTCCACCATTCAATCATGGCTGATATTTTCTCATCCCTATTCTCCTGTCTCCTCCCCATAACCCCTGATCCCCTTATTAATCAAGAATCTATCTATCTCTGTCTTAAAGACACTCAGTGAATTGGCCTCCACAGCCTTCTGTGGCAATCACCACCCTCTGGCTGAAGAAATTCCTCCTCATCTCTGTTTTAAAGGATCATTCCTTTAGTCTGAGATGGTGTCCTCTGCTTCTAGTTTTTCCTACAAGTGGAAAAATCTTCTCCACGTCCACTCTTTTCAGGCCTCGCAGTATCTTGTAAGTTTCAATAAGATCCCTTCTCATCCTTCTAGACTCCAACGAGTACAGACCCCGAGTCCTCAAACGTTCCTCATACGACAAGTTCTTCATTCCAGGGATCATTCTTGTGAACCTCCTCTGGACCCTTTCCAAGGCCAGCACATCCTTCCTTAGATACGGGGCCCAAAACTGCCCACAATACTCGAAATGGGGTCTGACCAGACCCTTATTAAGCCTCAGAAGTACATCCCTGGTCTTGTATTCTAGCCCTCTTGACATGAATACTAACATTGCATTTGCCTTCTTAACTGCCGACTGAACCCGCACATTAACGTTAAGAGAATCGTGAACAAGGACTCCCAAGTCCCTTTGTGCTTCTGATTTCCTAAGCATTTCCCCATTTAGAAAATAGTCTATGCCTAAATTCCTCCTTCCAAAGTGCATAACCTTACACTTTTCCACATTGTATTTCATTTACCACTTCATTACCCACTCTCCTAGCTTGTCCAAGTCCTTGCAGCCCCCTTGCTTCCTCAATACTACCTGTCCCTCTACAGATCTTTGTATCATCTGCAAACTTAGCAACAGTGCCTTCTGTACCTTCTTTCAGATCATTAATGTATATTTTAGAAAGTTGTGGTCCCAGCACAGACCCCTGAGGCACACCACTAGTCACCGGCTGCCATCCTGAAAAAGACCCCTTTATCCCCACTCTCTGCCTTCTGCCAGTCAGCCAATCCTCTATCCATGCCAGGATCTTACCCTGAACACCATGACCTCTTAACTTATTTAACAGTCTCCTATGTGGCACCTTGTCAAAGGCCTTCTGGAAATCTAAATAAATCACGTCCCCTGGTTCTCCTTTGTCTAACTTGCATGTTACCTCCTCAAAGAACTCTTAACAGATTTGTCAGACATGACCTCCCTTTGACAAAGCCGTGCTGACTCAGTCCTATTTTACCATGCACTTCCAAGTGCTTCGCAATCTCATCTTTAATAACAGACTCTAAAATCTTACCAATGACAAAAAAAATCTGACCAATGACAAAGAGGGTCATATGACCTATCCTGAAGTCTGGTCTGGCAGCAAGCCTGGATTGTTTGATTGTTTGAAATTTAAAGGGTCCCAAACTATACAATTGGGAAGATGCAAAGGACAATGGCAACAGCCTCTGTGTCAACAGTGGACAGACTGTGAGTCTCCAATGCCCCAGGAAAGTGTTGGGCCTGAATCATTCGCCCATAGGGCACGTGCACTCGGCGAGCCTGGAAGTGGGTGGGAAACGCGCTGCAATTGGCATCGGAATGCGATTTCATGCTGTCTGGCCAATTAATAATATAACAGACAGCTAACGTGAAATATACACTGGGAAAGGCTCAACACTGTCGGGCAAGGCAGAAAGAGGGAAGGTGCAGAGGAAAGAGTGTGCAGCTGATGCTTCACATGTGCTCACTCAGGGAGACAGCCGTTGCAGAGCTGTAAAAAGCAAATTGCACTGGAGAAACATTGCAAACTGTTTAGGCAGCACATTCAAGCAGAAACCACAGACCCCAGACACCTTTTAAAATTTTACTTCAGCCCTGACATTTCATCCCGCCCTAGATCGAGGTTGCAGCTAAAACATAAAGGCCGGCAGGCCGATCCACCAACCTGCCAACCAGAAAAGTAGATGGACCACATAGAATTGTGTTCAGTTGACCCCTAATGGATTAGATTGCCTGCTTGCTTGTCAGCAGGAACACCTACAACTCTCTTATGGACCCGCCGACTGAAATATTGTGCGAGTGCACAATGATGTTGGGATACGTGCCTGATGTCTTCGCATGCAATTTCACCTGCTTCCGGGTCAGGTGCATGCCTTCCCCAGCAACATAAAACACAGGCCTTAAGAATGGTGGTTTGTAATCATTTATGCTTTAAGGTAAAAGAGAATTGGACTCACAGAGATAGCTAATCAGCATTTCTACCTGGATATAAGGCCCAGGTGACTCATATTGTCATGGAAATGGGCTTTGAGAGGGGAAGGATTCTAGGCTTCAAAAATAGTGTTTAGTCAATAGTGCTTTTTATCCTTTTGTAGTGAACATCTTAAAATATGAAATCTTGTCATCCATTCAGCTATGAACTGAAAATTTGAATTTCTTTTAAAATATTATCGTCTGTTTGGGGATTGTATAATAGTATAGTGAGTAAATTGGATGACTTTCTAATACAGTGGGTTATTGTGTTTCTCTTTGTCATAATGGGATAATGAATTGCTTTGTTTACAATAAATAAGTAAACACTATCAATGCGAGTACATTACCATCTTAATGACCTACCATCCCAGAACACCAACTGATTTTGGCTAGAATGAATACACGGTTCCATGTGATTATTTTATATTCATCGACATTCAAATTCCTTTATAGATCATCTATTGAATGGCTTCAGATGCCTTTGAATAATATAAACCTATTTTATACTTGTCAGTTAGGCACAGCTTAATGACACAAGCAAAATTTACAATAAAGTGGTCTTCACAATATCATTATTGGATAGTGCCCCATAATCTTTTGTTTTTATCATTGCTCCAGTTTTCTATCACTAAGCTGGTTTTCAATCCAATTAGCTAATTTGCCTTTCATTCAAAGAATCGTAATTTTATTTGAAAGCTTTACATGTACTTTAGCAAATGATTTCTGAAATCCAAAGTAGATTGTATTTACTATATAGGCAGCACAATTCTCTAATAATTTAATTTCTGCTTAAGGAACTGCAATAGAAGTGTGAGATACCATTTGTCCACTTTTAAATTGATGCTGAATTGTCCTTGCATCAACATTCTTTGGAATATAATAGCATCTCAGAAAATGTTCTTGGTTAGCAATTTCTCAACTATGGATGTCAGTTATCTGGCCAATAATTTCAGAGGACACACTTCACTTCTTTTTGGAACATTGGGGTAACACCCATTATTAAGCATTGAGTCATATATATTTATCTTTTGGCCGTAATTCTCCGTTGGCTGACTCCGAAATCGCAAAACGTAGAGAATAGGTTCCGACACCAAAATCGGGGTGGGCACCAATTTGACACCAAATTGCAACTCTCCATCACCTTGTCGGCGGTGCCAATGTGGTCTGAAACGCATGTACAGTAAACACTGTTTGCACATCTGTAACGGGCTTGACCCGGTATTCTCTGTGAACCCAATGGCACTGCTGCTGAAGGAGAGAGAGAGGGGGTACAAAAAGTGTCCAACACCACATTAGTTTGCTAACAGTTGTGCGGCTGGCAAGGAGGTGGGCTGTGGGGTTGGGGTGGACTGGCATTGATCAGCATTGCCGCAGCCGGAATGGCAGCTATGCAGCTGCGCATGCCGCTGCTAGCCCACTGGGAACTTAGAGCTACAAATCATATGTGTGTCTCCCCAAGCCACCTCCCCAGGCCCCAGCCGATCCATCAACAGTATGAACGCGCTCCAGCACAATCAGTGCCACCTTGTTGTATATGTGTACATGTAATGTGTATGTGCGGCTGCAGCTTGTCAGCCTCCCGAGTGTCAATCATGGACTCAGCGAATTGCGCACCATTATTCATTGGAATCGATTGTGTTCCATGCGCTGGTACTAGCCCCTTCACAGTAGCGGAATCGGTCCAGGCTCGGCGCCAGATTTGCTGTCGTGAAAGTCCATGAATCCTGCGCCGGAGTCAACACTTGGTTTCAGATACGGAGAATATAGCTTTTTATCTTTCTTGTTTTCGTATGGATTTTGGGACGTAGATTATTTCAAATTGCCATTTATGCTTCAATTATACTTGTAGATTTAGTCCTTTTTAAAGAATGGTGAAAAAGGGACATTGCAAGTACTGCTGGCTTCTTATTCCATACTTAAGTAAAGTTGAACCATGCTCCCTGGCATCCACCTATCAGTGAGATTTTTGGAACCAATAAAGAGGCTAAAAAACTTTACAAACATTGAAAAATGTTTGAAGGTGGTTTGTCTGCAGTTCTTTCATGTTATAATCCAGAAGAAGAATGTGCCAGATTTCCATCTGCTGCTGCTAGCAGGAATGTGGCTGGGAAAGGCAAAATCTTCAAAGTCTTTAAGACAAATTTGAAATTCCAGTCACTTTCTCACCCGTGTAGCCTTTTTGCTGGAATCTAGAAGGCCAATGATTGTGATCCCACTGAAGTCAGGGTTACCAGAAGTTCAGCAATTTTGTATTTCATCTCATATGCAATTTTACCTGCTCTAGCATGTTTTGCAAAATCTAGAAAAATCACTTCTCCTCCATCATGTCGGCACCTCTGCCAGTTCAGTGAAGTTGTGCACCAACATAATGTAAGCAGTTTTTAATCTTGTCTGCCATACAAGAGATTCTCTGCCAGGGTGGTTGGAATGAATGGAGGCCACACCCAGCCCGGCTACAGACTTGCCAGCAATAGGGATCCATTACAGCCTCATAGTCTGCAACTGCCAGCTACTCCTTTTAAAACTTATCCCTAGCATGGGTGTAGAACCAGGTTACCTCCAATACACAAAGACACAGGTGTAGCAGCAACCAGTATTTAACAGCAATTAGTGTCAGAAATGAGTCCCCAAGCTTCTCACCATTACTGTCTGTCCCGCCATCTGATTTAATGGACTAGTGACCCAGAGTCTCGCTGCTAACAAGAGGAGCTGTTTTTAAGTGCTCCCTTACCACTCACTCCCAGTCAACATAGAAGCCTGGCAGCACGCAGACCTGCTCCTAGCTTTGGGTATGCTAACCTGGCCAGGCTTCTGGATGCAGTGGATGCGAGACGGGAGATCCGGGGCGGGATTCTATGATCCTGAGGCTAAGTGTTGACGCCGTCGGAAACGCCATCGCGTTTCTCGACGGTGTCAACACGGCCCCAGGATCATGTATTCTGGCCCCTCCAGAGGGCCAGCTGGAGCAGTTCATGGCGCTCCAGCTGCTGATCTGGCCGTGGAATGGGTGGCGGTGGATGCGCGCATGCGCAGTGGGTCCAGCGCAAACCAGCGCACGCGCAGTCCCACCGGCGCGATTTCCGCACATGCGCAGTGTCTCCCCTGTCTGCGCCGGCCCCGACCCAACATGGCGCAGGAGTACAGGCGCCGGCGCGGAAGAAAGGAGGCCGGGGGACAGAGAGGCTGGCCCACCAATTGGTGGGTCCCGATCGCGGGCCAAGCCACATCGGAGCCCCCCCGGGGTCGGACCCCCCTCCCTCCCCCACAGGCTGCCACCCAACCCTTCAACGCCGAGATCCCGCCGGCTCAGAGCTGGTTAGAATAGCAGCGGCCATAGAACAAAGAACAAAGAACAAAGAAATGTACAGCACAGGAACAGGCCCTTCGGCCCTCCAAGCCCGCGCCGACCATACTGCCCGACTAAACTACAATCTTCTACACTTCCTGGGTCCGTATCCTTCTATTCCCATCCTATTCATATATTTGTCAAGATGCCCCTTAAATGTCCCTATCGTCCCTGCTTCCACTACCTCCTCCGGTAGCGAGTTCCAGGCACCCACTACCCTCTGCGTAAAAAACTTGCCTCGTACATCTACTCTAAACCTTGCCCCTCTCACCTTAAACCTATGCCCCCTAGTAATTGACCCCTCTACCCTGGGGAAAAGCCTCTGACTATCCACTCTGTCTATGCCCCTCATAATTTTGTAGACCTCTATCAGGTCGCCCCTCAACCTCCTTCGTTCCAGAGAGAACAAACCGAGTTTATTCAATCGCTCCTCATAGCTTATGCCCTCCATACCAGGCAACATTCTGGTAAATCTCTTCTGCACCCTCTCTAAAGCCTCCACATCCTTCTGGTAGTGTGGCGACCAGAATTGAACACTATACTCCAAGTGTGGCCTAACTAAGGTTCTATACAGCTGCAACATGACTTGCCAATTCTTATACTCAATGCCCCGTCCAATGAAGGCAAGCATGCCGTATGCCTTCTTGACTACCTTCTCCACCTGTGTTGCCCCTTTCAATGACCTGTGGACCTGTACTCCTAGATCTCTTTGACTTTCAATACTCTTGAGGGTTCTACCATTTACTGTATATTCCCTACCTGCATTAGCCCTTCCAAAATGCATTACCTCACATTTGTCCGGATTAAACTCCATCTGCCATCTCTCCGCCCAAGTCTCCAGACAATCTAAATCCTGCTGTATCCTCAGACAGTCCTCATCGCTATCCGCAATTCCACCAACCTTTGTGTCGTCTGCAAACTTACTAATCAGACCAGTTACATTTTCCTCCAAATCATTTATATATACTACAAACAGCAAAGGTCCCAGCACTGATCCCTGTGGAACACCACTGGTCACAGCCCTCCAATTAGAAAAGCATCCCTCCATTGCTACCCTCTGCCTTCTATGGCCTAGCCAGTTCTGAATCCACCTTGCCAGCTCACCCCTGATCCCGTGTGACTTCACCTTTTGTACTAGTCTACCATGAGGGACCTTGTCAAAGGCCTTACTGAAGTCCATGTAGACAACATCCACTGCCCTACCTGCATCAATCATCTTAGTGACCTCCTCGAAAAACTCTATCAAGTTAGTGAGACACGACCTCCCCTTCACAAAACCGTGCTGCCTCTCACTAATACGTCCATTTGCTTCCAAATGGGAGTAGATCCTGTCTCGAAGAATTCTCTCCAGTAATTTCCCTACCACTGAAGTAAGGCTCACCGGCCTGTAGTTCCCGGGATTATCCTTGCTACCCTTCTTAAACAGAGGAACAACATTGGCTATTCTCCAGTCCTCCGGGACATCCCCTGAAGACAGCGAGGATCCAAAGATTTCTGTCAAGGCCTCAGCAATTTCCTCTCCAGCCTCCTTCAGTATTCTGGGGTAGATCCCATCAGGCCCTGGGGACTTATCTACCTTAATATTTTTTAAGACACCCAACACCTCGTCTTTTTGGATCACAATGTGACCCAGGCTATCTACACCCCCTTCTCCAGACTCAACATCTACCAATTCCTTCTCTTTGGTGAATACTGATGCAAAGTATTCATTTAGTACCTCGCCCATTTCCTCTGGCTCCACACATAGATTCCCTTGCCTATCCTTCAGTGGGCCAACCCTTTCCCTGGCTACCCTCTTGCTTTTTATGTACGTGTAAAAAGCCTTGGGATTTTCCTTAACCCTATTTGCCAATGACTTTTCATGACCCCTTCTAGCCCTCCTGACTCCTTGCTTAAGTTCCTTCCTACTTTCCTTATATGCCACACAGGCTTCGTCTGTTCCCAGCCTTTTAGCCCTGACAAATGCCTCCTTTTTCTTTTTGACGAGGCCTACAATATCACTCGTCATCCAAGGTTCCCGAAAATTGCCGTATTTATCTTTCTTCCTCACAGGAACATGCCTGTCCTGTATTCCCTTCAACTGACACTTGAAAGCCTCCCACATGTCAGATGTTGATTTGCCCTCAAACATCCGCCCCCAATCTATGTTCTTCAGTTCCCACCTAATATTGTCATAATTAGCCTTCCCCCAATTTAGCACATTCATCCTCGGACCACTCTTATCCTTGTCCACCAGTACTTTAAAACTTACTGAATTGTGGTCACTGTTACCGAAATGCTCCCCTACTGAAACATCTACCACCTGGCCGGGCTCATTCCCCAATACCAGGTCCAGTACCGCCCCTTCCCTAGTTGGACTGTCTACATATTGTTTTAAGAAGCCCTCCTGGATGCTCCTTACAAACTCCGCCCCGTCTAAGCCCCTGGCACTAAGTGAGTCCCAGTCAATATTGGGGAAGTTGAAGTCTCCCATCACCACAACCCTGTTGTTTTTACTCTTTTCCAAAATCTGTCTACCTATCTGCTCCTCTATCTCCCGCTGGCTGTTGGGAGGCCTGTAGTATACCCCCAACATTGTGACTGCACCCTTCTTATTCCTGATCTCTACCCATATAGCCTCACTGCCCTCTGAGGTGTCCTCTCGCAGTATAGCTGTGATATTCTCGCAGTATAGCTGTGATATTCAAATAGAGCCCACTTAACAAGAACCCGTACGAGTAGGTTCTTCCCGGAGGTGGAGGACAGATGTGAACGGTGCCAAGGAGGCACGGCCAACCACGCCCACATGTTCTGGTCTTGCCCCAAACTTGCTGGATACTGGTTTGCCTTCTTCGAGGCAATGTCCAAAGTGGTGTGGGTGAGGGTGGAGCCATGCCTGAAAGTGGCGGTTTTCGGGGTTTCAGACCAGCCAGATCTATTCCTGGGGAGGAGGGCGGACACCCTTGCCTTTGCCTCCCTGATCGCCCGCCGCAGAATCCTGTTCGGCTGGCGGTCAGCATCACCACCCAAAGCTGCAGACTGGCTGTCCGACCTCTCGGAATTTCTCCAAATGGAGAAAATCAAATTCGCCATCCGAGGGTCAGACGACGGCTTCCACAGAATGTGGGAGCCATTCACCCAATTGTTCCGGGACTTGTTTGTGGCCAACAAACAAGCAGAAGAATAGCCAGGTAGCCAGGGACCAGGGGAAAGCAGCCAAAGCTTGAGAGGGAGAGATAGACTGGGGGAGAGGGGGGGGGACAACTCATTCTAAGAGGAAGGAAAGGCGAACCATGGGGGGGGTTAGGAGGAAATGAAAGGGAACCGCAGGGGTTGTGGGGGACGAGGGAAGAGATAGGGAACAATAGAGGAGAGCC
This sequence comes from Scyliorhinus torazame, assembly GCF_047496885.1. Classification (NCBI taxonomy): domain Eukaryota; kingdom Metazoa; phylum Chordata; class Chondrichthyes; order Carcharhiniformes; family Scyliorhinidae; genus Scyliorhinus; species Scyliorhinus torazame. The sequence goes on from NC_092710.1 coordinate 187,610,871, forward strand.
AGGGAGGTAGGTGGGAGGGAGGGGGGGGTGGGAGGCACAGAAACGTTAACCAACCTGATATCCACAGGAACAGAGAAAAAGGAGAATACCGGCGGAGGACGGGAGGGCCGGCTGAAGTGCACAAGAAGACAACGGCGGCGAAATCCGACCGGGAGAAGCGAGGGGCAACACCGGCACCAGACCCACTCGAGGATTGCCCTCCGGAAGTGCCTCGCCAGCACGAACGGATGGCTACTTACATATATATAGATATATCATATCCTGTAATAATATACTCTGTGCAAAAATCCAATAAAAAACATTTTTTTAAAGAAAGAACGGCGCCGACGGGACTCCGGTTTTTTCTAATGGCCGTTCGGCCCATCCCGACCGGAGAATCGCGGGGGGGGGGGCGCATAGCGCAGCCGTCACCGCGCCTACCACGCCGGCGCCAATGCCAGCGATTCTCCGCTCTGCGGAGGATCGCGTTGGAGCGGTGTGGCGTGATTCACGTGGCCCCCCGGCGATTCTCCGACCCGGCTCCTCCGGGATGGGTTTGGAAGGCCACCGATACTGCCTGGGAAGTTGTGGCAGCTGCTGTCAGTGCGAATAGTGTGACCAGGAGGACCAGCGCCAATGTCAGAAAAAGAACAATGACCTCCAGAGCTGCAAGGGTAAGTTACCACCTCTCTCCTGGCATCAGTTCTGCCTCAAATTCCCAACTCCCCCCCCCCCCCCCCCCCCCCAACAAATCACTGGCTAACACCTCACACCCTCACCACATCCGGTGTTTGTGCTTCCCATAGAATCCCTCCAGTGCAGCAAGAGCATATTCAGCCCATCGAGTCTGCACCGGCCCTTGGAAAGAAAGCCCTACCTAGCACACGCCCCCACCCTATCCCAGTGACCACAAACCTTTTGGACACTATGGAGCCATTTATCATGGCCAACGCAGCAAAGGTCTATTCACATGTCAATAAAATGGATCAACTCATTACCTTAGTTGTCCGCCTGTCTTGGTCTGCAGGCACCCAAACCTCTGTCCTATCCACCTATGGTAATATCAGGTGGTGATGGGGCCACGTTAGACTTCCCTCCTGCTGCCTTCCGCTGCCATTGTAACCTTCAGCAGAAAGCAAATGGTAGTGGATTGGCTGCTGGTTACACATCTTTGTTTTACAGTTTGAAAGGTGAATCGTGCAGGACAGGTACCAACCAGCTGAGCTACTGCTTGCCTGTTTTCCACCATCACAAAATGTTTCAACCAGCGCTCAGTTATTTAAATTTTTGGAAGCTGGAGAGTTATTGTTTTCATGTTGAATTCCAATTACAGTAAAATAAAACTTTAAACAGGAAGGAAGCAGCTCAATGCCGCTGAACGTAAAATAAACATCGCCAATTTTAAATGTGCACCAGAGGGAATAGTGATTTATTTATGGATTTAATTATATATTTTTCACTGGTTCATAAGAGAAGTTCTACCCGTGTCCTTAACACAACTAAAGGCTGACTGATGCTTTTCTTCAAAGAAACCACAAATCAAAGGGGAGCTGATTTAATGTTTTAATTTGGAAGAGTTATAATAACGCAACAGTTTTTTCTTTGCAGATTTGTGACAAAACATTTAAGCTTTATTACATCTTTAGTGACAGCAAAAGAAGCCCCTGATAATTGACTCAAAAGATCTGATGAAAACATAATTTTCCAAAATGGCTATGCGAGAGACCATTCATACAGTGGCATGTGCTTTCAATTTTGGATGATGTTAGCTAATTGGCGCTGTTGTACTTGAAGAAAATGTGGTTATGATACAGAAAACTGAACAAACATGAGAACATCCAGGTACTGAGAGGTATCATATCATCAAAGGGCTCGAGGGAAGTGTCAGTATTAAAATGTCACCACTATTGATTTTTCATTAAGCATACATTGTAATCATTTCTCTGCATGACAAAGTCTGAATTGTTCAGCTGAACTTAAAACGCAATGCTACATTTAGATAATTCTGAGCTCCAGTAATGTAAGCTGCATGTTTCTGTTAAGAAACACAAGGCAGCATTTTAGCCTCTGGCATCTCTTCTGTGATTAGTGTTTTGCGAACGTTGGTGAGAGTTGAAAAAGACCTAGAAATTGGAAAATGCAGTGCCCATTATTTGGAATGAATTCAATATGGGTCAGGATTCTCCCATTTGGCGGCAGTGTCCACGCTGTTGGAAACGCCATCGCATTTCACGACAGCATGAACAGGCCGCTGGGAGTACGGATTGTTGGGTTAGCGCGGCGCTGGAGCGGTTCACGCCGCTCCAGCCTCCCATCCCGGCGCGAACTGTGTGCGACGGGATCCGCGCATGCGCAGTGGCGCCGGCACCAACCCGCGCATGCGCGGTGGCCTCCCTCAACGCGCCAGCCCCGACGCAACATGACGCGGGAGTTCAGGGGCCGGCGCAGAAGAAAATAGGCCCGGGGAGCGAGAGGTTGGCCTGCCGATTGGTGGGCCCCGATCCCGGGCCAGGCCCCATCAGAGGCCCCCCCTGGGGTCGGAGCCCCCCTTCTCCACCCCCCCCCTCCCCCTCCAAACAGACCGCCCCCGACCCTGCACGCAGAGTTCCAGCCGGCTGCGACCAGGCGTCGTGTGGACGCCGCCGGCGGGATCTGCCTTTTTAGAGCGACCACTTGGCCCATCCGGGCTGGAGAATCGGTGGCCCGGTCACGTACAGTGGCCCACGACCGACGGCACGCCAAACCTGGAGCGTGCATCTTGCATATGGGCGGAATTCTCCAAGCCCAGGGCTGGGCTGGAGAATCCCCGCAATCGGGCCTCGCCGCCCCGACGCCGGCACGCGATTCTCCGTGATTGGCGCGGCACCGGTCGGGGGCCACTGTATGCGGCCGGGCCACCAATTCTCCGGCCTGATGGGCCAAGCGGCCGCTCTAAAAAGGCAGAGTCCCGCCGGCTCCGTGCACACCTGGTTACAGCCGGCGGGAACTCTGCACGCAGGGTCGGGGGGCGGCCTGTGGGGGGGGGGGGGGAGGGGGGCTTCGGCCTGTGGGAGGGTTTGGGGGGGCCTCTGTTGGGGCCTGGCTTGTGATCGGGGCCCACCGATCGGCAGGCCGGCCTCTCGCTCCCGGGCCTATTTCCTTCCGTGCCGGCCCCTGAACTCCCGTGTCATGTTGCGTCGGGGCCGGGGCGTTGAGGGAGGCCACCGCGCATGCGCGGGTTGGCGCCGGCGCCACTGTGCATGCGCGGATCCCGTGGCGCACAGTTCGTGCCGGGAAGGGAGGCTGGAGCAGCGTGAACCTCTCCAGCGCCGTGCTGGCCCCCTGTAGGGGCCAGAATCGGTACTCCCAGTGGCCTGATCACGCCGTCGTGAAACGCCACGGCATTTCCGAAGGCGTGGACACTCTGCCACCAAATGGGAGAATCCCGCCCGTGTGGGCTCATTCCTCGCCAGGAGAATGCAACTTGTCAAATTCATTAGCATGCTCTAGACTTGACTCCAAAGTAAGAATGAGCTTATTTCCTCTGGAAACCCAGGTTTCAAGCCCTTTTCTATAATTGCGATCCAACTGACCCCAGTGCATTCTGAGTTCAGTTTTCTCGAGCCTAACACAGCAGTGGTCCATAAAAGAACTATTGCAGGTTACCACAATGAAAGTCAGTACTGAAATCTTGACAATCTTGACCATATTGCCAGGAGGAGCAGGATTGCTTCTAACACCAGAATGGAACTACGGATCACTGCAGCTAACACTTACCCGAGCCCTGCACACCAAATCCCTCCCAGTCTCCCAGTGGATCCTATACCTGTCACCCCACCAGCTGAGTTTAGTCCTCTTTGTCACTAGCATACTACCTCCTGGGATGCGTCTGGAGCCCCCAATCATGTCCTGATTGCACAAAAGGACCATGTTTACTTGATTTTCTTGCCTTTTCTTCATTTTAGCATCACAGTCATTAGAAATCCTAGAAAATGGCCCTGGAATTTCAGGGAATTGAAGAAACCCTGCAGAAAATCTGTAGGAACATTAAACAAAATTTAGTTGCAGAATTGTTGGAACTGGGAACAAATACTATTTAACTAAGGAGGGAGGTGGTAGGAAGTCTGTGATAAATCCTCCAGGTATGCATCCAGCTAGAGTTGATAGCCCTATTGCTACTGCTGAAATCAAATGTGAACCAAATTCTTGACCGCTGAAATAAAAAAGATGTGTGGTCAGGTGACAAATGTTAAGAGAGCAATAACATTCCAAGGGCTATAGATTGATTAAAATGCTTACGCAGCTAGATTTTAGTGTAGATAATTATAAAATAATCAACGATGGAAAAGCTATTTATGAAGGACGCAATTTGAAGGAAATGAAACAGAGTTCTGTGTCGAGCGCATTTAGCCGGGCATCTCCTGGCGCTGGCAGTGATGAGAACAACCCGCTATTAAACGGGACTCTGCTTCATTTCCGGGCCTCGGCGAGGGACGCCCCGCCAAGGCCGAACTTTAGTCCCGTTTCCTGCAGTAAAGATCTCCGCTCGCCAATGCAGGAAGAGATCGGGGTGCCATTTTTAAATGGCGCCTCGATCTCTGCACCCGCTCATCACGGCCTCCAGACCCCCCCAACTCACCAATAAGAGGTTCATGAGCTTCCCTACACCCCACATCATAAGGGCAGGGCACCCCCAGGCCCGATTTCCAGCATGGCTTCCCAAGTCGAGCACGGCAAGGCCTGAAATCTATGTGTATCCATTAATATGGGCACTGGCCAACTGGAAACCCTGACCTCATTTGTGCCCGGTCATTGAAATGGTGCAGACCTCAATCTGATGGCATTTGGTGAGCATCCCACCCCGCTATTCACGGCCCAAAAAATGGGGTCGTTAAAACCCACCCCATTAGTTCCCACAAACAGTAAAGAAGTAAATAACCGATCAGCACAAAAACAAAATATTGTGGATGCTTGAAAGCTGAAATAAATAACGAGCCAATACATTTTGTGGTGCTTTGAGGGAGGAATTTTAACCAAGACAGGGAGATGTTCCCTCTATTCTTCAAATAGTGCTGTGGGATCCCGTGTCCAGCTGAATGGATAGCTGAAATCTCAGTTTAACATCTCATCCAGAGCATGTCACCTCTGACAATGTAGTATTGTTTTGGTACTGAACTAACAGCCACCTTGCTTAGTGGGGACAGTGCTCCCAACTGAACCAAGTTGTTAGTTTCCAAATATTTCCATAATAAAAGTATCCATAGTATAAGAAATGTAATATATTGGCTGGGAAGGTATCGGGGTGTTTGCCATTTCATGATACTTGAAACCCCAAATAATTCCCTATCTCTATAATTGTTTGAGCATTTTACTAACACAAATGTACAATTTGAATGTTATTGTTAAATCATTCGACTGTATTCATTTACATATATATTTCTGATTCACTTGGTCTCAGCCACACAATTTCACAGCTGGGTGAAATTCTGCATATAAGCCAAAGTAGCTCAACATTATTTTCAGCAGAATAAGAAAAGTACGAGTGAAAAGGTCAAATAATTTTCTGATAACTGCATTGGGCCAAATTGAGAGTTCCTGCATCATCAGCCCTGATCAGTGAAAGACTTGCCAGATCTCAATTATATTCGCTTCGAAGACTTATATTCAAATTGGTGGTACATCATTATGTTACAATTTGTTGTGGTTAAACACAGTAACATTTGGATTCTTGTCAAGAAAGAGTCGGAGAAGTTATTAGAGAATAGGATACTGTACAAATTGGAAAAGTGTAAGTTAGAGAATAATGTGATATGCACATTATTGGCTGATTATTAATTAATATAGAAAGCAAGCAATGCTGCATCACTAAAGGTTGTGTCATAGACCAAACCTAATCTGAGTGATGAGACACTTTTTTAATCCATGATCCCAGATCCCAAATTCCACTCACTTTGCTGTGGAAAATACTGACCATAAGATGAACAATACTGTACATAAAGTAGAAGTGTGAGAGAATGAGCCATTTCACTCTCATGCATTCAGTATACAGTTTCAGAGTAGTATTGCTGAATGCTGGGTGTAACGATAAAGGTTAAAAAGCAAATTACTTTGGATGTTGGAAATCTGAAATGAAAAGAGAAAATGCTGGAAATACTCATCAGGTCAGGCAGCATCTGTGGAGAAAGAAAAATATTAGTGTTTCAGTTTGCATGACCTCAGGACGAGAAAGGTTAGAGGTGCAATAGGATTTAGGGAAGTACAGAGGCAGGGAATTTGGGAAAGGAAGGAAAGAGCAGAAGTAAATGTCTAAGATGGGGCGGGATTCTCCGACCCCCTGCCGGGTCGGAGAATCGCTGGGGGCTGGCGTGAATCCCCCCCGGCGATTCTCCGGCCCGCGATGGGCCGAAGCCCCTCTGCTGAAATGCCTGTCCCGCCGGCGAGAATCAAATCACCTCTCTTACTGGCGGGGCTAGGCGGCGCGGGCGGGCTCTGGGATCCTGGGGGAGACGCGGGGCGATCTGGCCCCGGGGGGTGCCCCCACGGTGGCATGGCCCACAATCGGGGCCCACCGATCCGCAGGCGGGCCTGTGCCGTGGGGGCACTCTTTTCCTTCCACCTCGGCCACAGCCTCCGCGATGGCCGATGCGGAAGTGACCCTCCCCTGCGCATGCATGGGATGACGTCAGCAGCCGCTGATGCTCCCGCGCATGGGCGGACCTCCGTCGACCGGCGGAGTCCCTTCAGCCCCGACTGGTGTGGCGCCAAAGGCCTTTCCCGCCGTCCGGCAGCGTGCCAACCACTCCGGAGCAGACCTAGCCCCTCAAGGTGAAGGCTTGGCCCCTAAAGGTGCGGCTAAATCCACACCTTTGGGGCGGCCAGACGCCGGAATGGTTCACGCCACTCCAACCCGCCAGGACCCCCGCCCCGCCAGGTAGGGGAGAATCCCGGCCATGGAGTGCAAGGTCATGTTTGCGGACTGAAAGGAGGTGGTGCCCTTGCAAAGCAGTCACACAATCTAAATCTGATTCTCTCAACACAGAGGAGACTATCAAGACCAGTGAATAGAAATTTAAAGAAGTACAAGTATGTCACAAGTTTAGGACTCTAGACAGTGTGAAGGGAGGCGGTAAAAAGGCAGATATTGCCTCTCCTGCAGTTGTATGGGAAGGGGAGGGAATGTTGAGGGTGTTTGAAGAGCAGACCATGGCGTTGCAGAGATCTTTGGCATGCTAAAAGGGGAGGGGAGAGTGGTTGATGTGTTTGATATTGGTGTCACTGCTGTGCTTGAAATGGAAGAGGATGATCTGTTCAATATGGAGGTTGAGGTAAAATGTGAGAAGGGGGAGCCCTCTGATCGTTCTGGGAGTGAGGGAATAGATGAGAGTGAAAGTGCTGGAAATAGAAATGGATCAAGGAGTTTTTCAACCACAGTTGTGTGGATTACGTCGTTGAGAATAAAGGAAGACGTATCGGAAGCTCTAGTACAGAAGAGCGGAAGCTGAGGATAGTGAAAAGATGGCAAAGGGTAAGATTGGAAGGGTGGATGGGATTAGCAAATGAGAACTGCAAGAAGGATCCATGTCCAAGGTCCATGTCCAAGAATACCTGAAGCTTGCGGTCCTTGACACTGGAAATTTAGAAGGTAAATTTAAAGTGGTGGATGAAGCGAAAGATGAAATAGAGCAAACATCTGTAAAAGTGACAAACAGAAATCCCAACGGATGGAAGAGCATACTTTCTTCAAGGTGGGCGTTCCTGGAAGAGAAATGGCAGTGAATTAAACACTAAAGAAAAACTGTGGCTGCTGGAAATCATTTGCCGCTTCACTCTTACATGTTGCAAGATTCAGATATAGAGGAGGATACTCTGATGTCCTGACTGCTGAAAACGTAGCATTTATTTGTGTTGTCACTTTCTTCTAAATATATCGGGCTAGATTTTTAATCGGGTCAGGGATCAAATGTGGTGCCTAGTTCCGGGTCCCGACCCTGCATGGCGCAGAGCACAATCTGCAATGCCCCAGGCAATTAAATGCCAGGGAGCAGGTTCCCCATCCAATCTGGAACAGCTAAGGTGGGATCTGTCTGCCTGAGCATGAAAACTGGAAGAGAAAGGGCTCGGCAAGTTTGTTCTTATTTTTCAAAATGCCACAGCAGCCTGCATGATCCAAAGGGTACCACCACACCAGGACAGCCAGTAGCTGTGGCTGGGTGGCTTTTATGGTTCATTCACTCCTTGCCCCTTTCACCCTGAGCCCGACTTGGCTATCCACATTGCTGACTGGGATTGCTAATCATAATGGCAACACGGCCTTAATAGGCCTGTTAATTAACAAAATCGCCAGCAGAGAGCTGATCCGTTCCCGAGCTACCCAAATTGAAAATGTCTGTGGGTCACGATTACAGCAACAAACTGGCACTGAGACAAGTGGCACAAAATTGCCTGTGATCTCATTTGAAAGTCCAGCCCGTTGGTGTAAGTGGCAAATATGGGAATCATTCCTAAATAGAATAAAACCAATTTGTATCCAAAAACATTTTGCTTTAGGTTTCAACCTGTCGACATGAACAAAGATAATTTATTTTCAACTTTGAAAGGCAGCATCTGTGTTTGATCACTGTTTAATGAAAATATTCCAATATCAGTCAGAGGAAACATCCTCCTACACTATTCAATTGTTCTGTCTTAATTATACTCTGAGTTGGAAGATATTAATTGGGTGATAGATGTCTATATGACATTTCTATTTTGTTACAGATATTATCACTACCTGTACAGCTATTACTTGCCAGCCAGTCTTCACAACATGATAGACCAGATGACAAACTGTGAAGATATCCTAATGAACTTTCTGGTTTCAGCCATTACCAAACTCCCTCCGATTAAAGTGACACAAAAAAAGCAGTACAAGGAAACTATGATGCAACAGGTATGTATAAAACGCTACTCAAATCTTGCACCTTTTTATCAAATTTCATTTAACTTATAAACATGCAGAAGCTGATGAACAATTTCAGGAGAGCCTGCATTGTGCCCAAAGAGGTAATCACTCCAAACGGACATGTAACTGAAACGATCCGATGATTAAACCACTGCTTCAAGACAACTAAGTAAGTTAATTCATGTTATTACATTGGATTTCAGGATTTAATGGCGTTTTGGGACTAAATTGGCAATTAGTTATTCTTCTGTAATAACTAAAATCCAATGGCACATGAAAGCAAGTAATTGCAAAGCGAGTACTGTGGATCCTGAACCTGTGATGGCTTAATGTACAATTATGTCCATTATCATCAAGTGAAGAAACTCGAATACACAAAAGTGCAATTTTTGCAGCGGTGTATCTGCATGTTTGTAAAGGGGGAAATGAACTCTGACGATATAAAATTTATTGTCTGCTAATTAATTTTAATTTTGGACATTTTTTGATGCATCAGCAGTTGAAGTCAAAGATAATTCATTGTGGAATGTGATAATCACAGATTCATAACATCATTGAGTCCATGCCAACTCTCTGTAGAGCAATGTAGTCAGTCCTATTTCTCCCGCTGTATCTCTGTAACCCTTCAAGTTTACTTCCCTCAAGTGCCCACCCAATTTCCTTTTTTGAAATCATTGATTGTCTCCACTTCCACCACCCTAGTAGGTAGCAAGTTCCAAGTCATTTTAAGTGCTACGGATTTCTTGCTCAAAGCCTTAAAACCACTATACTTAGTACCATCAGAGAGTGGGAACAATTTTCCTTTGCCTACTTTATTTAAACCTGTCATAATCTTGGACACCTCTATCAAATCTCAACCCCACTGTTCCAAGAGGAACAGCGTTAGCTTCCCCAATTTAACCCTGCAGGTAAAATCCCACATCCCTGGAACCACAATGGTAAATCTCTTCTGCACCCTCATATCCTTCCTGAAGTAACATAATTTCCCTGTTTTGTACTCAGTACATTCTATTTATGATGCTGAAGATTCCATATACTTTGCTAACTTCTCTTTCAGTACATCCTGCTATCTTCAAAGATCTATGTTCACAAAGACCAAGATCATTTTGTCCCTATAAGCCCTTTAAAACAATGCCATTTAGTCTATGTTGCCTCTTCTGCCAAAATGCATTTTCTCATACTTCACCTGCCACTTACCTGCCCATTCTCCTAACCTATCTATGGCCTGATATAGATGGTTGGTATCATCTTCACTGTTTGTCATAACTCCCAAGTTTGGTATCATCATCAAATTTTGAAATTTTATTCTTTATTCCAATATGAAACTCATTCATATATATCAGAAAAGCAGTAATCCTAGCAATAACCCTTTACCACCACTGATGTTAAACTGACTGGTCTGTAATTTCCATCATTTCTTGAGCAAGGTTGTCAGATTTGCCACTTTCCAATCCTTTGGCACCACCCCAAAACTAGGTAAATTTGAAAGATGATAGCAAGCCCTTCATTAACTCCAACCACATTTCCCTTAGCAACCTGGGATGCAAGCCACCTGGACCAGGTGACTTATTCACTCTAAACATAGCCAGCCTTTCCAATACATCCTGCCTATCAATTTTCATCCCATTGACGGATATTATCATCTCTGTTTCTGCTGATACCAATATCCTGAGTAAAACCGACACAAAGTGCTCATTAATTATTCCAGCCTTGCTCTGCTTCTTGAAATTTGTATCATCCTCTTTGCCCCTAATAGGTTCCACCCCACCTCCTATTACCCATTTACCGCAGCATGATCGCACAAGTGGATAGCACTGTGGCTTCACAGCGCCAGTGTCCCAGGTTCAATTCCCCGCTGGGTCACTGTCTGTGCGGAGTCTGCACATTCTCCCCGTGTCTGTGTGGGTTTCCTCCGGGTGCTCCGGTTTCCTCCCACAGTCCAAAGATGTGCAAGTTAGGTGGATTGGCCATGATAAATTGCCCTTAGTGACCAAAAAGGTTAGGAGGGGTTATTGGGTTAAAGGGATAGGGTGGAAGTGAGGGCTTAAGTGGGTCGGTGCAGACTCAATGGGCCGAATGGTCTCCTTCTGCACTGTATGTTCTATGTTCTACATGCCGGTAGGAGATTTTTGTGTTCACTTTTATGCTAATGTGTACAATAAAATCATCATAAAAATATTGAAATGTGATGTAAAATTTAGAATTTATAATTGAAAAAAAGCATCAATAAAAGGGAAGAGGACAACAGCTTATATATATAACTATCCCCAAGTGCACTTTAAAGTGAGGAGGCTAGGACATATTAATTGTAGAATAGATGAGGCAGGGGAACACTAAATAAACTTTTAAATGGTCTCGGGATCCAATCTCCCATGCCCATTTTCACAAAGCCGCTGTACACCTCCAAACCCCACAAAGTTAGTCTACCACATCTAAAGCCACAAAGCATCACTCTACATCATCTAAAGATGATCTTTCACCCCAAGACCCAGTTCACAGGGAAACTGTACCCTATTCAAGTCCCACGTTTTCGCATATTTAGTTTTTTCATTCAATCCTTTTTCCCATTGTAACCTCATTATGATGTAGTCTTCTTCCACCATCTCTTGTTCAAACTCGTGCTCTTCCCTTCTTTCCCTGCTGATCCTTGGCTTTCTGCTGTGGTTTGACAGCAGAACAATAGAAGTCCCAAAGAAAATCCCACCAAAGAGGTTTTTAAATGGAAGGCATTGAAAATGCAACACTGCACCGTTGGGAAAGAAATGTCAATCAATGCATCGAACAATAAATGAGATCAAATAGGATATTGATCTTTACTTCACTCATGAGAAAAAATCAACTAAGCTCAGTAGTGCCTATGGCATTTGCGAGTTATGCTTTCAGTCAGACTCATGAAGTAAAAATCAATATCATACTAACCATAATTTATTATCTTCGATTTTATTTCTAAAAACTTTGTGTTTCATTTATAAAGTTTAACATTTATGACCATTTTTAAAATTTGAAAATATTTGCATATTTCTAGAGCTTAGTCTATCCAAATTTAAGAAAAATAGATGTAATTCACATCTGAATTGTAATACCAATATGCTAATTCTAGTAGCTGTGACAGATATGTTGGTCCTGTTCCATTTCTGGTCAATGAAAACGAAGAAGAGCATAGAATTTATCCCAACTGTTTGGCTAATTATTTATTCCTCAAACAACATTCCAAATGCAGATTATCTGGCCACTATCATACTGCTGTTTATGGGAGCTTGCTGTGTCCATCTTGGCTGTCGCATTTCCTACATTACAACAGTCTGTACCCTTCAACAGAAGTGCTTCATTGGCTTTAAAACTGTTCGGACATCCTGTGGTCATGAAAGATGCTATATAAATGCAATACTTTATTATTTTTCAAAGGTTAGCTCCCCTGGATGATGATGATAATAGGGAGATTTGATAATGCTGTTGAATGTCAAGGAAGGTGCTTATACTATCTGCTGATGATTATTGCCTGATGTTTATGACACAGATATTACTTCCCACTTATAAGCCCAAGCTTGAATATTGTCCAGGTCTTCCTGCATGCAGGCATGGACTGCTTCACTATCTAATAAATTGCAAATGGAGCTGAACACTGTGCATTATTCAGTGAACGGACATACTTCTGATCTTCTGATGGAGGAAAGGTCATTGGTGAAGCAACTGAAAATAGTTGGGCTCAGGGTGCTGCCTTGAACAACTCCTGCAATGATGTCCTGGATTGAGATCATTGACCTTTGATCCCCTGGTATTCACCAATGCTTTTTGCGCACTTCAAGGTGAAGGGTAGCAATGATAGCTCATCCACTGTCACTCATAAGACAGAAACAAAGCAAAGTTCCCTTCCTTCTATCTCAACTGCTGGTTTCCATCTGCACCATGTGACTAGCACTCCCCTCCTAGTCTGCTGTGGTACTTTTTACAATTCCCCAAACCAACCATCCTTGCCCAGAATGATCAACAGTTCAGATTAGTTTCATGATAATGCTAATGCTCAGAGTTGACTTCAAACCATCCCATCAATATGGGTCAGATTTAAATCTAGAGCCAGAATGTTATGCTCCACCCAGCAGGTTTTCATACGAGCGGGGAGCGGGGTGAGGGGGACACCTTTCACCCGAGACCCTGATATCCCCCCTCCCGCAACCCCCCAGGCCGTCACAACCCAACCTGGGACCCCTAACTATATAATTTTGTTTGTTTGGTTGATGACTGCTCTGCATGCAGAATAGAGTCCTTGTCACTTATAGTGGCCATATGGTGTTAACATAATTTGTTATCCACACACGGTGGACAGTAAAACAAAAAGCAAATAGCCAGCATAATTTAAAAGCACAGGCAATCTCACTGAGCATCTGCTTCTCCTAATTGTTAATTGTCAGATCAAGAATCCCATCACAAAAGTAATTGCACTTTAGATTGAATCTAAATGTAAATCAGGGGCAAAATTCTCCCCCAACGGCGGGATGCCCGCCGACTGGCGCCAAAGCCGGCGCCAATCAGACGGGCATCGCGCCGGCAAAAAGGTGCGGAAGTCTCCGCATGTTTGGCGGCCTAGCCCCAACATTGAGGGGCTAGGCCGACGCCGGAGGGATTTCCGCCCCGCCAGCTGGCGGAAATGGCGTTTGTTGCCCCGCCAGCTGGCGCGGAAATGTGGCGCATGCGCGGGAGCGTCAGCGGCCACTGTCAGTTTCCCAGCGCATGCGCGGGAGCGTCAGCGGCCGCTGTCAGTTTCCCGCGCATGCGCAGTGGGGAGAGTCTCTTCCGCCTCCGCCATGGTGGAGACCGTGGCGGAGGCGGAAGGGAAAGAGTGCCCCCACGGCACAGGCCTGCCCGCGGATCGGTGGGCCCCGATCGCGGGCCAGGCCACCGTGGGGGCACCCCCCGGGGTCAGATCGCCCCGCGCCCCCCCCCCCCCAGGACCCAGGAGCCCGCCCACGCCGCCTGGTCCCGCCGGTAAATACCAGGTTTGATTTACGCCGGCGGGACAGGCAATTCCTGGGCGGGACTTCGGCCCATACGGGCCGGAGAATCCAGCGGGGGGTCCCGCCAACCGGCGCGGCCGGATTCCCGCCCCCGCCCAATCTCCGGGAGCGGAGACTTCGGCGGGGGCGGGGGTGGGATTCACGGCGGCCAACGGCCATTCTCCGACCCAGCGGGGGGTCGGAGAATGACGCCCCAGATCTTACCCAAAATCAGCAGAGATATTAAATCGTTAAGTATAAGGTAAGTACTTATTGAAATGTTTGAAATAGTTGATGCCAATAAGTTAAATACTTATTGAAATGTTTGAAATAGTTGACGGCCTAGTATTTTTTAAGGCACTTTTGCAATAGCCTTTTCTGGTACTGGGCAACTGCTTAGCACTATTTGTTCAATATAGATGACTGTTGGTGATGAGCTTGGACCATAGAAATGGTGGGGACTGTTTTTTCCTAGATCTCATTCAGCTTGCCTTTAACAATTTTCAGAAAGGAATTAATTTTCATCTTCAACATATATTTGACAAACCGCTCAAAAAGCCCACCTGATGTCACCAGTGAGCGATCAAAATAATTTTGATAGTTGGGATTCTTTTGCATGATCTTGGGCAATGTCCTCAAATGTCCAACACTGGAAAGCAGCTTGCTGATAAAGCATGAAATCAATGTGGAAACCACAACATGAGCCTACACTACAAAATTACCTGCTGAATTGAATGGTCAGTTCAGAGGATGAGAATAAAATGGTTCAGGACATTGGCAAAGAGAGTAGTGTGAAATTATGGTCACCAGAAGGTTGAAAATGTGCAGTTCTACAAACCTTTAATCTTGCCAAGTGACATTGGCCATTTTATATCTGTACCATCCATATACAGTGGACAAGTTCATCCATGAGCAGGCATTGCACTCAATTTTATAAAAATAATAATCTTTATTATTGTCACAAGTAGGCTTACATTAACACTGCAATGAAGTTACTGTGAAAATCCCCTAGTCGCCACATTCCGGCGCCTGTTCGGGTACACTGAGGGAGAATTCAAAATGTCCAATGCACCTAACAAGCATGTCTTTCGGGACTTGTGGGAGGAAACCGGAGCACCCGGTAATGTGTAAAAGCAACAGTGTTGTTGTGGTGGGTGATTTTAACGTCCCCTATATTGACTGGGACTCACTTAGTGCTAGAGGCTTGGATGGGGAAGAGTTTCCAAGGATCATCGGAGGGCTTCTTGAAACAATATGTAGATTGTCCAATTAGGGAAGAGGCAGTATTTGATCCGACATTGGGGAATGAGCCCGGCCAGGTGATCAAAGCTTCAGTAGGGGAGCATTTCGGGAACAGTCACCATACTTCAGTATGTTTTAAGGTGCTAAATTGGGGGAAGGCTAATTATAACAATATTCATCAGGAACTGAAGAATCTAGATTGGGGTGGATATTTGAGGGTAAATCAACATCTGTCATGTGGGAGGCATGTCAATTGATAGGAATTTAGGACCGGCATGTTCCTTTGAGGAAAATGGATAAGTATGGCAAGTTTCGGGAACCTTGGATAACAAGGGGTATTGTGAGCCTAGTCCAAAAGAAAAAGGAAAATTTATAAGGGCTAGAAGGCTGGCAACAGACGAAGCCTGTGAGGAATATAAGGAAAGTAGAAAGGAACTTAAGCAACGAGTCAGCAAGGATAAAAGGGGTCATGAAAAGTCATTGGCAAACAGGATTAAGGAAAATCCGAAGACTTTTTACACGTATATAAAGAGCAAGAGGGTAGCCAGGGAATGGGTTGGTCCACTCAAGGATAAGGGAGGGAATCTATGCATGGAACCAGAGGATATGGGTGAGATACTGAATGAGTACTTTGCATCAGTATTCACAAAAGCGAAGGACTTGGTGGATGATGAGTCTGGGGAAGGGTCTGTAGATAGTCTCGGTCACATTGAAATCAAAAAAGGAGGTGGTGTTGGGCCTCTTGAAAAACATTAAGTTATATAAGTCCCTAGGCTCCGAGTCCAGAGGTGGGAATATTTGGAGTGTCGGAAGATCCAGGAGCCCATGGGGAGAGAGAGGCCAATGTTTTGGCCTTTACCTCCCTGGTGGTTCGGAGATGAGTTCTGTTGGGATGGAGGTACTCTGAGCCTCCAAAGTCGGGTGTTTGGGTCAGTGACATGGCTAGAGAAAATTTAGTTTGCCTTAAGGGGTTCATTACAGTGATTCGCTTGGAGGTGGTAGCCGTTCATCAACTTCTTCAAGGAAAATTGACCGTCAACGGGGGGGGGGGCATGGAAGTGACAAATAAGGGTAGGAAATATAATTATGGGTAGTTAGGGTTTATGCTTGGAGGGGGGGGGGGGCATGTTATTGTGGAGTTTGTATGTGTGTTGGACCTCTTTGTTTAAAATGTTAAAATTATAAATGCCTCAATAAAATATTTTCTCAAAAAAAAGTTAAGTCCCTGGGGCCTAATGGGATCTACCCCAGAATACTGAGGGAGGGAAGGGAGGAAATTGCTGGGGACTTGAAAGAAAGCTTTGTATCCTTACTGGTTACAGGTGAGGTCCCATGCGACTGGAGAATAGCTAATGTTTCTTTGTTTAAGACGGGTAGCAAGCATCATCCAGGAAATTACAGGCCGGTGAGCCTTATGTCAGTAGTAGGGAAATTATTGGAGAGGATTCTTCAGGACAGGAATTACTCCCATTTGGAAGCAAATGGACGTATTAGCGAGAGGCAGCATGGTTTTGTGAAGGGGAAGTCGTGTATCACTAGCTTGATCGAGTTTTTCGAGGAAGAGGATGATTGATGTGGGCAGGGCAGTGGATGTTGTCTACGTGGACTTTGTAAGGCATTTGACAAGGTCCCTCATGGCAGACTGGTACAGAAGGTGAAGTACATGGGATCAGAGATGAGCTGGCAAGGTGGATACAGAACTGGCTTGGTCATAAAAGACACAGGGTCGCAGTGGAAGGGTGCTTTTCTGAATGGAGAGCTGTGACTAGTCGTGCTCTGCAGGGATCAGTGCTGGGACCGTTGCTGTTTATAGTGTATATAAATGATTTGGAGGAAAACAAATCTGATTAGTAAGTTTCCGGATGACACAAAGGTTGGTGGAATTGAGGATAGCGATGAGGACTGTCAGAGGATATAGCAGGATATAGATCGGTTGGAGACTTTGGCAGAGAGATGGCAGATGGAGTATAAACCGGACAAATGTGAGGTAATGCATTTTGGAAGGTCTAATACAGGTGGGAAATATAGTGAATGGCAGAGCCCCTAAGAGTATTGACAGGCAGAGGGATCTGGGTGTACATGTTCACAGATCACACAACGCAGGTGGAGAAGGTAGCCAAGAAGGTAGTCCATTGAAAATGACCTTGTTGATTTGCCTGACTGGTCTCTACCCTTCCCAGCAAATTTGGAAACACCAGGCTTAGTCTGGTCCTGAGAGGCTGGCCCATCAACAACTCTGCTGGCTGCATTCTTGCTGTACTGTGCACAGTGGTTCTACATCCCAGAAACGTGAGATTCTGGCCTCCAGGGTCGCTCTGACTACTTCTTAAGGCTCGAAGGTTAACCTGAAGGTTTGGACAGCTCATTCAGCCAGTCTGTTGGATGCTGGGTGGTAAGGTACAGTCCTGATGTGCTTGATACCATTTAAGAAGGTGATATTTTGAAATTCAGCACTCGTGAAGGCTGTTCTATTATCCAACACTATGACTTCAGGTATTCCGTGGGTCGAAAAACACTGATGTGTGATGTTGTAGACTTTGTTTCAAACACTTCCATCCAGTTTGAATGGGCATCAAAAACATTGTGCTCAAGAATGGTCCCCCATAATTAACATGAACTGTACCCATTGCCGGCCAGGGTGTAGTGGGACTGTAGCAAGCAATCTTTGTTGGCACTGTTCACAGTGCTTCACCAGGCACTCAATATTGGCATCGATGTCAGACTAACGAACAACAATAAGTGCAGCACAGGAACAGGCCCTTCAGCCCTCCAAGTGTGTGCCGATCATGATGCCCTAACTAAAAAAAAAACTGATACCCTGACTCGGTCCATATCCCTCTATTTCTTCCCTATTCAAGAGCCATCCAGATGCCTCTTAAATGTTGCTAAAGAACAATAATTACCATAAGTAACTCCTGATGAGCATCACAAAAGCGGCGCCGTCCCCGATTTCATCAGAAACTGTCATTCTCCGGCCGATCGCCGAACGCAATTTTAGCGTCGCCGACAGGAGAGTCCCGCCCAGCATCTCTGACTCCCCAAAATATGATGCCACTTTGCAGCTTAATTCATCCTTTCGTATATAGTACGGTTTCATCTCTTCAGAAACTGGCTCATTGCCCCAACTTCTTATATCCTGTGCCTCACTTTAGACAACAGTGGATCCCTGCTGGCCCAATATTTGATTTGCTGCATTGAACCTGGCAACATATCCAACAAATTCAGCACCATAACAATTTCCTGCGGTACTGGGGGAGGTGCTACACTCTCTGGTAAAGGCAGGTTACTAAGCACGTCTGAATTTGTGATATGTGTTCAAGGCCGGTGCTTGAATTCCTGTTCGTAGGTGGACAAAATTAACATCCAATGCTGAATTATTGCCAATGTGATTGGCGGAATAGCCTCATCTTCTTTAAAAAGACCCAAGAGTGGTTTGTGGTCCATAACAATGGTAAGGTCCCTCCCATATTCAAAGTAGTGGAACTTATTTACCCCATATACTATTGACAAGCCTTCTTTTTCAATCTGATAATAGCCTTTTTTGGCCTCTTTAGATGGTTCCCGCGACATACCCTACAGGTCTGTCATCCACCTTATGGGACAATACTGCACTAATGCCATATGGAGAGGCATCAAAGGTTATCACCATTTCCTTAGATGGGTCAAAATGCACCAGTAAACTCAATGAATATAACAATTGCTTTACTCTATTAAAAGCTTCTCTCAGGGGTATCTTCCAAACCCAATGCTAGTGCTTCTCTCGTAGCATATGCAAAGTGGACAATGATGTTGACAAATTTCGTAGAAAACGCCCATAGTAATTGATCATTCCTAAGAATGACTTGAACTCAGATCTGTTTCGTGCTCTGACCTTGTCTTCCATGGAGTATAATTCTTGTGCATCTCCTCAAAACCTCAGATGGGTTACCTATGTGTCTTGAAAAGTACAGTTTTCCTTCTTGAGGCATACTTCAGCCACTTGAGATTTCTTTAGCAACTCCTCTATCAAATCATCATCGAGGTATACTATGACTTGTGGCAGACCTAGCAGTTGATTTTCCATTGTTCTCTGGAAAATAGCACATGTTGACACCAAAGGCTATGGGCATATGCTGAAACAAACTTTGGTAGGTGTTCTATCGTAACTGTCAGACTTTTATCACGGGGATTATGGCTGCTGCTCACTGCATGAATTGAACTGGCTGGATAATACCCAGTTCTTCCAATTGCTTCAATTCCATGACCAACCTTTCTTGGAAGGTGTATAGTACAGGTCTTGCTCTAAAAGAACGAGGGGTTTCCTCTGACTCTACATAGATCTTCGCCTGGAGGTCATTCATTTTACCTAACTCGTCGTGAAAAAAGTTCTCATCCTTTCTCATTAACTCAGGCAGTCGTGCTTCCCGTACTTGGAAGATCGCCATCCAGTTTAACTTGATTACCTTGAGCCAATCACGGCCCAAAAGACTTGGCCCTTGGCCTGACAATATTATCATTGGGAGCTGACCGGAGCTGATGGCTTACAGGTACTGTGGCCACCTTTTATATTGATGGCCTCGCCTGTGTAAGTTTTGCTCTGGTACCCCTCAAACTCAATGGCTGGACTTCTTGTAAATAGAGAAATGTGTGTTCTCCTAACGCCATGGCAGAGGTTCTTGTGTCAACTTCCAATATTAAGGGCCTACCATTTGCCTAAAGCATCAAAGTGATAGGGCTACTTTGCCCCCTTCACGTTGAACAATGAGTGAACATTTAAATCCGTAGTGCTAGACTCTTCCATATGGGGCTGGTTTAGCACAGGGCTAAATTGCTGGCTTTTAAAGCAGACCAAGGCAGGCCAGCAGCATGGTTCAATTCCCGTACCGGCCTCCCCGAATAGGCGCCGGAATGTGGCGACTAGGGGCTTTTCACAGTAACTTCATTTGAAGCCTACTTGTGACAAGAAGCGATTTTCATTTCATTTTTCATTTCATTTCATGATGCACTTGTGATGTATTACTAACTCTGTTACTGGGTAGAATTGACTTACCTTTACACCCTACCTTAAGTGACCTTTCCTGTGTCGGAAAAAACATTCAACCTCTTTATACCGGCAGGCTTCAGGGGAGTGATTACCTGTGCACGGGTAACACTCTACTTCAACCCTAGGCAATTGATTGGCTCTTTTAAATCTTCTCACTTTATTTGCGGCTGAATTGCTTCCCATTTTAAAATTCCATCTTCATTTTTGACGCCACTGCTAACAGCAGCTTCCCGCCCTAACTGGTGGACCTCGCCATTTTCCATGCTCTAAAATTCGTATGCGCCTTTTTCTATTGCAAATGCCTTCTCCAGCGCCGCCTTAAAATTTATATCTGCCTCTGCTAATAGCTTCCTTTAGGCGGCCTCATTATTTACCCTGAAGATTAAATTGTCCTGCAGCGTACCATTGAGGGTCCTCAACAAGGTGACAGTGCGACGCCTGTGGCATGGCCTTGGGGACATGGCAGCACGTGGAGGAGGAGGATTCTCACTTCCAGTAGCCGTCAAGGTCACCACTGCCCTGAACTTTTATGCCTCAGGATCACTCCCGGGCTTGAGAGGGGACTTGTGCGGCATCTCACAAGCTACAGCCCGCAAGTGCATCCTTGAGGTCATGGAAGCTCTCTTTGCCGGGACAAAGAACAATATAAACTTTGACCTGGACCAGGCCCAACAGGATGTCTGGGCAACAGGTTTCTCCACCATTGCCAGGTTGCCCCAGGTCAAGGGGGTAGTAGATGACACGAATGTCACCTTGCACTCATCAGGCCATCTTGGAGCACCCTTCATCACAGGCAGGGGTTCCACTTCCTGAAGGTCAAGCTCGTCTGCGACCACCACATGAAGATCATGCATGTGTGTGCATGCTTCCCAGGGAGTATGCATGACAGCTACATCCTGGGGCAGTTGGACATCCCCGGTCTCTTCAAGGGCCACCCCAGGATGGCCAGTTGGCTCTTGGGGGAAGGGGTACCTACTGAGGGCCTGGCTAATGATGCCAGTATGGAGGCCAGAGACCAATGCGGACATATGAGATTACCATGTTGCCACCTTGGCTGTCATTGAGCGGTGCATCGGACTCCTCAACATGCAGTTCTGACGCCTGGACCGCTCTGGTGGTGCACTGTAGTATACCCTCCAGTGGGTCACCTGCTTTGTGGTGGTCTGCTGTGCTCTCCACAACCTGGCACAGCAGCGGAGCAATGTGCTGGAGGTGGAGTAATATGTTTCCACCTCCGAGGAGGAGGAAGGCAAGGAGGTGCCGGACCAGCAGGAGCGGGAGGACGAGTCAGGCTGAGGACAGGTGGTATGGGCGAGGGTCAGGAAAGCCCGGAGGGCCATCGAGGCCCTCATCCTCGCCCACTTCACATAGGATGTGACCTCGGCCCTCATTCTCACCTTCTCAACCCCCTCTCCCCAGCCCTCAGCCTTCCCCTCAGGATGAGGATCCTGCGGCCAGCATAACCTCACCTCTGCACCATAGGCCAACCCCTACATCGGTGACAGATTTGTCCTCAGCCACAAGCGTGACCTCCAGGGCCCGTTTCTCATAGAGGGGTGAGGACTTTGATGTCTGGCACTCCGCCGCCTGTCTGGGCCCTCCCATCTGTTGTGGGCAAACTTCTTAAGTAAGGAGATCAAAACTATACATAGCACTCCTGATGTGGGGATGGATTCTCTGTTTCGCGACGCCGGAAGTGAGAATCGTAATCTGGCAGAGAATCACGCAAAGTTGAAAAGAATCTGTTTTGCGCCCACTGCCAATTCAGCCACCATGCTCCAGTCCCTCACTGGAGGCGAAACCATAGTTTGCAATCCATGCCGGCAAGCCCATTAAAAACCGTTGTTTAAATAGATTATGTAGGTTGGACACTTCGTGCTCCACCCCTCCACGATGTTCTGCACCTTTCAGGCGGAACTCATGCGGGCGTGAATTGGTGCAAGTAGTTAGAAGCGGGGCATGGCTGCCATGGCTGCTGAGGGGGAGCGAGAAGGTAAGAAAACTCTTAACTTTCCAAAATTGTCGGGTTTGCTGGGGGGTGGCTGCCTGGGCCGGGGGGAGTAAGGGGGAACAACTTGGTGCCAAGTCCGTGCACTCAGGGTGTCCCCCTCTGGATCGGGTGGCCTGGCTCGACCACCGTTGCTGCAGTATGTGTCTTAAACACAGCCTGTTTGTGCTAATTACAGGCCCCTGGCTTTTCACACTACTGACTGCTCACTGTCTTCTGTAAATGTATAGCCTCTGATCATCTGGGAGCTCACCCAGGCCTCTGGAAACTCTCAGACCCCAGGTGAATCATCAATGGGATGGGTGTGGCCAAGCTCAATCACCAACACACCAGAGTCGTCTATCCTCAGTGCACTCAACAGAAGTGCAGCTCCACTGCAGGGCAAAGAGGGGAAAAGCAGAGCTCACCCCAAACAAAGGCACCGTGGCCATTGGCACTCTCCTTGGTACACTACCCCTTTCACGACAGAGACCTCACAGTGACACTATCAGCTAGCCCAGCCCTCAGGACCACCAGCTGTCTCCAAGCCCTGCCTGTCCACTGGACCCCTGCTCCCATCAATCCTGACCCTGGTCAGGTTGTCACAACTTGTGGGGCCTGGGTGTGGCACACATCACACAGCAGCTGAGCTCCCAGCGGACATACACTTTCCTCACTCATCCCCTGCCCATCCACAAGCCTCTAAGCATGGAGGCGATTGGTGGCACACGGTGACCCTCTCCACCACCCATTCAGTAAGGACACCCACAGTAGACCCACTGGGGAAACAGGGCAGGGACCACAGAGCGTATCGCTGTCACCGGTTGCAACAGCCACCGGTACCCCTGTTGACAGGGATGGGTGGTGAGGATAGACAGTCCCGGGTGCCTCTCACTGATGGGGTCAGGGGTGCAGTGCAGCAGCAACATATCGAGGGGGCCGGGTGAAGGGTGGGGTAGGTGGGGTTGGGAGGGTGACATGTTGAGGGTGGCGCAGCAGTACAATTCAAGGTGACTATGTAGCCTGGTGGCCTAAAGGTTAGCCGCTGAGGCCATGGCTAATGGCACCTGTCCAGAGACCCCAGACCGATGTGGATACCTGTTACAACAATGCCCATGCAGCAACCAGGAACGTCATTGAGAGGTGCATCAGCTTCATGAAAATACAACTCCGATGTCTGGGCCCCTGTGGTGGGGTCTCCAATATAGCCTTAGGAGGGGCTCGAGCATCGTGCTGGCCTGCTGCATCCTGCACAGCATCATGCAGTAGAGGGGGTACATGCCGGGGAGAGGATTTTCATGCATCAGACTCGATGGGCTGAAGGACCTCTTCTGCGCTGTATTATTCTATAATTCTGATTCTGGCCACCGCATACTGGACAACCTCATCAGCTCCCGATTTGGCAATTAGAGGCCAGGCCACTGGCAGCTCCACCGCACTGTCCCACCTTTCCATTCATTCCTGCCCCCCTCCCCCACTTCAAAATGAAACCCCCTTCACAATAACCCCTCATCCCTTCCCTATCCACCTTCCCTTTCCCTCAGTCCCTCACTCCACCTTCCCTTTCCCTCAGTCCCTCACTCCACCTTCCCTGTCCCTCAGTCCTTCACTCCACCTTCCTTGTCCCTCAGTCCTTCACTCCACTTTTCCTGTCCCTCAGTCCTTCACTCCACCTCCACCTGGCTGCCCATCAGATGCGCCAGTGTCAGGTGAGGGTGGATTCGGAGGCACCGACATGGGCCCCATCACTTTTCATCCCTCAGGTTGCTCAACGGCACTTGGACTATTCCATGGGATGGAGGAGAGGCCAGAGTGAGCTACGTCACCTGGTGCTGCCAGACCCAGAGGCCCGCCACGTCTCAACCAGGGTCTTGATGCCTTCAGCCATGCAACACTGGGACATATCCCTCAGCGAGTGAGACCCTTACTGCCTCTGTCATGGCCCTCTGTGTCTGAGAAATGTCCCTCTTAATGTCCACTGCCATGACCCTTTGAGAATGGGCTAAGCTCTGGAGCGCCTCAAAAATGTCCATGTGAGCCTGGGACATGTCTGCCTCTGACTGGGCTCCCCTGTCCTGCGCCTCAGCCATTGATCTCCAAGCTTTGCACATCTTGCCATAGCGGAACAGGAATTGCTCTAAATTCACGTGGCCAGAATGCTGGCCAATTTTCATGTCCTGACTCGCTAACTGAATAGTGCCTCCAACAGGAATGTGAATTGCCGGTTATTCAGTCCCAGCAAGAACACTTAGGGTGCGATCTATGGGTCCTGCTGTACCCGAAAAGCAGCACACCATGGCCTGTAAATGGCGGCATACCCCGCTCCTGGATCTACCCAGCTCACTATGCCTTGCAAAATCTAACACGATCTCAGGAGACGTCACAATGTAAAGCCTGCCATTCTGGGCAGGATCATTTTTGGCAAATCTGCATATTAGAGCGAGACAGCTAGTCTTATCTGATGTGTAGTTCCCTGAGGTAACCAAAGCATTGGGATCTATCCCCCTCGCCTTGAAGACCTCGGGAGAGTGTCATTTAGTACTGGGCTTCACAAACGTGGACCAGACAGAACGGCACTTGTGGGGCCTCCCAGGGGATGGAGGCCTCTAGGTTCTTGGCCAGGATGGCACCACCAGCCTGGTGCCCTGGCAGTGCCACCTGGGTGCCAACCTGGCACTGCCCAGGTGGCACTGCCAGGCTGGTGATGCCAACCTGGCATATTTTGGGCAGTGGTGATCGGGCCAGGGGGTGCACTATGTGTGTGGGGGTTCGGGATCCCCCTCATATCGAGTTGGGCCTTGAGAGGCGTTCGGTGGTCGCATCAGGAATGGAGCTTCTCAGTGTAGAAAACAGGGCTGAGTGCGACCTCGGGCATTAGTCAGGTGTTTCTCAGTGCTGCAAGCACTGGGAAACATGAGGCTAAACACACTCACTATCGGACCCTTGTCCCCATTTGGTTAACTCGGGCCCTAAGTCTCCCAAACGGAGAATCCCGGCCATGGTCGGAGTAAGGCCCTGTACAACGTAGTAACACTTCCCTACTTGTATCCTCCATTGCCCTGCAACAAGATAAGCATTTGTAATGAGTTGGCTCTCCATTAAGAAAACAAACAAACTTCTAAATAAATTACTCTTATTAAAAAGGCACCATCATTCAGCTGCATCATTGTATTGACACCAAATAAAAATACTTCTCCAAAATCTCTAACAAAAGGAAATTACCTCTTGAAATGTGTCTAAAATGCCCTTGAATTATTTTAGCTTTTGCATTGTGGAACAGAACCAGAGGCTGCACCATCTCTAACTTCGAGGACACTGCTATATGCAGGGAAAAGAGCATAGAAAGCTGACAAAGATTAATTACATTGGGTCACAAGCCAAAGGTTACTTTTGCCATCCAATACTCTGCAAATCTCTGACAAATGATCTACTACATTTGGTTAACGGGTCAACTTGGTACTCTCTGTTAAGCAGAATGGGTGGTGTCTGCAGTTTCTCTAATCGTGCATTAGGCTACACTCATTTCCCAGCCCCAGATCAATTTCCAGATCAGGGGTGGATCGATCACTTTGCAAAACACAGCAGTGATCAATGGTGGATTCTGGCATTGTTGCTGAAGTTTTGTTGCAATTTAATATGTTTCCCTACTCACAAGACAGCACTCCTTTCTAGCAGATGACAAAGACGAAAGGTGACTAAATCCACGTGGTCAACATTCAAGACATACCCAATCCTAACCTTGATACTGATGTTTGAGGGGGCTAAGGGAAGCACCCTCTTATATTCTTGTTAGGTGCCCACATCACCAGGGCCGCATCTTAGGTGGTTAGCACTGTTGCTTCACAGCGCCAGGGTCCCAGGTTCGATTCCTGGCTTGGGTCACTGTCTGTGCGGAGTCTGAACATTCTCCCAGTGTCGATCAGGGTTTCCTCCGGCTGCTCCGGCTTCCTCCCACAAGTCCGAAAGACGTGCTGTTAGGTAATTTGGACATTCTGAATACCCCCTCAGTGTACCCGAACAGGTGCCGGAATGTGGCGACTAGGGGCTTTTCACAGTAATTTAATTGCAGTGTTAATGTAAGCCGACTTGTGACAATAAAGATTATTATTATCACATCCCATTTGCCATAATTGTCAGGATCCATGCCAAGTTCCAGACATGGATACTGGGTGCCATTGGGGTTCCTGGAATATACCAGCCTTCTATTATTCCAGATAGCAAGAAATAATTTACACTTATAAAGTGCTTTTCACTTCCTCAGGACATCCCAGTGAACTTTATTTCTGAGTTGCAGTCACCCCATGCAGGAAAACCCGCAGATACTTTGCACAAAGTTTGGCGGCAAGGTAGCACAGTGGTTAGTACTGTTACTTCACAACTTCAGAGTCCCAGGTTCAATTCCCGGCTTGGGTCACTGTCTGTGCGGAGTCTGCACGTTCTCTTCGTGTCTGTGTGGGTTTCCTCTGGGTGCTCCGTTCCTCCCACTGTCCAAAGATGTGCAGGTTAGGTGGATTGGCCATGCTAAATTGCCCATAGTGTCCAAAAAGGTTAGGTGGGGTAACTGGGTTATGGGGATAGGGCGGAGGCGTGGGCTTAAGTATAGTGCTCTTTCCAAGGCCCAGTGCAGATCCGATGGGCCAAAATGGCCTCCTTCTGCACTGTAAATTCTATCATTCAAAGCAAATTTCCACAATAGGAAATGAATGAATGACCAGGTCATGCTTCTTAAGCACCTTGAGGCATTTTACAATGTTTATAAATGCAATATATTATTATTTAATGGTATGGTTGAAGAAGGAAAATCAACTAGGACGCTAGAAGTCAAATATCGTGAGATATTTTATTGATCTGCATAAGAATGGCAGGTGAGATTTGAATTTAATATCCTATCCAAAGAACAGTGCCACCAAAATTGTGTAGTATTCCCTCAGTACTGCCCTAGAGATTATTGTTATAGGCCAGGGTTTAGAAACTCCAAAGTGTATTATGAAGCTCACCTGACCTATAACTTGTATGTTGAATTTGGCTAGGATGAGCTCAAGAGCTTCACTTCAGGTGTGATTCATCAGACGTCCTAGTGCACTTTTGTCAAAACAAAGTGCATTATTGTGGTAGTCTGTGTTAGAAGGATTACGGTACCTGGTAATGCCGGAATACCATTGGTGGAGAATGTACTTGTTCCCATTGGGTAAGCCTGTATGTTAGCTCCGCCCTTCAAGGTGGGGTATAAGAGCCCGTGCCGCCCCAGCAGCTTTCTTCTCTACCTGCGTGGCTGGGGGAAACATCTAGCGTATTAAAGTGTTCAACTGTCTTCAATCTCGTTTCTGGAGTTATTGATCGTGCATCAATTATAACAAACAAAACAAATATAACAACGAACAATACAGCACAGGAATAGGCCCTCCGGCCCTCCAAGCCTGCGCCGATCACGTGTCCTATCTAGACCAACCGCCTGTGTCCTTCTACACCCCATCTGTTCATGTGCCTATCCAGATAAGTCTTAAAGGTCGCTAACATTTTGCCTCAACCACCTCACTTGGCAGGGCATTCCAGGCCACCACCACCCTCTGTGTAAAAAAAAAACTCCCCCTGCACATCCCCACTGAACCTTTCCCCCCCTCACCTTGAACTTGTGCCCTTTTGTAATTGTCATTTCCGCCCTGGGAAAAAGCCTCCAACTGTTCACCCTATCTATACCCCTAATAATTTTATAAACATCTATCAGGTCGCCCCTCAGCCTCCGTCTCTCCACGGAGAACAAATCCAGTTTACTCAATCTCTCCTCATAGCTAATACCAGGCAACATCCAGGTAAACCTTTTCTGTACTCTCTCCAAAGCCTCCACGTCCTACATAAGAATGCAGTTAACATATATAAAACCGGTAGCAAGAAGTTGATGTCAATTACAAACATGAAAAAACACACAGCAGCTACAGTAATCTATGTACATAACTCTTAATGAATCCCCCTTAGCAGCTGTTCCAATTCACTACAAAATCCAATAAACCAAAACCCCTTTAAAGGGCATGGCCCAGCTCACTGTAATCTCACTTGAATGGGACTGGTCCTTTCCCTGAGATTCTGATCCAGTTCCAACCAGCAGATTCAAAACTCCTTCCAAAAAGCAACTCTACCTTTAAAGTTACCAAGTCAGTTTGCCGCACCCAATGTGCTTTCAGTTCCCTGGAACAGCTTGCAGTCCAAACCAAGAAACCAAACACTAAACCCCCTCTCACCTGTCAGCCACAGCCCAGCTCCACCCACAAATGACATCACTGAAGCATGCTACAAGCCATGTGGTCAAACAAAACCTTTCTTAAAGGGACACTCACATGACATTATATACTCAAATCCAGAGTGGGCTTTCACCGAAAAGGCCGGATTTTTCTGGACATTCTGGTCTCCACCCCCTTACCATCGATAAAAAGTTTTGGGGGGAGTCCACCCACACTCCTGACGACCAGCCTGCAAAAATGTAATACTGGAAACAGTGTTAATTACTTAAGGTGAGAGTTCTGCCATGTTCTTGGGGAGACATCACGCCTTACAGAGCTGGCGGACAATCTGATTGGCTGGCAATCCTGTTGTCCCTGCAGCACCACTGATAGCCACAGCTGGAACTACAAGCAGTCACCAATGTTTCGGACCTAGACTGACAGGTACGTCTGGGGTTCAGGGGCCATAGCGAGGTGGAATGAGTATGAGAGGGACAGACGGTTGGGTTCTAAAAGTCTGGGGAAGGGCTAAAGATGAGAAGGATGACTTTGGGGGTACTTCTGATAGACCCCTAAAGGAGAACCTCCATCTTGCAGGACACCAACCTACGCAGATAAAGCTTATGAGTTTTCACTTAAGGCACTTAAGTGACCATTAATGGACCACTTAAGAGCTTCAATAGACCCAAGGTGGGCAGGTCACCCAACGCCTCCCCTACTCCCTATATCATTTCAGACAGGTCAGGGGCAGGAGGTATGCTGTGGGAAGGGGGCAGGAGGTATGCTGTGGGAAGGGGGCAGGAGGTATGCTGTGGGAAGGGGGCAGGAGGTATGCTGTGGGAAGGGGGCAGGAGGTATGCTGTGGGAAGGGGGCAGGAGGTATGCTGTGGGAAGGGCACCTGTTGAAATTTATATGTACCCTCCTCCTTCAAACCTGCCAGCAGGAGGGCATTAACATCCACCTCATAATTGCTCAGTTGAGAGCGTTAAAGACATGAATCAAGTTGACACATGCCTGTACTGTACACTGCCCATCACTCTGAAAGGCAGATAAATACTATGTTAATGGAACCATATGTTCCCAACTAACATATGAAATAATGGTTACAGGAAAGAATTAAGCATAAAAGTTAAATCAGCAGAGAAATAGAGTGCGATTTAACAGGAAGAAAACGGAGTCCCATTTTGGGTGCATTTAGTGGGGTGTCGAAAATGCACCGTCGAAAATGATCCCAATATCAAACAGAATTCTTTTTTTATGGCCTTGGGAGGAATGCCCTGTCGAAGTCACACTTACCTTTGTTTCCATTTTTAAATGCCGCCTCAATCTCCCCGATCTCTGGACCCCCACCGCGGCCACTGGACCTCCCCTCCAATAACTCAACGTACCTGTCAGGGGACCCTCGAGCCCCCCCTCCTCGCCCCACCCCATAAGGCACAGCACTCCCGGACCCGATCCCTGGCATGGACAACCTGGGCACCTAGGCAACTTGGCACTGCCAGCCTGGCAGTGCCCCTGACAGCCTGACTGCCACCCAGGCACCCTGGCAGTTCCAGGATGACACTGCCAATGTGCCCAGGTGGCAGTGCCAAATTCCTAGGCTCTCCATGCCAAGGTTCCCAGGTGCCAGTAGGAATGCCAAGGTATTACCCTTCCCACAGCCCAACCACCCGGGGCCCTCCGAATGCCTGGGAGACCCCCCCAGGTGCCATTATGCCTGGTCAACCGATCTACATCCACCCCCAAAATTAACGGTAAAATTGCAGACCACCGCATTCCCACTTCATGGGGTGTTTCAAAAATTAAAACTTTAGACTTGAAGTTTAATTCTGAATTTTCATGGATTTTTATGACTGGAATATTGCAAGTGCCGTAAGTCTAGCAGACTGTCCTCCATATCCAGTTCCCCTAAATGCACGCCTGTTAAAGCAAGGCCTTCATGTTCAAACTTTATCATTTTTAAATAAGATGGATCTCTGTTCCATCACATGAAGTAGGCATAGACGTGGACGACACGGGCACAGGATTGTTTCTTTGCACCTCTGTAGTAAAGCATGTGGCTCCCCAAATATTGAGTTGCGGCTTAATTTTAAAAGAAGCTGATATGCGTTCAGAGATTGCTTGCAGCCCTGCAGGCAGGTAGGTAGGTTCAGGGGTCCAGTCTGCAATCAGACCACGAACCAGAGTGGCCTGTAAATCAAAGTAGATGATCGGAGTTTGGCAGTGAATGCAAGGATGATCAACAAGGGATGGAACCCACACAGGACAACTGGGATCGGCAAAGGAGGTAGTACGGTTGGATCAACGGGTCAGACCAGGAACTGAGATGATCGAATGTCAGTGCCAGAAGTGACCTCGATGGGTGGGAAGCAGCAGCAATCAATTACTCGTATGTGGAGTCTGGAGGAACACTCCTCTCACAGCTCCAGATTCAGATAGACCAGTTAGCTTTATGATTCACAGGCTATTCCTCTGAAGCCAAATTTTCTTAAGTGCAGCCAACAATGGTACTTGGGACAATCTTGAAGCAGGAATTAGACCCCTTATTTACATATACAAAGGTCTAAATACCTCCCAGAAGCATGAGTAAAGGACGTTTTTATCCATTCCCAATATGACAGGCTTTACACTTGCTGCTCACGATGTTGGGGGTTAAAGAGGCCAATTAGAGTCCAAAACAGACAGTGCAAGTACAAATTCATAGACCATATTGTTTAATTCCAGTAAATTCCACAAAATGTTCCCTCATATTTAAGATAATTATTCCCATTGCAGAATTATGTGGCCATTCTCAGACATTCAATGATAGACCCATTCACTCCCAGAGTGGTCCAGAATTTAACAAATAATTTTTAAAACTAAAGGGTGGACTGAGGAATAATTTCAGGGTGGATCCTAGCAAGTCAACCAGGCCTGATAGACAGATAACTGAACTGTGCAGATTTTAAAAAAATACTGCTTCCAGGGTCCTTCCAGGAGTTATGAGCAGGATTATATCTTGTGTATTGATGTTGTATTTTTATATAACAGGGTTATTTTTCAAAGCCTATAATGCTTGTTTATGTTTCAGAACAATATCAATAAAGAATTGAGATGAATCTGTTGGATTATGAGAAAAATGAAACTGCTTGAGGGAGACATTCAAAGAAACCTAGTTTCTCTGTTAATTCAGGTCAAATGATACGCTGTGTACCGTCTTTCTAAAGATTGCTATTTTTTCACCTTTTGCTTCTTGCCTGACCTGAGTGTTTAATTACATCTTCAGAGACCATTTTCACCATTATTCAAACCCCACACAAAAAATAAATGATTTATGACAGAAATACCTTGTTAAGTTTTAAATGAACTTGAACAATTTAATCAACTATTATAAACCATGTTTTGAATTACAAGCAAATCAACAATTAAAGCACAAGGCCATTTGAAATTTTCATTAAGAAGCACAATTCCTGCCAGTGTAATGTGAAGCTTTGAACTGCTTGTTTATGGCAAGATGGTTCAATGCAGATAATATTTTAATGTCATCGAAAGTTCATGCTCAAAATGTCCTAGCAGCGCTGTACATAAATCAAATGGATTGCTTCATGCATTTTGTTATTCACATTATTAAGGACTATATTTTTCTCTTGTTCACTAATACTAGTCAAAAAGTAGAGATAAGGAAATTAGGAGCACTGATAAAATAATTTCATGTCGTTTACATACAAATTAGGAACAGGAGTAGGCCACTCGGCCCTGCGAGGCTGCTCCGCCATTTAATAAGATCATGGCTGATCTAATTTTAACCTCAACTCCACATTCCCAACTACCTCCGATAGCCTTTCATTCCCGAGCTAATCAAGAATCTACCTACTTCTGTCTTAAAAGATATTCAAAGTCTCTGTCTCAACCACATTTTGAGGAAGAGGATTCCAAATTTTCACACCCCTCTGAGAGAATCTTTTCCCCGAGTCACTGTCTTAAATTGGGCGGCTTATTTTAACCCCTTATAGAATCTGCTAAAGCAGAACGCATTGAACAAGCAAGTAAGAAACAAAGGTTAGTTTTTATTTACAATATACAAGCTCTCAACACTCCGAACAGTCCCTCTCCCCGACCTGCACCTGGGGTTTTCAATACTCTTGATTAATCCCCTGTTAAAGGGAAGCCTGCCTCGTTACCGGAGAAGATCGTACTCAGTGGAGGTCACAGGGAATCTGATAGTCCTGATACAGTGAGTTACATGAGGGTTATAATACCCCTCTACCAACCCCCCAAGTCCGGAGATACTTCCAGGTCCGCGGTGGGGGGGGTCAAAGGAACCCCCAGTCATCTTAGCCCGAGATGGCTGTCGGGGGCCAACCATGTGGCATCCGGAGGAGCGTACCGAATCGGAGAGTGGCATTTCCACACGGAGCGCCTTGGTCGAGTCGTCAGAGCAGAGGTGCCTGTGGGGGCCAGCTGACAATACGTCCATTCGATCTCAGAATCGGAGTTCAGCGGGACCTCATCTGGCATCTTGGCGTCCCCAATGACCGAAACCGGCATCTCCACGACAGGTGTGGCTGGGGCCAAAGGCAGCAGCTGGGGCGGAGGTATTAACTCAAGTAGGGGAGAACCAAACTCAAACGCATACAAAGGCGACGGCCCATCAGTAATTCGGCTGGAGCAACCTCCATCGTGGCGTGCGGCATTGTTGGGTAGCAAAAAAGGAATTGCGTCAGCCAAGTCTCCCAGAACCCCGAGGTCTGTTTTCCCATTCTGTTTTTGAATGTCTGGACTGCAAGCTCCGCTACTTCATTCGACACCGGGTGGTACGTGGCAGTATGTACATGTCATATGTCGTTTGTGGTCACAAATGCACCAAACTCCGCACTCGGGAACGCTGTTCCATCGTCCGAGACCAGGACCTCTGGTATCCCGTGCATGCTGAAAGATAGCCTCAGCCTGTTGATGGTGGCTCGAGTTGTTGTACTTTGCATTTTATGGACCTTCATCCATTTTGAGTGGGCTTCTACGATGATGAGGAACATTGCTCCCTGTAATTTTCCCGCAAAACGTAATGTTCCCACAAAACCTATGTGGAGGCCGGTGCCACAGTGGCAGCTTCTGGTGCTCCTGGCACTGAGTACAATGCTGGGTCAGCTTCTCTATATCCATAGAGAGTGTTGGCCCCATCCGGTGTTGGGCCCCATACTGGATTATGTTGCCTATCTGGGACAACTGCGGATCTGGTCTAGTCAATCCCCTTATGCGGGAAGCTGTGACAGGCAAGTAATCCATGGGGGGAGGCTATCACTTTGTCGGCCACCGCCGATCCAGCAGGTCTTCAAATGACAGGCGCGGCAGGCACACACGAGGCTTAATGTAGCACTCTCTTCCCAACTTCTCCTCGGCCTGTTGGGCGGCCGGCTCTCCATCCTCACCGGCTGGCTCCAGTTCCTCTGGGGCAAGCTCCGCTGCTGCAATGCCCTCCCTGAGCAGTTCCTGCTCATACAGCCTCAGTGAAGCCCTCAGGGCTGCGACCATAAGCCAGATGCCAACCGTTGCTGCTCGGATTCCGAAACCCGTTATCTGCAGGGTGTGAAAGGCAGATGTGTTAGCGTGGTGCGTACTCCTGTGCCCAACCAGGTCCAACAGGCTACACGGTGGTCCCGGCCTGCACTGCAGCCCTGCCACTGCATGTCCCCCATCACCCCTCCCTCCTCTCCCATCCCCACATTCACCCCTGGCTATTCCCCCTGGCACTCTGCCCTCTGCACTACACCCTTGGCCCCATCAGTGCTCGGCACTGCGAGGGCTTCTAGACCCGCCCCCTGACCCCAGATCCCTGCCGGCAATGGTACCGATGGCTGGCGCTACCCATGCCAGTGGTACGCTTACCCTGTCCAGCCCTCTCCTGCAGGATCTACTGTGGGTGGGTCACGTGATGTGTGCCTGGGGGCACCCATGCAGCCGGTGCCGCTCTGCTTACCACCGACCACGGTGGATGGTCAACCACAGCAAATTGGCTACCTTGCAGGCCGCAGTAATGGTGGTCCCTGGACAACCAGGCCCCGGTGGGGAGAACAGCCCAACCTCCTAGTTCCTCCCTTGATCACTCCCAGCTACTCCTCCCTGGCCCTGGGGGACACCCCCACCCACTACAGCCAGCCCTGCCAGCTGCAGGACCGGCAGCCCAAGGTCACTCCTCTGGGAACATGTCCTAACTCCTCTCCCTCAGCAGCCACACGCCAGTTTCCAAGTTTTTTAAGCTACAAGTGAGCTCGGCATTGGTAATTCCTCCCAGCGGAGGAGGAACATCGCGGGGGTCCCGGAGAATTCCAGGCCAGGCCCATTGGTGATATGCCAATGGCGTTTACTGTATGTGTGAAGTAGAACACATTGACGCTGCTTTCGAGGCACCGGAGAATGGCCTTCTGTCGGGCACCCGGATCCAGGCACGATTTTCACCTCACGCTGGATTCTCCACCCAATCGCGTTTCACGCTTCCAGCGTCGCGGGGCGGAGAATCCTGCCCTCAATATTTAATTACTAAAGTTCTCACATTGAAGAGAAATGTAAAATACAGTATATCGATATTAAAATCTGTGATTTTAAAGTAATTTGTAAAAATGTTATTAGTTTATGTACTCCCTGGCCTAACGATTTTGGCTCACGTCCGTCATCAGTGAGACCAGAGATGTGGATGCAAAATCTTGTGATTTCTGGAAACAAAATTCTTGCCGGCGGAATTTTGTTTCCTGATTTCCCTCACTCCTCACCGGTGATGTGCGCTAGTGCGAGAACCTCATTTTTACACACACATTAATATAATTTGTGAACCCTCTGCCACATGATCCCACTTCACTGAATATTAACACCTCGCTGACGTGATTTGACAACTATTTAAAAATGTGAAACAGCTGAGAAGATTCCCGGGGGAGGGGCGGGGTAAAGATAAGCATAGCCTCCGGGGGAGAGGGACAAGCCCGGGCACTGCCCCCCGGCACTGCTCCTCAGGCACAGGTCAATCTGGCAGTGCCTACCTGGCAGCACCAAACTGTCCCGGTGGGAAATGCAAGGAACAGACCCTCTGGGGATCCCCACTGGGGTCAGGATTTACATTATGTTAGTTGGGGGTGGAGAGTCCTGATGCTGGTGGTGGTAGTGGAGGGGGGGCGGGTGGAGGGGGGTGGATGTGGGGGGGGGGGGTGGGTGGGTGGTGAGGTGGGCAGGGACCCCCGATGTTAATGCTTGTGAGTGGGGGGAGCCCCCAAAGCTGATGGTGGTGACAGGGGTTGGAGCCGTTGATGCTTGTGCGTGGGGTCCCCCTTGTCCATTGGTTGGGGAGGGGCGTGGTGGGCCAGGGGCGCGGTGGGACCACAGTGACCGTGTAAACCACACCCACTGATCCTTTCTTCAGAGAGCCTCAAAATCTGGTCTCAAAACTCAGGTGCGCGGCTGAAGGGTTTCAGCCAGAGCCTGACACTGAAAAATCATGGGAAAATTCCACCCAGTCTCTTCCAATCTGGCAGCATGGTTGATACTGCACAACTAATCTCCAATTGGCCATCCAGGGTTGATTGATATCGAGATTTGTTGCAGACAAGTCCGTAAAATTCAGCTTCACACAAATACGAGCAGGTTAAAGTAAGTATCATTTTCAATGTGTCTAGTGCAATGTCAGTGCAGTCAGTCTTCATCCTGAACAAGAATTCTGACGCAGAAACTCAAACTTTTATTTTTCAAAACTCGCTGGCATAAGATTTCAATGAGCTGGTCAATTTCAGTTGCAGGCAAATCCATGGTGTCACAACTGACATTTAAAGGGGTTTGCACCCAATCGAAATTTGTCACGTCCAGATCAGGGAAAAAATATGCAAAGTATATCTCGAGCTGACTGAATTGGCCGATCATCATGAGTGGAACATTTTGGTTTCATTGTCAGACAGAAATTCAAAAAGTTGACTTCCGGGTGCGGCGATGACCAGCTGAGTCGCACGTTTCGGCAGCTCCCTGTGAAACGGACTTTTGGGCTCTTGATAGGAGCCCCAACGGCAATTTTGACGGCTAAAAGCACTGTGCGGTAAACCAGAAGGGAATCCCCCCTGGATACGGATGGAAAAAGGAGGAGAGAGTGGCCAGATTGCAGTGGATCCTTTAGAACAGCGGCAAGGAAGGCAAGCAAAAACCAAGATGGCGTCGGAAGGTGGCAGTTTAACATGGGGCCCTGAACAACAAGAGTTCTTGAAATGCTGTGTGGAAGAGATCAAAAAGGAAATGAAGAAAGAGCTGTTGGCCCCGATACTACAGGCGATCGAAGGGCTAAAGGAGGAACTAAAGACCCAGGAGCGGGAGCTTCGGGTCGTGAAGGCAAAGGCAGCCGAGAATGAGGACGATATACAGGGCCTGGTGGTGAAGACGGAGACGCAGGAGGCACATCAGAAACGATGTGTGGAAAGGTTGGAGGCACTGGAAAACAACGCAAGGAGGAACAACCTGAGGATTCTTGGTCTTCCTGAAGGTGCGGAGGGAGCGGACGTCGGGGCATATGTGAGCACGATGCTGCACTCGTTAATGGGAGCGGAGGCCCCGGCGGGTCCGTTGGAGGTGGAGGGAGCATACCGAGTGATGGTGCGAGGACCGAGAGCAGGAGAAATTCCCAGAGCCATAGTGGTGAGATTCCTCCGTTTTAAGGATAGAGAAATGGTCCTTAGATGGGCGAAGAAAACTCGGAGCAGTAAATGGGAGAACGCGGTGATCCGCGTTTATCAAGACTGGAGTGCGGAGGTGGCGAGAAGGAGGGCGAGCTTTAATCGGGCCAAGGCGGTGCTTCATAAAAAGAAGATAAAATTTGGAATGCTGCAACCGGCAAGACTGTGGGTCACATATCGAGGGAGGCACCACTACTTTGAGACGGCGGATGAAGCGTGGACTTTTATTGTGGAAGAAAAACTGGAATGAGCGGGTTATTAAAAAGAACGTTCGAACAAAGTGGTGGGGCGAATGTGGGGGGCAAAGAGGGGTTTTATGTACTAATCCTGCGATGTGGTAACTTTTCTCTCTCCCACAGGTGGTGATGGGGGGAGGAGGGGAGGTGGAGGAGATGGGGCGTTGGCCATTGGGGGCGGGCCAAGGGAGAAGCACGGGCTTGGTTCCCGCGCTATGATAATCATGGCGGGAATAGAGAAGCAGGAAGGAGGGGGCATCGCACGGTGTGAGCCGAGGTCACGGGGGGAAGCCGAGGTCAGCCAGAGTTTGCTGACTTCTGGGAGCAACATGGGGGGAGTAATTACGCTAGCGGGGGATCTAGCGGGGGGGGGTGGGAGGGGGGAATTACTGGGTTGCTGCTGCTGGGGAGAGGGGGGAGCTGGTATGGGAGAGGATGGGCGGGGGGGCACCGCCTGGGGGAGATACAGCTGCGTGGGAACCGGGTGAGGAGCTGGAAAAAGGTGATGGCTAATCGACAAGGGGGGGGGGTAGGAAGCCCCCCAACTCGGCTGATCACGTGGAACGTGAGAGGGCTGAACGGGCCGATAAAGAGGGCACGGGTACTTGCACACCTTAAGAAACTTAAGGCAGATGTGGTTATGTTACAGGAAACGCACCTGAAACTGATAGACCAGGTTAGGCTACGCAAAGGATGGGTGGGGCAGGTGTTCCATTCGGGGCTAGATGCGAAAAACAGGGGGGTGGCTATATTAGTGGGGAAGCGGGTAATGTTCGAGGCAAAGACTATAGTGGCGGATAACGGGGGCAGATACGTGATGGTGAGTGGCAAACTACAGGGGGAGACGGTGGTTTTGGTAAACGTATATGCCCCGAACTGGGATGATGCCAATTTTATGAGGCGGATGCTAGGACGCATTCCGGACCTAGAGATGGGAAAGCTGATAATGGGGGGAAATTTTAATACGGTGTTGGAACCAGGGCTGGATAGGTCGAAGTCCAGGACTGGAAGGAGGCCGGCAGCAGCCAAGGTACTGAAAGATTTTATGGAGCAGATGGGAGGTGTAGACCCGTGGAGATTTAGCAGACCTAGGAGTAAGGAGTTCTCGTTTTCTCCTATGTCCATAAAGTCTACTCGCGAATAGACTTTTTTGTGCTGGGTAGGGCATTGATCCCGAAGGTGAGGGGAACGGAGTATACGGCTATAGCCATTTCGGATCACGCTCCACACTGGGTGGACTTGGAGATAGGGGAGGAAACAGGAGGGCGCCCACCCTGGAGAATGGACATGGGACTAATGGCAGATGAGGGGGTGTGTCTCAGGGTGAGGGGGTGCATTGAAAAGTACTTGGAACTCAATGATAATGGGGAGGTCGAGGTGGGAGTGGTCTGGGAGGCGTTGAAGGCGGTGGTTAGAGGGGAGCTGATATCAATAAGGGCACATAAAGGGAAGCAGGAGAGTAAGGAACGGGAGCGGTTGCTGCAAGAACTTTTGAGGGTGGACAGACAATATGCGGAAGCACCGGAGGAGGGACTGTACAGGGAAAGGCAAAGGCTACATGTAGAATTTGACTTGCTGACTACAGGCACTGCAGAGGCACAATGGAGGAAGGCACAGGGTGTACAGTACGAATATGGGGAGAAGGCGAGCAGGTTGCTGGCACACCAATTGAGGAAAAGGGGAGCAGCGAGGGAAATAGGGGGAGTGAGGGATGAGGAAGGAGAGATGGAGCGGGGAGCGGAGAGAGTGAATGGAGTGTTCAAGACATTTTATAAAAAATTATATGAAGCTCAACCCCCGGATGGGAGGGAGAGAATGATGGGCTTCTTGGATCGGCTGGAATTTCCCAAGGTGGAAGAGCAGGAAAGGGTGGGACTGGGAGCACAGATCGAGGTAGAAGAAGTGGTGAAAGGAATTAGGAGCATGCAGGCGGGAAAGGCCCCGGGACCGGATGGATTCCCAGTCGAATTCTATAGAAAATATGTGGACTTGCTCGCCCCGGTACTGACGAGGACCTTTAATGAGGCAAAGGAAAGGGGACAACTGCCCCCGACTATGTCTGAAGCAACGATATCGCTTCTCTTAAAGAAGGAAAAGGACCCGCTACAATGCGGGTCCTATAGACCTATTTCCCTCCTAAATGTAGATGCCAAGGTCCTGGCCAAGGTAATGGCAATGAGAATAGAGGAATGTGTCCCGGGGGTGGTCCACGAGGACCAAACTGGGTTTGTGAAGGGGAGACAGCTGAACACGAATATACGGAGGTTGTTAGGGGTAATGATGATGGCCCCACCAGAGGGAGAAACGGAGATAGTAGTGGCGATGGATGCCGAGAAAGCATTTGATAGAGTTGAGTGGGATTATTTGTGGGAGGTGTTGAGGAGATTTGGTTTTGGAGAGGGGTATGTTAGATGGGTGCAGCTGTTGTATAGGGCCCCAGTGGCGAGCGTGGTCATGAAATGGACGGGGATCTGCATATTTTCGGCTCCATAGAGGGACAAGGCAGGGATGCCCTCTGTCCCCATTATTGTTTGCACTGGCGATTGAGCCCCTGGCGATAGCGTTGAGGGGTTCCAAGAAGTGGAGGGGAGTACTTAGGGGAGGAGAAGAGCACCGGGTACCTTTGTATGCGGACGATTTGCTACTATACGTGGCGGACCCGGCGGAGGGGATGCCAGAAATAATGCGGATACTTGGGGAGTTTGGGGATTTTTCAGGGTATAAATTGAACATGGGGAAAAGTGAGTTGTTTGTGGTGCATCCAGGGGAGCAGAGTAGAGAAATAGAGGACCTACCGTTGAGGAAGGTAACAAGGGACTTTCGTTACCTGGGGATCCAGATAGCTAAGAATTGGGGCACATTGCATAGGTTAAATTTAACGCGGTTGGTGGAACAGATGGAGGAGGATTTCAAGAGATGGGATATGGTATCCCTGTCAATGGCAGGGAGGGTGCAGGCGGTTAAGATGGTGGTCCTCCCGAGATTCCTCTTTGTGTTTCAGTGCCTCCCGGTGGTGATCACGAAGGCTTTTTTAAAAAGGATTGAAAAGAGCATCATGGGTTTTGTGTGGGCCGGGAAGACCCCGAGAGTGAGGAAGGGATTCTTACAGCGTAGCAGGGATAGGGGGGGGCTGGCACTACCGAGCCTAAGTGAGTATTATTGGGCCGCTAATATTTAAATGGTGAGTAAGTGGATGGGAGAGGAGGAGGGAGCGGCGTGGAAGAGATTAGAGAGGGCGTCCTGTAGGGGGACTAGCCTACAGGCTATGGTGACAGCCCCATTGCCGTTCTCACCGAGGAACTACACCACAAGCCCGGTGGTGGTGGCTACACTGAAGATTTGGGGACAGTGGAGACGGCATAGGGGAAAGACTGGAGCCTTGGGGGGGTCCCCGATAAGAAACAACCATAGGTTTGCCCCGGGGGGAATGGATGGGGGATATGGAATGTGGCAAAGAGCAGGAATAACGCAACTGAAAGATCTGTTTGTGGATGGGAAGTTTGCGAGTCTGGGAGCGCTGACCGAGAAATATGGGTTGCCCCAAGGGAATGCATTCAGGTATATGCAACTGAGGGCTTTTGCGAGGCAACAGGTGAGGGAATTCCCGCAGCTCCCGACACAAGAGGTGCAGGACAGAGTGATCTCAAAGACATGGGTGGGGGATGGTAAGGTGTCAGATATATATAGGGAAATGAGGGACGAAGGGGAGACTATGGTAGATGAACTAAAAGGGAAATGGGAAGAAGAGCTGGGGGAGGAGATCGAGGAGGGGCTGAGGGCAGATGCCCTAAGCAGGGTAAACTCGTCGTCCTCGTGTGCCAGGCTAAGCCTGATTCAGTTTAAGGTATTACACAGGGCACATATGACTGGAGCACGGCTCAGTAAATTTTTTGGGGTGGAGGATAGGTGTGCGAGGTGCTCGAGAAGCCCAGCGAATCATACCCATATGTTTTGGTCATGCCCGGCACTACAGGGGTTTTGGATGGGGGTGACAAAGGTGCTTTCAAAAGTAGTAGGAGTCCGGGTCGAACCAAGCTGGGGGTTGGCTATATTTGGGGTTGCACAAGAGCCGGGAGTGCAGGAGGCGAGAGAGGCCGATGTTTTGGCCTTTGCGTCCCTAGTAGCCCGGCGCAGGATATTGCTAATGTGGAAAGAAGCCAAGCCCCCGGGGGTGGAGACCTGGATAAATGACATGGCGGGGTTTATAAAGCTAGAGCGGATTAAGTTCGTCCTAAGGGGGTCGGCTCAAGGGTTCACCAGGCGGTGGCAACCGTTCGTCGAATACCTCGCGGAAAGATAGACGGAATGGGAAAAAGAAGGCAGCAGCAGCAGCCCAGGATCGGTGGGGGGGGGGGGGGGGGGGGAGGGGTGGGGGGGGAGGAGGAACCAGAAGGACTCTCAGGGTTGTTAATATATACTGTATAGTATGTATAGGTCGTTGCTACAGATAATTATATATTGGACTGTTAAATTATATTTTTGGAGAGTGTTACTTGTGACAAGGCAGTTGCCAATTAGGGCTAGTTTTCATTTTTGTTATTTATTATTTATTCATTTTTTGTTTATAAAATAGGTCATTGTTATTTGTGTTGTTATAATATTGTGTAAAGGATGCACAATGTACTGTGTTGGTTGACCAAAAATTTTCAATAAAATATTTAATAAAAAAAAAGAAATTCAAAAAGTTGCAAGAAGGAATCATAGCTCAACTTCAGATCAGTGCTCTTCCAAAATGCTTTTCTTTATGAATGCTGCGATTCGAAGAATGTATGTGTTCTTTCCTTGCATATTTCTGTTCAGTTCATTTAATTTCCCAAATATACCTGTGATGTAAGCCAAGAGCTACATTCAGTCCCACTCCTCCTCGCTCAGCAAAGGAATGCTTTGCTCTTACTTGAGAATGGCTTTTCTGTCTACAGAACAATTCCAGACCTGCTCAGCCTGACACATAAGATATGGGGCTGGATTCTCCGGGCTTTGACGCCAAAATCACGTTCGGCGATCGGCCAGAGAATCCACGTCTCCGACCAAATCGGGGACGCCGCCGGTTTCACGATGCTCCGCCCTCTCCAAAGCAGAGTACTCCAGGAGTACGCCACGCCATGTATCAACAGCCTCGGGACATTGCCTGAGGCCTACCCCCTGATGCTCTGCCCCCGACCGGCTGAGTTACCGTCGGCGTGGGTCGTATGTGGTCCCAGCCTGTCGGGAAATCAGCGTGGCGGCTGTGGACTCAATCCAGCACCGCCATAGTCGGGGGAGGGCAGATCCGCAGGCAGGGGGAGACATTATTCGGGGCTGGCAGCACTGTGGAGGGTGGTCCGGGGCGCGCGAACCAGCCGGGGGGGGCACTATTTCGCGGACGGGGTCCACGAATGGCCTTAACCATTTAGCACTGCGCGGCCGCTGCAGGCCGCCGCCATGCGCGGCCACGGACCCGGCAATTCTGTGAGGCATATCGGCAGCTAGAGCCGGGTGCTCTACACTGCCGGCATGCGAGCCTCCAGCAAACCAGGGAACCGGTGGCCGTTTTGCACCATTTATTCTGCATTCCCACGCCGGCATGTGGACATAGCCCCAGAATCGTAGAATCCAGCCCATGGTTAAAATACAATCCAGCTCCTTTTGAAGTAATAGGACTCGAATTGACATAATTTGATTAGGTTTCTGCCCGTTTTAGGCAGATAGTCCACTGCCTGCAGAACCCTGCAGCTTAAAATCAGAAACAATGGAAAAGGTGAAGTTTGGAGAGGATAAATGACCTGCATATTTTAAACTTCCCACCCGCCTGGGGTTAAAATTGTCCCCGAGATATAACTATTGAAACAGCCGCCTCAGCCTGGTGAGTACATTCTGCAACCTTCACAAAGGACTTGGGGCGGAATTCTCCGTTCCAGAGACAAGTGTTGACGCCGGGGCAGGAATCGTGGAGTTGTACCACAGCAAAACTGGCACCGCACCTTGACCAATTCAGCAACTTTTGTGGGGCAAACACTGGCGCCACGTGGAACGCAATCGTCTCCATTGAGAAACGGTGCGGGATTCGCCAGATTCGCGATTGACACTCAGGAGGCTGACAAGCCACAGCCACATATACACCTCACACCCACCATCCCAGCCAACAAGATGGCAGCGAGGAGTCCGTTTTACGGACGCCGAGCTTGAGGCTCTGGTGGATGCCGTGGAGGAGAGGTGGATGATCCTGTACCCTGGCCCGGGAAGGAGGCAGCCAGCCACCGCCGTTGGCCGTGCCTGGACATCGGTGGCAAAGGCTGTGCGCACCCTCAACCTGCTCAGGGCGGCCAGGGTGAGTAGGCAGCACTGTGTCCCTGGCACCAACCGTGCCCCACCTGTAACCCTATCACCCCCCCCCACCAGGAGGGCTGCCAAACCCCCATCCTGCACCACATGCAAGCAGCCATATCGGCTGCCATGGCCGGGTGCCCTGGCCTCTGAAGCCAGTAGCTACCCACCCGCTGGGCTGCATGCGTCGGACTGTCTATGTCTGTGAGGTTTCTGTTTCCCCACCCACTCCCGCCCAGGAGAAGGCCGCCCATAACCGCCGGGAGCAGAGTAAGACTGGAGTGGGACTGCCGGACCTACCACCTCTCAGCGCGGCAGATGTGGATGTGGTTGGCGGGCTCGAGGAAAGGGTAATCGGCGGGTTGGAGATCGGCGTTGGGCGATGAAGATGAGAAGGGAGATTTCATAATAGGAGACGGTAACCAGGTGTGACCTTGTGTGACAAGGTGCCACACAAATGGCTGAGGAGCTGAACAGGTTTTTTGGGTCAGTCTTCACAGTGGA
Organism: Scyliorhinus torazame; assembly: GCF_047496885.1. Taxonomy (NCBI): domain Eukaryota; kingdom Metazoa; phylum Chordata; class Chondrichthyes; order Carcharhiniformes; family Scyliorhinidae; genus Scyliorhinus; species Scyliorhinus torazame. The sequence goes on from NC_092710.1 coordinate 187,654,947, forward strand.
GGACACAAATAACATGCCAGTGACTGATGGAAATAAAGATATGATAGGTGAGGACCTTGAGATGATTGTAATCACTAAGGAGGCAGTATTGGGCAAGCTAATGGGGCTAAAGGTAGACAAGTCTCCTGGCCCTGATGGGATGCATCCCAGAGTGTTAAAAGAGATGGCTAGGGAAATTGTAAACGCACTAGTGATAATTTATCAAAATTCACTAGACTCTGGGGTGGTCCCAGAGGATTGGAACGTAGCAAACGTGACACCACTGTTTAAAAAAGGAGGTCGGCAGAAAGCGGGTAACTATAGGCCGGTAAGCATAACTTCGGTTGTAGGGAAAATGCTGGAATCTATCATTAAGGAGGAAATAGCGGGGCACCTGGAGGGAAATTGTCCCATTGGGCAGACGCAGCATGGGTTCACAAAGGGTAGGTCGTGTCTGACTAATTTGGTAGAATTTTTGGGGGACGTTACCAATGCAGTAGATAACGGGGAGCCAATGGATGTATATCTGCATTTCCAGAAAGCTTTTGACAAGGTGCCACACAAAAGGTTGCTGCATAAACTAAAGATGCATGGCATTGAGGGTAAAGTGGTAGCATGGGTAGAGGATTGGTTAACTAACAGAAAGCAGAGAGTGGGGATAAATGGGTGTTTCTCTGGTTGGCAACCTGTAACTAGTGGCGTCCCTGAAGGATCAGTGTTGGGCCCGCAGTTGTTCACAATTTACATAGACGATTTGGAGTTGGGGACCAAGTGCAATGTGACAAAGTTTGCAGACGACACTAAGATGAACGGTAAAGCAAAAAGTGCAGAGGATACCGGAAGTCTGCAGAAGGATTGGGATAGGTTGGGTGAATAGGCTAGGGTCTGGCAGATGGAATTGAATGTTGCCAAGTGTGAGGCTATCCATTTTGGGAGGAATAACAGCAGAATGGATTATTATTTAAACGGTAAGATGTTAAAACATGCTGCTGTGCAGAGGGACCTGGGTGTGCTGGTGCACGAGTCGCAAAAAGTTGGTGTGCAGGTGCAACAGGTGATTAAGAAGGCTAATGGAGTTTTGTCTTTCGTTGCTAGAGGGATGGAGTTCAAGACTAGGGAGGTTATGCTGCGATTGTATAGGGTGTTGGTGAGGCCGCATCTGGAGTATTTTGTTCAGTTTTGGTCTCCTTACCTGAGAAAGGACATATTGGCACTGGAGGGAGTGCAGAGGAGATTCACTAGGTTGATCCCAGAGTTGAGGGGATGACGAGAGGTTGAGTAGACTGGGACTGTACTCATTGGAGTTTAGAAGGATGCAGGGGGATCTTATTGAAACATATAAGATTATGAAGGGAATAGATAGGATAGATGCGGGCAGGTTGTTTCCACTGGCGGGTGAAAGCAGAATTAGGGGGCGTTGCCTCAAAATAAGGGGAAGTAGATTTAGGACGGAGTGTAGGAGGAACTTCTTCACCCAAAGGGTTGTGAATCTCTGGAATTCCTTGCCCAGTGAAGCAGTTGAGGCTCCTTCTTTAAACGTCTTTAAGAAAAAGATAGATACCTTTCTAAAGAATAAAGTGATTCGGGGATATGGTGTACGGGCCGGAGAGTGGAGCTGAGTCCACAAAGATCAGCCATGATCTCATTGAATGGCGGAGCAGGCTCGAGGGGCCAGATGGCCTACTCCTGTTCCTAGTTCTTATGTTCTTATGTAAGTGAGTCCCTACTGAGTTACGGTTCCCCGTGGCAAGTGTATCAAACCCCTCAACACCACCCCAACACCACACTCATCACCCCACCACCCCCACATCCATGCTCCACCACCCCCACTACCCCCACTCCCCCCTCAGCCAGCGGTCTAATAATGCGTCTTGTCTTGCAGGACCTGCTGGTGATGTGGTGGGGCATCTGGCGTCCCCCAGCCGCAACCAGAGCCCCTGGTGTCGAGCAGCGACAAGGACACTGACACAGACGTGAAACATATACCCAGGACACCCCAGAGCTCAAGTCCGAGAATGACGCTGACTTCTGTGATGCACAATCAATTACGACGAGACGAGAGTAAAGAGTAATCGAGGCTCGTTACACAGAGATGTATAGCCTCCCGCAGCTGCTGCCAAAATAGCTGCAGCTCGGGGAGCCCACACATTTATACCCGCCTAGTGGGCGGAGCCAGCAGGCAGGGATCTACCCCCGTACCTGTAGTACAGGGGCCTTACCGTAATACCCCTCGTATGCGGTATATACAATACAACAGTGGTGACTACCACATTCACCCCCTGTTAAAAGAGTCCAGCGGGGGTGGTAGAAAACTATTTACATTCAGGTGTTTACCATTTTAAGGAAAAGTTTACAAATTCAGACGACCGGGCGCCTTGATCCGTCATTGTGAGCGCCGCAGTTCTGGTGGCGATTTCGGCGTCGGTTCGGTCGTCGGTGACTCCAGGAGCATGTCGACCTCATCTTCATCCCCTGGTGGGACCAAGGGGAGGACGGGTCGTCCTGGAGCGGGGACTGTGGTGGGGTGCGCTGGGGGGAGGGAGGGTGGCGCCGGGGCAGAGGGGGTGGGGGGGGGGGGACCCTTGTGTAGCCACACGTGCTTGCAGAGGAGGACGGGTCCTGGAGCTGCCAGCCACGTTGGGAGCGAAACCCCAGAGGTGGACTTCCTGGGGAAGGCAAAGAGACGTTCATGGGGAGTTACATTAGTCGCAGTGCAAAGGAGCGACCAAATGGAGTGAAGGGCGTCGGGGAGGACCTCCTGCCAGCGGGAGGCCAGGAGATTTCTGGACCGCAGGGCCAACTGGACGACCTTCCAGACCATTCCATTCTCCCGCTCCACCTGCCCATTTCTCCGGGGGTTGTAGCTGGTCGTCCTGCTCGAGGCAATGCCCCTGTTGAGCAGGTACTGGCGCAGCTCATCGCTCATTAATGAGGATCCCCGGTCGCTGTGGACGTAGGCGGGGAAACCGAACAGAGCGAAGATGGTGTTGAGGGCTTTGATGACGGTGGCAGACGTCATATTGGGGCATGGGACGGCGAAGGGGAATCTGGAATATTTGTCGACCACAATAAGAAAGTACGTGTTTCGGTCGGTGGAGGCGAGGGGCCCGCTGAGGCGTTCAAAGGGACGGGAGGCCTTCACCAGGTGTGGTCGGTCTGGCCGGTAGAAGTGCAGTTTACACTCTGCGCAGACCTGGCAGTCTCTGGTGATAGCCCTGATTTCCTCGATGGAGTAGGCAGATTGCGGGCCTTTATAAAGTGATAAAAGCGGGTGACCCCTGGGTGACAGAGATCGTCGTGCAGGGTCCGGAGTCGGTCCACTTGTGCACTGGCACAAGTACCTTGGGATAGGGCATCGGGGGGCTCGTTGAGCTTACCGGGGTGATACAAAATCTCGTAATTGTAGGTGGAGAGCTCAATCCTCCACCTCAAGATCTTATCATTTTTGATCTTACCCCGCTGTGTGTTGTTGAACATGAAGGCAACCGACCGTTGGTCAGTGAGGAGAGTGAATCTCCTGTCAGCCAGGTAATGCCTCCAATGCCGCACAGCTTCAACGATAGCTTGGGCCTTCTTTTCGACGGAGGAGTGCCGGATTTCGGAGGCATGGAGGGTGCGGGAAAAGAATGCCACGGGCCTGCCTGGTTGAGGGTGGCGGCTAGAGCGACGTCTGATGCATCGCTCTCGACTTGGAAAGGGAGCGTCTCGTCGACTGCACGCATCGCGGCCTTGGCGATGTAGGCCTTGATACGGTTGAAGGCCGGGTGAGCCTCGGCCGTCAGGGGGAAAACGGTGGAGTGAATGAGTGGGCGGGCCTTGACGGCATAGTTAGGGATCCACTAGGCGTAGTACGAGAAGAAGCCCAGGCATCGTTTGAGGGCCTTGAGGCAGTGGGGAAGGGGGAGTTCCATGAGGGGAAGATGGCAGCGCCCACGGGCCGCACGTGTCCTGAGGCAGGCAAGATGGCGCCGCCCACGGGCCGCATGTGTTGTGAGGCGAGCAAGACGGTGGCACCCACGGACCGCACGTGGTCTGAGGCGAGAAAGATGGCGGCGCCCACGGGTCGCACGTGGGGGTGCAGGGACAATAGCGGCGATCGAGCGGGCCTGGCACACAGCAGTGAAATGGCCTTTCTTCCCGTAGGCCTTGCAGAGCGCACTCTACGCCAGGCAACACTGCTGGGGATGTTTTGTCTGTCCGCAGAAGTAGCACTTGGGTCCCCCGGGGTTGGTTGGCTGCCGCGCGGCGCAGGCCTGGGGGCGATCGCTGATGGTGTGTTCTCTGGCGGGGTCCACGATGCCCAGGAGGGGAAGGCCATGCGGTCGGGGGCATACGCCTGTACATTGCCTGAGGCGACTGTGAGCGAGATCGCTAGTTTCTTGGTCGCCGCGAGGTCAAGGGTAGCCCCTTCTAAGAGGCGCTGGCGGATGTATGTCGACCCAATGCCTGTAACGAACACATCTGTAACTAGCAGATCAGAATGTTCAGTGGCCGAAACGGCCTGGCAATCGCAATCTCTCACTAGGGCGTGCAGGGAACACCAGAAACCTTCCACAGACTCACCGGGGAGGTTATGCCGCGTGGACAGGAGGTGCCTGGCATAGATTTTGTTGGTCTGCTGAGTGTAGTTCTCCTTCAGTAGCACCATGGCCTCAGTGTAGGTCGGCGCGTCCCGGATGAGGGGAAAGATATCGGAGCTCAGCCGCGTGTAAAGGATCTGGAGCTTCTGTGCCTCTGAGGGTGGTTCTGTCGCAGATCTGATGTAGGCTTAATTACTATTGTAACACTGACCTGGGCATACAGCTGCTGGCTCAGACAGAGGAAGTATCGTGTGTCAATTTCTGGAAAGAGTAAACCAGTGACCAGTTTCTGGAAAGAGTAAACCAGTGACCAGTTTTTAAACTCCGTGGGCTGGAATCTCCCAAAATGGGATTATGTCCCCACGCCAGCGTAAAAACGCTGGTGTTTCACGCCCGAGTTTCCGATAAAAAAGATCAGCTCTAATTCACTCACCTTCAGGGGGCTAGCAAGGACCGAGAGTGATTCACGCAGCTTTAGCTGCGGATACGGCCCCCCGCACTTCCGGTTTCGAGTCTGCGCATGCGCACTGTGGCGAGCTCCAGCAGCTGAAGAAGATAGGCCCCCCCAATCGGCCACGCGCCCGAAGATCCAACCGGCCCGATCTGTCCACCGGCCTCGCATAAGCCCCCCCCCCGATGCTGGATCCCCACGCCCCCCCCCCCACCAGGGCGGCCGCAGACTGAGTCCGCAGTCGCCAGGCAATGTTCCCGAATAGCAGTAGGTGGTTAGAACCAGGCCGTCGGGAACTCGACCGGTTGGGAGCAGAGAATCGCTGGGCGGGAATCTGGCTATGCCCCCCCAGCCGCGAGGAGAACTCCGCGAACACATCGATTCTTGGGACATGATGAATTGCTGGATCAGCGCCAGGCCTGATTTTGGCGTGAAAATTGATTCTCCGCCCCACGCCAAACGCGATTTCAGCGTGGGGCAGTGGAGAATCCAGCCCCTTAGATCCTTGAGCTGCAAGCCATTCATTCATTTCCCTTCATGGGCTGTGATTGACAACTTCCATAAACACAGCTTTCAGCCTTGCTTCATTCATCTTTTTCATGGTTCAGTAACCCTGAAGAGCTCTGACCACAATGTTAACAAACGTGAACCACTTCAAAGAGACACATGCTATCAATTTCCAGCTGAGCACTTCAAAATCACTCAAACATGAAGGGGGTGATTGGAATGCACTTAACTCTCATTAAAGTTGTTGATGTTTGGAAACAATGTGATTACAGCACCTATTAAGTATGGGTGTCTGGGTGGGTTCACCCTGTATTTGGGGGGAGGGGGGAATCCAGAAAATCGGGTGTGGGGGGCTGTTTTGCGATGTGAGGGGTGGGGTCAGCTTTGCAATGCTGGGGGGTGGGGCTGACCAGCTGTGTTTCCTCGCTATTGGGTTGCCCACTCAAAATGGCAGCCCAATAGCGGGAATCCCTCGTAATCCTTGCCATGCATAAATTTAAATTCAGGAGTGCAAATCAGTTTCTACTTTTTGAGCCGAAGTGTGGAGGATCTGTGGAGTTTACGGCAAAACAACCGACGCCACCACCTCACTGATCCTGCGACTGGTGAGGGGCCAGCAGCCCTGCCGCGTAAAACTCCCGGCTCCCAAGATAAAGACGGCTGGAGAATGGCCAGGTCTGTGGCCGCGCATGCCGACGACCTGCAGTGGTCGTACCGTAAAACATGAAGCCGGCCGTGGACAGACCCGACCTGCCAGATAGTCTCTCCCTGGCCACCTCCCACCTGTCCCCCCAGCCCTGCGGAAGCCCATCCCTCCCAGGCAGCAGCACAGCTTCCGGCCGACTGCGGCAGCACTGGACACAGTCTGCAGCCGCCACGCCAGGTTCCCGACTGCTGAGACCACATGGCAACCGTGCGGTCGGGAACTCAGCCCAGCGGAAGCGGAGCATCAGGGGATGGTCTTCAGGGCGTTAAGGCCGTCCAACGATGTGCGGCGTGTGACGTGATGACGCGATTTCGGAGGGGGCTGAGCATACAAAATCTGTGTCAAACAGGCAGCGCCTCAGATTTCGGCGTCTAAAGGGATTCTCTGCCCGATCGTCAATTACGAAATCGGTGTCGGGGAACAGTGAATCCCGCCCATAGTCTCCCAAATGGAGAATCCCGGTCGAGAGCTTGATGTTCAGTGGTGGGCTCATAGTCCAGGGGTGGGGCAGGAAGAGGTATCAGAGTTGATGTTCAGTCTCTGGTAAGTAGAGATCTGTTTGGTAAATAACAACAATGCTCCCCTTGAAAGAAGGTGTATGGACAATGTTAGGGTTGAATCTGAAAGAACAAAGTTCATTTGAGGTTAGCCCACAAGTCTCAAAGTTAAAGTTCCATGACTGATATATGACTGAAATAATCTGCTCAGAGCAGATTCTCTTTTAACAATTTAAGTTTTGCAATCAAAAATAAATTCCAATAAACGTTATGCTGAAGGCAATAGAACAAGCTGGCCTACTAATGTACAAACTTTGTGTTCAACAAGGTAACAGATTGAAGGTCATATTTTCTTACTCTATAATTTACTGCTACTATTCTTGCATTATAAGATAACATAATACACGATTCCTTACTGGGAAATGCTGAACTGTTTGAACAAGTTACAAGTGTTCTTTTATTGCATGCCTGCAATGTGTGAAGTAATAATAATAATCTTCATTAGTGTCACAAGTAGGCTTACGTTAACACTGCAATGAAGTTACTAGGAAAATCCCCTAGTCGCCATATTCCGGCGCCTGTTCAGGTACACTGAGGGAGAATTCAGAATGTCCAATTCACCTAACAGCGCGTCTTTCTTGTGAGAGGAAACCCACACAGACAGGGGAAGAACATGCAGACTCCGCACAGACAGTGACCCAAGCCTGGAATCGAACCTGGGACCTGGAGCTGTGAAACAACAGTGCTAACCACTGTGCTACCGTGCATCCCACTAGTTAAAAGAACCCTGGTTAAAAGCTCTTGTTGACCATATGGAAGTTTTTCAAAGTGTTATTGGAAGCATTTTAAATAACCTGCTTTGTCTCTGGCCACAGATACTTTATTTTCCATTTGCTGCTACTTTTCATTTTCGAATTTTGACTTTTCATTTTCTCCCCAGGGAACGAAGACTTCCCGCTGGGCTGATCCAGATCATTTTGCACAACGCCAGACCTGCATGAACACTTTTGCCAGCTGGTTTGGCTTCCTGCCTCTCATTCACTCACAAATGAGGCTGGATCCCATCCTTTTCAAAGACCAAGTCTCCATCCTGCGCAAGAAGTACCGGGACATTGAACGGTTATAGATGTCTGCCACAGACAATTGAGCTGGATTGCTGGACAGACAGGCCTGTGACAGTTGGCTGTTGTGTTCAAATAAAGTCCCCAAGTAACTCTTGACGATGCTGTAAAACAGAACAAGAATACTCCACATTCTGGGGATCAAACAACAATGAACCTAGTGCAATCTGAAAGAAAGATAGCTGCCAGACAGGCTTTGGAGATGTTTCTGATCATATATTACTGTTTTATTTTGTGTATACAGACTGATATCTCTGACAATTGTGCCTAATCTTTGAGGATTTTAGGGATAAATAACACAGCAAATTTATGGTCCAAGAATGTACATTTTCTTTCTGTAGCTTGCAAGGGGGATTGGGAGTTCAGCTGAATACAAATCAGTTTTTCTTTTGCTTTTGCTTATTCTTATGAAAATGTAGTTGTCATCTCTTACATTTTAATTATTTCTCTGTGACAGATGTGTCTTTCCAAATGGCCAAAAGTATAGTCAATGAGAACAAAAAGAAATGGTGTGTAACAACTCAGTAAAGTTGCAGAATAATATACACAGTTTACCTTTGAAATTATACTGCAGGCTGGAGTGACACAGAAACCTTAACAGGTGCTATTGATCGATTCACACCAACTGAATTCAGCGTTGGACGAAACCATTGGTCCTGTGCCACGAACCTTACAATATCTAAGAAGATTGCTCGAATCAGAATTTGTGTACACTAATGAACCATACAATCCTAAGCAACAACATTATGTTTTAATACAGCAATTGCTATTCTTAGTATATATTTAATATACAGTGTTTTCAGCTTTGTGGTCTAAGTAGATACAAAGAAAAATGGGGCCAGTGGTGATGTCCTGTAGCCTATGGGCTTGGAATGTCTAGCGGTTCTAAGCAGTCAGTTATGTACAGATTCTTGGAACCCTGGAAATGCATCTTTAAAAATAAGTACTCCACATAACCAAAATAAATAAACAAACCGGTTTTGAAATAGCATGATCCAAGATCGCTTTTGCTAATAGTTGTAACAATTAATTTGTCTAGGTGACTGGTCGTTTGCCAGTTCTAAGCTGCTTTTTTAAAATCCTTTTTCAAAGTATACAGGTTGGATTTATAGATTCATTCTGACTGTATGCAAAACTTTTCAAAGAACAGCCACAAGTAATAATTCATTTTAAATCTGATTGTACCACTGTATTCTGATTGCCAGACCAAAAGATGAGGAAAGAAATTCAAAACAAAGATGGCACTTTATGATGCTGCTGGCTTATCATTACAAATTTATATTATACCCATATGTCAGTACGAAACATCAAGCCATTCATTTTTTTTGTTATAATCTAAAGGGAACACTGCTATGAAATAACTTTAATATTGAGAAATTTCCACATGGACAAAACAGGAGTCTGTGACAGAAAGACACTTAATATATTGATAGTCACAAGGGTATTGATGAATGAAATGAACCAAATGGTCAGTGGGATCAGATTTAATCAGGTTAAATTTCTGGTATGAAAATGAAATTGAAATAATAATGAATTGTTGAATCCACTCACATTTGTTTATACATTTGTTCTTAAATAATCCTGACCCCATTCATTGCTTCATTTTGTCCATGCTGAAGTTATTTTTCTGGTGTAATCATTGGGAAGTTATGTTTAAAATTTGAAATTCCGTTACATCGCCTGATTCATACAAAATTGAGTTTCTGTTGAATTATATCTCATGACAGGATCCAGTAACTTGCTTTCAAGATAAGCTCAGACACTGTCTAGGCTTTCTGGCCACAATCCACTGATTTTCTGCTATCTCTGGAATGGATTGGGCCAAATATGCCCCTGGGCATCACCGTGTTCTACCATCAAATTTGACTACAGCAGCAAAAATCACATGGAATTGAGGAAAACAGAGCCTCCACCATATTGTGAACTTTTTTCCAGTTTGTAAACTGGATGCCGATGACATCTATTTTCTTCTAACATCCAATGTTCAAAGGGTGGTGAGGGAGCCTTAATGATGTAATCATGGAGGGGATTGTGAAAGTATTCTCAGAGTATGGCTGGACACAGATCCAAAACAGAAGGAAGAAAGCATTTAATGAAAAAAATAATTTTCTTCAAGCAGCTGAGTAGCTGCCTTCCTCCTCCTGAAGCACAAAACCTCAAAGGATGCTGCCCCCAATCAGTGCAGCTTACCATCAAAAGGCAGAAGGGCTACCTCCAATATTCAAGTGATCCTCGGGCCAGCACGGTGGCTACATCAGGGGCCATCCCAGTGACTCTCCCTCCCTATTGGAGAGGCTCCCCAATTGGAAAGTCTAGATCAATTCATCTAAAATTACGTGAGAAAAACAAATTGCAAAGTCAACCCTCCAGTAGTTGCAGCCTTGACTGCAATACAAACGTTTCCCAGAAGCCAGCTTTGACACTATTTGAGCAGACATTCAGTGTAGGCTGCTCCTACAGGACCAGGAATGAAGCCTATCAGAGAATTCCCAGGCTGCAATTTGCCTGTAAAATATATTCCACACAGCATGCATCATGTGAAGTATATCCAACAAAACTAAATAATTACACAGCTACCAGTCCAGAATAACATGAATATATTCAAGAAGTATTGTTTTTAACCTGATACATTGTTTTCCGTCCATGAAAGCAAAATAAACTTAAGATAAATTGACTGTAGCATAAAATATTACAATTGCTTTCTCTTAATGTGGTGTTTCCCTCAAGGTACTACACGGTGATAAACTATCTTTCCATTTACAAGATCTGTTCGGGTTTTTTCTTTGCAAGCTTCCTATTATTTGATCAACATCCCAAACAGCATATCAGTATTGTTTCTTGATTTAATTATACAATAAGTTTAGTGTATTTTTCTGTCATTTGCGATATGTACATTTGATTTGTATTCATTTGGTTCAGAATTTGTACAGCATTTGGTTTCTGAGTAACTGTTAATAATAGAACAACATCAGATCAACAGGGTGTCAATAATACTTTGAAGTAAACTTTGCTGGGATAAATTTAAAATGTACTGTAAACTGGATTTGATTTTGGGTTTAGCCAGTTTCAACTAACTATTGGAAAGAATGTAGTATTTAAATTAGATTGCGCAATGCAACACCCAAGCCATATAACAAAATATTTTGTTGGGAATAGTTCTCAGAAGTCAAATCACAATATCAGCATGTCCTTGCACAGTATTTGAGGCATAATTGTCATTATCATCACAATATAAGTTTGAAAGTGAATCTCAGTTGAATGCTTTATTACTACAATCAAATATTTGCTTATTTTAAAGTGTTGCCTAACTACATAGCTTTAACAACATTGCACATATCTTTATTCAGTAGAGATTAAAAGCATTGAGTTTCCAGATTTGTTCATTCTGAATTCTAATTTTAGTTTTGCCTTGGTTGTACTACCACATGTCTGAATTGTTGTACAAAATGCAATACTTTAGTTCATTGTGGTCTAGTTTTTAACGTGCTGGGCTATTAGAAGTCCTCATAGGTATGATAGAAGAGGTATCTAAAAATGTAATGATTCCCTATGCCAATGTTATTCCCAGGTGGACAAGGAAGAGATCCATCAATAGAAAACTCTTTGAAATCCTGGGGTCTGTGTTCACATTCCTGCTCAGTCAGGCTTACATGCAAACCTGCCACTGCATGCAGCCATGGCGCAGTGCTGAATCAGGAAGTGTGAAATGTACACTCTACTTTCCACTTTGCTTATGTAGAGCAACTTGCAGATTTTTTTTAGATATAAAAAATACAAATATTGTAAATGCCAATTTTCTATAAGTGATTCAATTTGTTGAAATAAAATGATTTTTTAAAAATTATAACATTTTGTTAGTTTTCTTCTCATTCAAATTGAAAATTCAAGTGGTAGTGTTACGACCCTAGTTGGTGTTATAACAGGATGGGAAGATCCCAAAATGGAACCCTGGCTCAAAAGTCCTTGGGCTGGATTCTCCGTTTGGAAGACTAAGTCCCCAAGCCAGCGTGAAAACGGTGGTGTTTTACGCCAGGAAAAATAGTGCAAAACGGCCACCGATGCGAGTTGGACTAGAAGCCAGGCAGCGTAGAGCTCCCAGCTCTAGCTACCAATATGACCCGGAGCATTGCTGGGTCCGTGGCCGCGAATGCGCACGGCGGCGGCCAGCAGCGGCCGCGCCATGCTTCATGGCGGACTCAGTCCGCGGACCCAGACCGCAGAAATAGTCCCTTCTTCGGCAGCTCATGCGCCCGGACCATTTCCACCCCCCCCCCCCACAGTGCCCCAGCCCCGAATAAAGCCCCCCCTGCCCAAGGATCGGCCCTCCCCTAACTGTGGGGGCGCTGGACTGAGACGGCAGTCGCCATGTGTCCCACGGCATCGGGATCTTGGCCAGTCGGGGATGGAGCATCGCGGGGCATGCCTCAGGCAATGGCCTGAGGTCGCGGATACAGCTTGCAGCATATTCCTAGAGTACGCCGCTTTTCAGGGGCGGAGCATCGCAAAAATGGAGCCGCCCCCAATTTTGTCGTCATTGGGGATTCTCTGCCCCCTCGCTGAGTGCAATTTGCCGTCGGGGATTGGCGAATCCAGCCTCATAATTTTTCTGTTTTTCAGAAAACATGGTGGTACAGGACTTAGTTTTAACAAGAAAAAAATGAATAAACATGAAAAATTAGATTATTACACAATATTCCTTTCCCCACTCTTTCCCCCTCCCACCACTCCCACCCCCCACTTTAGCACACAGATTTTAAGATGAACACGGATTACAAAATATCCCTTAAGCTACAACTGTCTCAGTAAGACAATATCCCTTTAAGCACACAGATTGACTGTGGTCAAATACACATACACCTCTCTGAACCCAAGTTATTGTCTGTGGATTTCTCCTCAGATTCCCCCACCACCCGCAGATGATTGTCACGTTAGAGTTTCCAAACACTCCCAAGAACACTTTAAAATCTTCTTTCGCAATAATGCTTTCTGTTAGCACTTTGCATTCAGAGATCCAATCCAGGTTTAGAACATAGAACATAGAAAATACAGCACAGAACAGGCCCTTCGGCCCACGATGTTGTGCTGAACCTTTGTCCTAGATTAATCATAGATTATCATTGAATTTACAGTGCAGAAGGAGGCCATTCGGCCCCCTGAGTCCGCAACGGCTCTTGGAAAGAGCACCCTACCCAAACCCAACACCTCCACCCAACACCAAGGGCAATTTTGGACACTAAGGGCAATTTATCATGGCCAATCCACCTACCCTGCACATCTTTGGATTGTGGGAGGAAACCGGAGCACCTGGAGGAAACCCACGCAGACACGGGGAGGACGTGCAGACTCCGCACAGACAGTGACCCAAGCCGGAATCGAACCTGGGACCCTGGAGCTGTTGTACTATCCACAATGCTACCGTGCTGCCCTTAAGAACAAATAAATCTACACTATATCATTTTACCGTAATCCATGTACCTATCCAATAGCTGCTTGAAGGTCCCTAATGTTTCCGACTCAACTACTTCCACAGGCAGTGCATTCCATGCCCCCACTACTCTCTGGGTAAAGAACCTACCTCTGATATCCCTCCTATATCTTATACCTTTCACCTTAAATTTATGTCCCCTTGTAATGGTTTGTTCCACCCGGGGAAAAAGTCTCTGACTGTCTAATCTATCTATTCCCCTGATCATCTTATAAACCTCTATCAAGTCGCCCCTCATCCTCCTCCGTTCTAATGAGAAAAGGCCTAGCACCCTCAACCTTTCCTCGTAAGACCTACTCTCCATTCCAGGTAACATCCTGGTAAATCTTCTTTGCACCTTTTCCAAAGCTTCCACATCCTTCCTAAAATGAGGTGACCAGAACTGTACACAGTACTCCAAATGTGGCCTTATCAAAGTTTTGTAAAGCTGCATCATCACCTCACGGCTCTTAAATTCAATCCCTCTGTTAATGAACGCGAGCACACCATAGGCCTTCTTCACAGCTCCATCCACTTGAGTGGCAACTTTCAAAGATGTATGAACATAGACCCCAAGATCTCTCTGCTCCTCCACATTGCCAAGAACTCTACTGTTAACCCTGTATTCCGCATTCATATTTGTCCTTCCAAAATGGACAACCTCACACTTTTCAGGGTTAAACTCCATCTGCCACTTCTCAGCCCAGCTCTGCATCCTATCTATGTCTCTTTGCAGCCGACAACTTACTATCCACAACTCCACCAATCTTCGTATCGTCTGCAAATTTACTGACCCACCCTTCAACTCCCTCATCCAAGTCATTAATGAAAATCACAAACAGCAGAGGACCCAGAACTGACCCCACTGGTAACTGGGATCCAGGCTGAATATTTGCCATCCACCACCACTCTCTGACTTCTATCGGTTAGCCAGTTCGTTATCCAACTGGCCAAATTTCCCACTATCCCATGCCTCCTTACTTTCTGCAGAAGCCTACCATGGGGAACCTTATCAAATGCCTTACTAAAATCCATGTACACTACATCCACTGCTTTACTTTCATCCACATACTTGGTCACCTCCTCAAAGAATTCAATAAGATTTGTAAGGCAAGACCTACCCCTCACAAATCCGTGCTGACTATCCCTAATCAAGCAGTGTCTTTCCAGATGCTCAGAAATCCTATCCTTCAGTACCCTTTCCATTACTTTGCCTACCACCGAAGTAAGACTAACTGGCCTGTAATTCCCAGGGTTATCCCTAGTCCCTTTTTTGAACAGGGGCACGACATTCACCACTCTCCAATCCCCTGGTACCACCCCTGTTGACAGTGAGGACGAAAAGATCATTGCCAACGGCTCTGCAATTTCATCTCTTGCTTCCCATAGAATCCTTGGATATATCCCGTCAGGCCCGGGGGACTTGTCTATCCTCAAGTTTTTCAAAATGCCCAACACATCTTCCTTCCTAACAAGTATTTCCTCGAGCTTACCAGTCTGTTTCACACTGTCCTCTTCAACAATATCGCCCCTCTCATTTGTAAATACAGAAGAAAAGTACTCGTTCAAGACCTCTCCTATCTCTTCAGACTCAATACACAATCTCCCGCTACTGTCCTTGATCGGACCTACCCTCGCTCTATTCATTCTCATATTTCTCATATATGTGTAAAAGGCCTTGGGGTTTTCCTTGATCCTACCCGCCAAAGATTGTTCATGCCCTCTCTTAGCTTTCCCAATCCCTTTCTTCATTTCCCTCCTGGCTATCTTGTATCCCTCCAATGCCCTGTCTGAACCTTGTTTCCTCAGCCTTACATAAGTCTCCTTTTTCCTCTTAACAAGACATTCAACATCTCTTGTCAACCATGGTTCCCTCACTCGACCATCTCTTCCCTGCCTGACAGGGACATACATATCAAGGACACGTAGTACCTGTTCCTTGAACAAGTTCCACATTTCACTTGTGTCCTTCCCTGACAGCCTGTGTTCCCAACTTATGCACTTCAATTCTTGTCTGACAACATCGTATTTACCCTTCCCCCAATTGTAAACCTTGCCCTGTTGCACGCACCTATCCCTCTCCATTACTAAAGTGAAAGTCACAGAATTGTGGTCACTATCTCCAAAATGCTCCCCCACTAACAAATCTATCACTTGCCCTGGTTCATTACCAAGTACTAAATCCAATATTGCCCCTCCTCTGGTCGGACAATCTACATACTGAGTTAGAAAAGCTTCCTGGACACACTGCACAAACACCACCCCATCCAAACTATTTGATCTAAAGAGTTTCCACTCAATATTTGGGAAGTTAAAGTCACCCATGACTACTACCCTGTGACTTCTGCACCTTTCCAAAATCTGTTTCCCAATCTGTTCCTCCACATCTCTGCTACTCTTGGGGGGCCTATAGAAAACTCCTAACAAGGTGACTGCTCCTTTCCTATTTCTGACTTCAACCCATACTACCTCATTAGGGTAATACTCCTCGAACTGCCTTTCTGCAGCTGTTATACTATCTCTAATTAACAATGCCACCCCCCCACCTCTTTTACCACCCTCCCTAATCTTATTGAAACATCTATAACCAGGGACCTCCAACAACCATTTCTGCCCCTCTTCTATCCAAGTTTCCGTGATGGCCACCACATCGTAGTCCCAAGTACCGATCCATGCCTTAAGTTCACCCACCTTATTCCTGATGCTTCTTGCGTTGAAGTATACACACTTCAACCCATCTACGTGCCTGCAAGTACTCTCCTTTGTCAGTGTTCCCTTCCCCACTGCCTCATTACACGCTTTGGCGTCCTGAATATCGGCTACCTTAGTTGCTGGACTACAAATCCGGTTCCCATTCCCCTGCCAAATTAGTTTAAACCCTCCCGAAGAGTACTAGAAAACCTCCCTCCCAGGATATTGGTGCCCCTCTGGTTCAGATGCAACCCGTCCTGCTTGTACAGGTCCCATCTTCCCCAGAATGCGCTCCAATTATCCAAATACCTGAAGCCCTCCCTCCTACACCATTCCTGCAGCCACGTGTTCAACTGCACTCTCTCCCTATTCCTAGCCTCGCTATCACGTGGCACCGGCAACAAACCAGAGATGACAACTCTGTCTGTCCTGGCTTTTAACTTCCAGCCTAACTCCCTAAACTTGTTTATTACCTCCACACCCCTTTTCCTACCTATGTCGTTGGTACCAATGTGCACCACGACTTCTGGCTGCTCACCCTCCCCCTTAAGGATCCTGAAGACACGATCCGAGACATCCCTGGCCCTGGCACCCGGAAGGCAACATACCTTCCGGGAGTTTCGCTCGCGACCACAGAATCTCCTATCTATTCCCCTAATCATTGAATCTCCTACAACTATTGCTTTTCTATTCTCCTCCCTTCCCTTCCGAGCCCCAGAGCCAGACTCAGTGCCAGAGACCAGGCCGCTAGGGCCTTCCCCCGGTAGGTCATCCCCCCCCAACAGCATCCAAAACGGTATACTTGTTTTGAAGGGGAACGGCCACGAGGGATCCCTGCACTGTCTGCCTGTTTGTTTTTTTCCCCCTGACTGTAACCCAGCTATTCTTGTCCTGTACCTTGGGTGTGGTTACCTCCCTGTAACTCTTCTCAATCATCCCCTCTGCCTCCCGGATGATCCGATGTTCATCCATCTTCAGCTCCAGTTCCCTAACACGGTCTTTGAGGAGCTGAAGTTGGGTGCACTTCCCGCAGGTATAGTCAGCGGGGACACCGGTGGTATCCCTCACCACCCACATCCTACAGGAGGAGCATGCAACTGGCCTAGCCTCCATCCCCTCTTACATGACAGAATATAGCTGCCCTGTGGACTAACTAGATCTCCGCCCTCCGACTCTGCTCCCAGTCAGCTACACTTTCTGTAAACTCCTGGCTCTCTTCTCACTCTTTGCGGAAATGTCGGAAACAAAATGAAAGGAGCACCTTACTCCCTCCTCACCTAACTCCCTCGATCACCATACTCTTACTATAGCACTCAAATGCACCAAATTCAGCACTCAGTGCAGACGGTGATCACTTTTATACTGTGAATCTAGCCTCTGAAAACTGGCCTAATCCAATTAACTAATTAACAAGCTCCAGCTGCAAGTGCCTACAAGTAGAAGCTTGTTTAAAGCTGATTGAAAATTCACCTTCTTCTAAACCAAACAGCAACTTTTAAGTTAATTAACTAAATAAAAGAAAGACTAAACTTTAGATAAAAATGAAGCCTTATACTCCCTCGGTCACCAAACTCTTACTGTAGCACTCAAAATGCACAAAATTCAGCACTCAGTGCAAACAAAGTCTGCACTGTAGGGGATCACTTTTATACTGTGAATCTAGCCTCTGAAAACAGGCCTAATCCAATTAACTAATTAACAAGCTCCAGCTGCAAGTGCCTACAAGTAGAAGCTTGTTTAAAGCTGATTGAAAATTCACCTTCTTCTAAACCAAACAGCAACTTTTAAGTTAATTAACTAAATAAAAGAAAGACTAAACTTTAGATAAAAATGAAGCCTTATACTCGCTTGGTCACCAAACTCTTACTGTAGCACTCAAAATGCACAAAATTCAGCACTCAGTGCAAACAAAGTCTGCACTGTAGGGGATCACTTTTATACTGTGAATCTAGCCTCTGAAAACTGGCCTAATCCAATTAACTAATTAACAAGCTCCAACTGCAAGTGCCTACAAGTAGAAGCTTGTTTAAAGCTGATTGAAAATTCACCTTCTTCTAAACCAAACAGCAACTTTTAAGTTAATTAACTAAATAAAAGAAAGACTAAACTTTAGATAAAAATGAAGCATTATTATCCCTCGGTCACCAAACTCTTACTATAGCACTCAAAATGCACCAAATTCAGCACTCAGTGAACAGAACAAAAGGTTTTCTAAATGATTTTTTAAACAAAGCTTCGGCTCCACTTTTAACAATGAATCCAGTATCCAGGTTTTACACCACCCCCCTTAGAATTTATTTGTCTTGCCTGTTGCACAGTTCACAGTTGCTTTAACTCTTGATTCCCAGACTTGATTAAAATGGTATCAAACTCTGAAGTGTGCTTTCCCACTTTAAATCTGGTGCCCCCATATAGGGGCTATTGTGGGCATTGCCCTTGGGTGGGCCATGTGATGCCACGCCGGTGGGTGGCGGCCACTTGGGGGGTAGTATGGCAGAGTGTGCGGTGCAGGGTTTCATAGAATTTACAGTGCAGAAGGAGGCAATCCGGCCTATCGAGTCTGCACCAGCTCTTGGAAAGAGCACCCTACCCAACCCAACACCTATTCCCATAACCCAGTAACCCCACCCAACACGAAAGGCAATTTTGGACACTAAGGGCAATTTAGCATGGCCAATCCACCTAACCTGCATATCTTTGGACTGTGGGAGGAAACCGGAGCACCCGGAGGAAACCCACGCACACACGGGGCGAACGTGCAGACTCCACACAGACAGTGACCCAAGCCGGGAATCGAACCTGGGACCCTGGAGCTGTGAAGCAATTGTGCAAACCACTGTGCTGGTTGTGGGATGGAGAGTGGGGGCTGGGGTGTGGGTTGGAGAGTGGGGGCTGGGGTGCAGGCTGGTGAGGTGGATAGTGGAAGTTGGGGTGCAGAGGTGGTGGGGTGGAGAGTGTGGACTGGGGTGCGGGCGCCGTGGGTGTGGGGTGGAGTGCAGGGGTGGTGGGGTGGAGTGTGCGGGCTGGAGTGTGGGGTGGGGGGGCACCCATGCGGCCGGTGTCACTCTGCAGTACCACTGGCCAATGTGGGTCATCAGTGGGGTACGCAGCAAGGTGGCTGCCTTGCAGCTGCGACAATGGCTGTCCATGCTTGGACACAGCCTGAATCCCATGTGGGGGTCACCCCAGCCCCGCAGTCCATTCCTCCCGTCACCCCCCCTCCCCCCGGCACTGCAGCCACCCACCCACCAGCCAGCCTGGCCAGTGACATGACCGGCAGTCCATTCCTCCCGTCACCCCCCCTCCCCCCGGCGCTGGCAGCCACCCACCCACCAGCCAGCCTGGCCAGTGACAGGACCGGCAGTCCATGGTCGTGGTCGCGTCTCTGCATGTCCTACCTCCTCTCTTTCCCTCATCAGCCAAGACGGCCAATTCCCAATTTTTCAAAGCAGAAGTGAACCTCCCTGTCGGGAATTACCTCGGTGGAGATGGTGCATCGCGGAGGCCCCGAAGAATATCGGGTCAGGCCCGCTAATGATATGCCAATGGCGTTTACTGCACATGCGGAGTGCCACTGTCGAGGATTGCAGAGAATTGCAATTTGTCATGAAACTGGCCACGGTTTTGGCGTCAAGACCGACTCTATGGCCAATCGCTTTCCCAACTTTGCCATCGGCCGACAGAGAATCCCGCCCATTCTTTCTGTCCCAGTTCCCTGGTTATCTCAGCAGTAGCTGGTTCATTGGGAAGCCTGTCTCTGAACAGCTCCCGACCTGTCCAGTCTTTCTTCTAGTCGGGGTGAGTGAGATTCACTCCTTAGTGTCCTGTCTCCAACTGCCAACTAATTTGGCTAAACTAAGAACAAAAAGCCTTCTTACCAAAAAGTGCCTCCAGTTGCTAAGCAACAGCCGCAAATTGCTGCTGGCTTATTTACTCTTCACGCCATGGCCCTCTCTAAGCACACTAGAAACACACTTGGAACTGAAGCAACCCCCACACATACAAACACCTTTGTCCAGCATGGATCTAACTATAGGTTATGCCCTTGCTTCCACATAAACATTAAATGAAACCCACTTAAAACTATACCTTTCCAATGTTTACCAAGACAAATATAAATCTCCTAAAACAACCTTTCTTTTCCTGACAGTAGTACTTTCTACATCAGACACTTGCAAGAATAATCTGTAGGTGGGGAAGCAACACCATTCCTCTTATGTTCCTAACTCAAAGGATTGGCCTGAACACATCTGGGTGGAGAAAAATGCTAAGGCTCACACTCACTTTTTAATGGTTTGTTGTAACATAGATAAAATTATCCCCTTAAGTTAGGCCAGTACTTACAAATACTGTATACCATCAATAATGTACGAACGTCTGTACCGTGCTTTTTAAGTTAAATCAGTACCATGCTCATAAATGTTCCTGCAACTTCTGAGTTGCAGCCATGCTGTTAACCTTTGAAAAAGAATGCTGCTTTGGAAAAGTAGCTGCTTCTGTTATTGCTGTTCCTTCAGCTTTGTTGACCCATTTAAATTCACCCAACCCCTTTATTAAATGCGCCATTGGTTCACCCCCCAAATGCGATGCTGGGAAACCAGTAGGTTATGGGCCATTATTTTTTTTAACTACCTAGGTCACACCCGTGACAATGATTACCACAAACCCCTCCCCAAGTCTCTCCCTTCTTACATATTGGAACAATCTCATATCCTGAGTTCATGACTAGTCCAGTAACAAATGCAAGTGTTTGGATGTGGAAATCCTGGTTACCATGTCACCGCGTTTTGCTCTAATCAAAAGCTTCTTTAGTACTTGCATTTCTAAGAAATGTGAGGGCAATTTGGACACAGTGGTTGGTTCCATATAGATTGTTAACCTGTAGATATTATTTATATTTCTATAGCATTCTATTGTAATCTGATGGATGAGGCAAAATCTTTCAAATCTTGTATAGACCCCTTTCATCGTGTGGTTTAATTGCCTCTGCTGTCTGCTGATCAAGTTTTTTTAAGGTCCATTTTAAAGGTTCCATGGAATGGTGGGAGGCAAAGTTTGGCCATTTTCTGAGAACTGTCCATCACAAATGGCCTTTTTGCAGTACCCACTTTGGGTTGTTAAATGATGGCTTCCTGAATGCAGCCTTGCTGCAAATGTACTGACCCATGTTTGAGCCTCGGAAGCCAGGAGAGTAGGTAGTGTTATGGGCCAGGGTTTAGAGAACCCCAAAGTGTATCATGGAGTTCACCTGACCCATAACTTTTAATAGATTGTGGTATGGGGAGCACACGGCCCACTCTACAGGTATGGTACAGCAGAAATGGAAAAGTATTTTCTAAAGCGAAACAATGTTTATTCTATGAACTCAAGTTAACCTTTTTAAAACATACAGTGAATATCTTAGCAACCATCAATTCAAATACAACCCCCAAAGACTACAAAACTAAGTAATCCTTTAAGGTTTCTGAATAGGAGCGAAAGCAACAGGGTAGTTGTTATGGGGGACTTTAACTTTCCAAATCTTGACTGAAAACGCTATAGTTCGAGTACTTTGGATGGGTCCGTTTTTGTCCAATGTGTGCAGGAGGGTTTCCTGACACAGTATGTAGATAGGCCAACGAGAGGCGAGGCCATATTGGATTTGGTACTGGGTAATGAACCAGGACAGGTGTTAGATTTGGAGGTAGGTGAGCACTTTGGTGATAGTGACCACAATTCGATTATGTTTACTTTAGTGATGGAAAGGGATAGGTATATACCACAGAGCAAGAGTTATATCTGGGGAAAAGGCAATTATGATGCGATGAGGCAAGACTTAGGATGCATCGGATGGAGAGGAAAACTGCAGAGGATGTGCACAATGGAAATGTGGAGCTTGTTCAAGGAACAGCTACTGCGTGTCCTTGATAAGTATGTACCTGTCAGGCAGGGAAGAAGTGGTCAAGCAAGGGAACCGTGGTTTACTAAAGCAGTCGAAACACTTGTCAAGAGGAAGAAGGAGGCTTATGAATGAGACATGAAGGTTCAGTTAGGGCGCTCGAGAGTTACAAGTTAGCTAGGAAGGACCTAAAGAGAGAGCTAAGAAGAGCTAGGAGGGGACATGAGAAGTCTTTGGAAGGTAGGATCAAGGATAACCCTAAAGCTTTCTATAGATATGTCAGGAATAAAAGAATGACTAGGGTAAGAGTAGGGCCAGTCAAGGACAGTAGTGGGAAGTTGTGCGTGGAGTCCGAGGAGATATGAGAGGTGCTAAATGAATATTTTTCGTCAGTATTCACACAAGATAGTTTCTCTATTACTCCTACTACCACTTCACCACTCTTCACTGGACTCTCCAACCTTACTGTATATAATTGAACACTATTCCTCTCACCCTGAATTCCACATATTACCACCTTTTCTGGCAACATTCTTCCCAAACTACATAACTCCTCATCTCTTACCATTAAAGATTGACTAGCTTCCGTATCTCTTAAAATTGTGACTTCTTTACCTGCTCCTCCTGATGCACATGAGTAAACTTTACCCACACAAGTAAATTCTTCAAAGTGATCTGACACCTGCTTATCAGTCATCTCTTAATCAGGCTGTACAATCTTTTGCGTCTCCTTCGCTTCACTTGGGCTTTCCTTTTCCTCTTTAACAACCCCCACTGTCTTATCTTGTTCTACCACATCAGCCTTCCCAGTGCTTTTCTTCAACCCCCAACACTGTGACTTTACATAGCCTAGTTTATTGCAGTCAAAACATTTGAAACTTTTCATTTCTTTTCCACCCTCCTGGATTTCCTTTTTAATCTGAGGTACACTCTCCTTATTATCTACTATCAGATCACCTTTACCTTTACCACTTGAGTATTTCTCATGTCCCCAGTTTCTATCCCTCACAGGCTGAAACTGATGTTGGAAACCAAGCTTTGATTTATGAACTAATTCATAATCATCTGCCATTTCTGCTGCTCATCTCGCAGTTTTAACCCTCTGTTCTTCCACATGAGTTCTCACTACATCAGGAATTGAAACTCCTCCAAAAGTATAATTTCTCTGAGAGCTTTATACGTTTGGTCTATTTTCAAAGCTCTTCTTCACCTATCAAAATTACTTTGCCTGAGCCTGTCAAACTCCATGTTTGACCAAATGATTTCCTTAAATTTCTAAACCTTTGTCTGTAGGCTTCAGGCACTAGTTCATATGCACCTAAGATGGATTTTTTCACCTCCTCACGTTTCAGATACCTCTTCCGGTAGTGATGCAAACACTTCACTAGCCCTACCTACCAGCTTTGTTTAAATCAGTAATACTCACATGGCCTGTGGCCATTTCATTTGTTTAGCCACCTTTCCAAATGAAATGAAAAAGGCTTCCACCTCCTTCTCGTCAAACCTTGGCAATGCTTGGACATAATTTAATAGATCCCCACCAAGCCTTCGACTATGACACTCTTTCTCACTGTCCTCATCACTATCATCCAGCTGTACGTTTCCCTTTACGTCTGCCAATTTTAACTGACTGTTATGTTTCGTAGCCATTTTCTGAGGTTCAAACTCTCTCTTTTTCCCTTTCCTCTCTGTCTCTTTCCTTTTCCTCTCTATCTCTTTCTTTGTTTCTTTCTTCTCTCTCCTTTTCTTTTTCCCTGATCTGTATCTCCCTTTCTCTTTCTTTTTCTCTCATTGCATATTCAAGCTGCTTTAATTCTTTTTCATGTTCAAGTTGCTTAATCTGCAACTGGATCTTTGCCATTTCTAATGATTCAGACTGTATCTCAGTCAACTTTAAATGCTTAGCCACCGCCATAATTACCTCATCTTTTCGCATTTTGTCTTGTTTTTGCCAAATCTAACAGTCTGCTTGTAGTCTCTGTCTGTAAGGTACTGCGTGTGATCGTCTCCACCCCCAAAAACTTCAGAGCCTCTGAAAGAGCCATTGTCCACAATACACTTCCCAATTAAACTAGAATACCACACCTGAAAAGCAACCACAATATGCTCACACCTCACCGTCTTCAAGTTCACTAAGCCAATCCAATAGATAGACTTTTATCACGGACGAGCCCCCAATTTGTTATGGGCCAGGGTTTAGAGAACCCCAAAGTGTATCATGGAGTTCACCTGACCCACAACTTTTAATAGATTGTGATATGGGGAGCACACGGCCCACTCTACAGGTGTGGTACAGCAGAAATGGAAAATTATTGCTTAAAGCAAAACAATGTTTATTCTATGTACTCAAGTTAACCTTTTTAAAACATACAGTGAACATCTTAGCAACCATGAATTAAAATACAACCCCCAAAGACTACAGCACTAAGTAATCCTTTAAGGATTCCTTTTAACAGCCATATGACTTAAAACACCTTTTACCAGAAGCGCATCAGGTTAAAGTCACTACTGTTATTAGTTTTAAATCACCAGGATCGATTTACAGTCTTTAGATTACAGAGAGATTCATACACCTTCTGGCTGTGACTGCAGCTATCCAGCTCTGAAAACGAAACTAAAACACACCCTGCAGCAAACAGCCTAAAAAGAAAGTAAAAAGCTGACAGACAGCCCAGCTCCAGCCACTCTCTGACATCACTGCAGTAGTAAACACCCATTTCTTAAAGGTACTCTCACTACAGATATTTATATACACACCCATTTATAAACACCCATTTCTTGAAGGTACTCTCACATGACAGTAGGACAGCCAGTGGTTGGATGAACCACTGTTCATCCGCTGAGGTACGAATCCTGCAAGGCAAAAGTCTGGCTCTGCAATGGGTGAAAAATCATGAGCCACTGCACAGCTGAACAAATGGCAACATACTGAAAATGATGTAAATCTGAAAAACAAAGTGAACAATCATGGAAATCACATGTCTGAAAGTATCTGGGGAGAGAGAAGCAGACTTAACATTTCAGGAGTGGGCCCTTTATCAGGCCTGGTAGTTAGCAGTGAAGGACAGGATCTAAAGTGTACAAGAACAAGATGGAGGGGAAATAAAACCAACCCTCACAACCTGCTTCACACTCTAGAATTCCATCCTGCAGTGCATGTGCATGACAACTCTAAGGGCATCTATCAGGACCCCACTCCCCTCCCCACCTCACCATAGCCAATTCAAACTTCAGGAAAAGTGCATTTAAAGTGTACTCAATTTATTCCCCGACATTTCTCCACATTTCCTGTGTGTGCCATTAATGCTTTTTCTTACTTAATCATTTGTGTCTCCCTTAAAAATCCAGTACATCTCATCTGATGCTTTCAGTCAGAAGAGTAAGAGGGGTGACGGAATACTCAGGGTCAGTATGCTGAACAGTTATATGACATCCTTCATTACTGCTGGACATCAGAAACCACTTTGCACCCAATGAAGTGCTTCTTGACGTGCTGTCACTGTTTTAATATAGGATATAACATTTAATAATTGTTTTGAAACCTTGCACTTGAATGTTTCAGTAACTCAGTGAAACCGTTGCAATGAGAGTTTTTAAAGAATTGATGCAACAAAATCTATAAATCTTCAATCAGATTTTTGATTTCACGCAGTGGCCAGGATTTTGTCAACAGCATTTCATTATTGACGGACAATGCACCACTTCCACTTTCTCTCTCTTTATCGTTTTTCATGCAATCAAAATTAAAATTCTGAGTTCCAGCAGCAAGCATACAAAACACGTTTGATTTAGCAGTGGGGAAAGGTTATCCTTGGAGAAACTCGCCATCACCTGTTAATGGTGCAACTATGAGTGGCCTCTGAAGGAGCCTCCTGGTCACACAGTGAGGCTCTGCACCACATCCCAATCCCATTGTCCTAACATAGGACTTTCTGAAAGCACAAAGGTGGCACCAATATTTTTCAAAATTAAATTTCAGTGGTAAATATTTCACATTACATTGGTTTTATTTTTATTTTTTTAAATAATCTTTATTGTCACAAGTAGGCTTACATTAACACTGCAATGAAGTTACTGGGAACATCCCCTCGTCGTCACACTCTGGCGCCTGTTTGGGGTCACAGAGGTA
The DNA here is from genome assembly GCF_047496885.1 of Scyliorhinus torazame. Taxonomy (NCBI): domain Eukaryota; kingdom Metazoa; phylum Chordata; class Chondrichthyes; order Carcharhiniformes; family Scyliorhinidae; genus Scyliorhinus; species Scyliorhinus torazame. The sequence goes on from NC_092710.1 coordinate 187,680,950, forward strand.
GAATTCAGAATGTCCAAATTACCTAACAGCACGTCTTTCGGGACTTGTGGGAGGAAACCAGAGCACCCAGAGGAAACCCACGCAGACACGGGGAGAATATGCAGACACCGCACAGACAGCGACCCAAGTGGGAATTGAACCTGGGACCCTGGAGCTGTGAAGCAACGGTACTAACCACTGTGCTCCGTGTCCCCCACATGTATTCACATGTGTCTCATTGTCATTTCTTGAGACGTGTTTAGTCAGAGCTAAATTATTGGCACATCTCATGACTGGCTTGCACTGATGGTTACAGGGCAGTGAGGTAAATTGTCTTTTTTGTCAAAGAAACAATGGGTGTGATTTTCCATCCCTTCCTAGCAACAGGATCTTCTAGTCCTACTGAAGGTCATCCCCCCCGCCCCCCAATGGCAGGTTCCCCGACAGTGCAGCAGGCACACAAACAAATGGCTATTGACTCTAGTTAGACTAGAAGATCCCACCTGTGGCCAATGGAGATCCGCCTCTACTGCCGGAAACCCCGTCACGGGAGGGGGGGGCGGAAAATCCCAATCAATGCTTGGCTCTTTTTTCACTCTTTACCGAAAGTTCACATTACTATCCAGTACATGGAGAATGCACCAGGGGGCAGTTAACTGCCAAGCTTTTAAAAAATTAAAACCAGGAAGTCAATTCTGGTTGGTCAAGGCATTGCCATGGGGAATGAACCAAGGAATGGCTGTCCTTTAAGCGTTTAGCTAGTTGAAAAAGTTGCAATTTGTCTACATGGTCCTTCTGTCTGCAAAGGACAGGCCCCTGTGTGTGAATGCATGTAGCTTCCAGCACACGTAAATGAGCTACACTGTAAGCCCAAGATAATCTTATATTGGTTGTCAGTGTTCTGCTAAGCACAATCAGGATTATTTAGCAAGTGTTGTCCAATCACAGAATCAAACCTAATGTTGGGCACTATGGGCATGATTTTCCCACTGCATTGTGCCTGGCACTGATCAGGGCATGCAGGGGGTAGGGGGGGGGGTGCATCACAGGGGGGGGGGGGAGGGAAAATTGGGTTTTGCGCTGGGTGCGAAACCTCATCTGAGACACCTCACCTGCAGCACCTGGCATGTTCTGGATCATGCCCAGTAATAATCAGATTTAAATGAGCCATTAAGCACATTTCAACATTCATGGTCTCGTTGATGCTGCATTCTCCGCACTGGCAAGGCCTCAACCGTGCGCTGATTAGTACAGGTCTCCATAAGCAGACACCAGGCGCGATGGCCATTCCACTGCCAGGGTGCTCGGTTTGCACTGCCAGGGTGCCAGGTGCACTTCCCAACACCAGCTTGGCAGTGCCTGGGTGCCAGGTTGGCACTGCCAAGGGTCGGGGCCTGAGGGGAGCCATGGCTATGAAAGGAGTGTGAGGGGTGTCTGAAGGGTGGGGAGGGGAATGGGGATCTGAAGGGGCTTCATAAAGGCTTAGGTGGGTGCAGGAGGACCTGAAAGAGGGAGGTCCTGAAAGAGGGGCCCTCAGCGACCCCATAGTGAGGTGACCTCACTTGGCGGGCAGGAATGCCATGTCCATGGGGTGTGGCCTTACCTGTGGGTGGAGGGTATAGGGGCCCCTCAAGCTCATTTAGAGATTAGGCACCTGTTCCCGGAGGAGTCAGTCTCGCTGGCGAGTTCAGCTGAAAAAATTCAAAGTGTGGGCTAGACTAGGGGGAAAATCCCCAAGGACCAAAAAAAGTGACTAAGGGCGGGCTTCACCGTTCAGCAACTCCAGAATCGCGAGGTATGATTGGGCGCAGCCTAAAACCGAGGCCGGCGCCAGCGTGAATCCATTCTACGCCACACCACAGTAAATGCTGTTGGCATTAACGGGCCCATTCCAGTATTCTCCAGGGCTCCCGCTATGCTCCGCCTCCGCCAGGAGGAATTACCTACGGCGAGGTTCACTTGTGGTGTCAAACATTTGGAAATAGGCACCGTGGCTGCTGCGGGAGGGAGAGGAGGTGGGACCTTGGGTTTCCGGTCCTGGCGCTGGCATGGCTGGCTGTGACGGTGATGTCTGCCAGGGCCAGGGGAGCAGCGCGGGGTGACTAGGGGTAGGCCAAGGGGTTGGAGTATCCCCCTGGGACCAGGATGTCCAGGCGTGGACCGCCATTTCCGTGCCCTAAAGGCAACCATCCTGCTGTGCACCCCATTGACCGTGGTTGGTTGAGTGGCACTGGCTGTACGTGTGCACCCACCCCATCCCCCCTCCCCGCCCCCCACCCCCACCCCACCAACCCCCATGCACAACCGGATACCACCTGCCGGCAGGGCATCACGTGGCCCACGCATGAGGAACACCCACAGTCGGCCTTTCATGCGGGCTCAGACGGGGGCCGCAGAGCATACCCCTGGCATGGGTAACGGCAGTCACCTCTACACTTGCCGGCAGGGATAGGTGCCGGAGCCAGGACACCTTCACCATGGCACACTCCTCGGTTCCCGATACCTTTGAGACTCATGGCTGCTTGAGGAGTCGGCTGTTGTGCGATAGGGGTTATCCGTTGTGGCCATGGCTGATGATGCCGATCCGGAGGCCACAGACAAATGCAGAGACCTCCTACAACAACACTCATATCAACACCAGGGCTGAGATTGAGCGGTGCATTGACATCCTGAAAATGCATTTCAGGTTCCTGGACCCCTCTGGAGGGACCCTCCAGAATAGCGCTAGGAGAGGCTCTCACATCGTGGTGGCCTGCTGCGTCCTCCACAAAATCACGCAGCAGAGGAGTAACATGCTGGAGGAGGGAATGAATGGCAGGCCTCATCCAATGAGGAGAATGCGGAGGAGGCCCTGGATGGGCAGGATATAGGGTCTGGGCAGGCATAGGAGGTCACACAACCTGCGCACCAAGGCCGCTGTGCACTCCACTATCTAATCGCCTCCAGCTTCACCGGCTAAGGGGCCTGACCGATGGCAGCACGAACATCCCGACCCAACCCCACAACCCCCCCTACCCACAGCCGAACATCCTCTCACATGTCCACTCACCCCCACCCCCATTGCACCTGCATCCCACTCCGTGATTCCTACCTGCCTCACTATGGGTGCAGGACCTGGGTTGGCAGTAAAAGCAGGTCTGGTCCATGAATGATGATGGCTCGCTCTGCAATGCAATGAGCTCTGGTGCTCCACATCATTTGACAATGTGTGGCTCCTGCCCTCGGTAGCACTTCCCACTGTCCACCTGGGTGATCCCTGCATGCGAGCTGGCCGTTCAATCACACGGTCCCACCAAATCCCTGGGTGGCGGAGGGGGGGTTGGGGTGCAGAGGATGTGGGGGGCTTGGGGTGGAGAAGGTTGGATGTGGGGCTGGATACCAGGGCAGTGAGCAGTGGCTGATCTGGGGGTCCTGGCCCATGCCCACCTCCAATGGCCATTCCCCACCCCCAGCACTCCCTCTGCAGCCAACCCAGCCCAGCCAAGTCTCAGAAGCTACAATGTTCCAGCATATCGCCTAGGGAGTCACTGACATTGGCCCCATCACCTCCTCCTCCCTTGTGGTGCCTGATGGCCCCCGGGCCAGTCCTTGGGTCGTAGGCAATTGAAGCCGGTTCCAGGTCCTCCCCTGCCACATGGAGCTGCCAGTCCTGGAAGGCTGCTCTGGTCTTAACCAGAGTCTTAATGCTTGCAGCCATGGAGCATAGGGACTGGGCCATGACCCTCCGTGACTGGTTCAGGTCAGCCAGTGCCATCGACACCCGCAGCAATGACCCATCGTGACTGGACCAAGTTCTGGAGCATCACTGCAATGACTAGGTGGCCTTGCTACATGGCTGTCTGTGACATGCTGTCATGTGCCTCAGGCACCACCCGCACAGAGTGCCCCAGGTCTTGGATAGCCTGACCCAGATGGGGAGGTGGCAAGGGGGGTGGTGCTGTGTGGGACAGGGGTTAGTGCCAGGGACACAGTGTCGGCTACTGAGCCTGGCCGCCATGAGGAGGTCGTGCAGCATGTTCTGGCACTGCTTGCTAGTCCTGGCGGTGTGGCGCGCTGCGCTGATGGCCTCTGTCACCTATGCCCAAGCCCAGTGTACGGAGGCAGGTGCAAGCCTCCTTCCCATCCCAAGGAACAGGGTGCCTGTCTTTCATCCATGGCGTCCAGCAGGGTCTCAAGCTCTGCATCTTCGAAATGGGGTGCTCTTTTTGTGTTTCCACCTTATTGGCTGGAATGAGTGTGTGTGGGCCAGCTGATTTGCGGCTGCAGCTTGTCAGCCTCTTGAGTGCCAATCCAGACCCGGCGAGTCAGATACCATCATGCATTGCAATTGCACTAGTCCCACGTGGCTCCAGTATTGACCCATTAATGGGTCCTGAATGGCTCCGGGACTGGTGCCGCTTTTGGGGTCATAGAACACCACCGATTCAGTCCCAGCATCAGCACTACGGGCCGGATTCTCCAATTTTGAGACTATGTCCGAAGCATGTGCCTAGTCCTACGACCAAAAAGTCGATGCTCTGCCCGGTGGGGGGGCTAGCTGTTGAGCCCCTGGCTTTACCTGCAGATACAAATGGAGAATTGCTGGATCGGCGGTCGCGCAGTACAACATGGCGGTGGCTGCGCGCGGACCTGGCCTGCCAGATAGCGCCCCCCTGTAACCCTTCTCGCCACCCTGGACCACCTCCCACAACACCCCCAGCCCCCGCCGAAGCCCCCATCGGCCAGCAGAACGGCTCCCCCTCCCACCGACTGTGTTGGCGCTGGACACAATCCGCGAGGATGACGAAACCTCAGACCACGCCGTCAGGCAGTCGGCCCATCAGGGGCGGAGCATCGGGGAGGGCCTTCAGGTAACATCCTGAGGCCGTCCCAATGGCGTGCGGCGTACTCAGCGATGATGCCATTTTGGAGGGGCGGGGCATCCAAAAAATGGCGCCGCACCGGTTTCGATGTCAAAACGGATTTTACAACCAATCGCCGAATGCGATTTCGGCATTGGCAATCGGAGAATCCAGCCCTTAGTCTCTCAAATGGAGAATCCAACCCGCTTCCAGGTCTGGATCACACCCAAATAGCCCGCTGAATTCGTCCAAAATAACCCAGTCATTTTTTGGGTGAATTGCCACCTATGTTTTGAGTTTTGCAAGCACTGGCTGCTTGGATATGGTCAATAGTTTGCCTGTTGCAAAGAGCCAAAGGAACGTGCTGTTTGATATGACCCACCAGTCCTTGGATGAATGGCCTACATACCAGGCATCACGCTGAATTTTACATACCGGAATACTCATTGTATGATAAGCAGAATGTGTTTTTGGTTTGAGGGTAACAGAAAAACCAGTGACCTCAGGCACAAAGTCCACGGGTGCGCCATCTTTAAATGATCATGAACTGGGTGCCACGAGATTTTCATGTGTTGCTGACTTTATCTTGAAGGCAGGATGTAATTAAAAAATGTTTCATACCAATGAATAATCATGGGATGCAAATGTATTACAAGCAGGAACCCGCCACAGAATGCTCGAAATGCTGTACACATACCACTGATTATATCTCAGCATTTCAAACTGCTCTTGAGTAATCAACATTCTCCATCATGCCTAGTTACGTCATCTCACACGTCATGTTTCCTGCCCATGTGGACGCCATAAAATTGCCCACAGTGTTTTGTTGCTCCTCACTGTAAACTTGCTGCACCATCACAGAGGTAACCTGTGGGACCACAGTGTGTCTGCCCCCTTAGAGATGCTTCTATTGGTGCAGCAGACTCGCCAGTCCAACATCATAAGCCTGGAGTTATTCACAGAATGCTTCCAGCACAGAAAGAAGCAATTTGGCCTGTCATGCCTGCATTGGCTCCCAGAAGGAACAATTCGCTGAGTGTCACTCCCCCACCTTCTACCCTGCAGATTCTTCCTGTTCAGATAATAATTTGAGTTCTTCTTGAATGCCTCAATTGACCCTGCCTCCACCAGATTCTCAGGCACTGCATTTCAGGTCTTAACCATAAGACATAGGAGCGGAAGTAAGGCCATTCGGCCCATCGATTCCATTCCACCATTCAATCATGGCTGATTTCAATTCCATTTACCCGCTCTCTCTCCATAGCCCTTAATTCCTCAAGAAATCAAGAATTTATCAACTTCTGTCTTAAAGACACTCAACATCCCGGCCTCCACCGCCCTCTGTGGCAATGAATTCCACAGACCCACCACTCTCTGGCTGAAGAAATTTCTCCTCATCTCTGTTCTAAAGTGACTCCCTTTTATTCTAAGGCTGTGCCCCCGGGTCCTAGTCTCCCCTGCTAACAGAAATAACTTCCCTACGTCCACCCTATCTAAGCCATTCATTATCTTGTAAGTTTCTATTAGATCTCCCCTCAACGGACTTCCGGTTGCGGCGATGCTGAGCTAAGCCGTGCGTTTCGGCAGCTCCCGCGACTACGGACTTTCGGGCTCTCCAGAGGAGCCCCAACGGAGCTGTTTTGATTTAATCCCGGGTGGGAAGGTGCAGTGAGGTCCCCCCTCACAATATATGGCAGAGATCAGCGGTGGAGCGACGAGGGAAGAGGCCCTGGAGCAGAGACCAAAATGAGGGGGAAAAAACAAGATGGCGGAGAGCGAGCAGCGTGGGGGCCAGACCAGCAGGAGTTCCTCAAGCGATGTGTGGAGGAGCTGAAAAAGGAGGTGCTGGCGCCGATGCTGTTGGCGATCGAGGGGCTGAAGGAGACCCAGAAGACCCAGGCGGTGGAGCTTCGTGTGGTGAATGAGGAAGTGAATATCAACGAGGGCGAGATCCTGGGCGTGGCAGTAAAAATGGAGGCGCACAGGAGGTGGGCCGAGAGAATTGAGGTCCTGGAGAACAGGTCGAGAAGGAACAACCTCCGGATTCTGGGTCTTCCCGAAGGAGTGGAGGGAGCTGATACCGGGGTATACGTGAGTACGATGCTCCATTCGCTGATGGGTGCGGAGGCCTCCCCGACCCCCCTGGAGCTGGAAGGAGCTCATCGGGTCCTGGCGAGGTGACCCGAGGCAGATGAGCCGCCAAGGGCGATAGTGGCAAGGTTTCACCGCTTCGCGGACAAAGAAAGTGCACTGAGATGGGCCAAGAAGGTGCGGAGCAGTAGATGGGAGAACGCGGTGATCCGAGTATACCAGGATTGGAGCGTGGAGGTGGCAAAGAGGAGAGCTGGCTTCAACCGGGCCAAGGCGGTGCTGCATAAAAAAAGAGTCAGGTTCGGCATGCTGCCGCCTGCGCGACTGTGGGTTACTTATCAGGACCGACACCATTATTTTGAAATGCCAGAAGAGGCTTGGACCGTTATTCAGATGGAAAAACTGGACTCGAACTGAGGAGATGTGGTTGTACAGGGGGTTGTAAATATGGGTAAAGAATATTGCATGGGTGGGATGATGGATGGGAATGTGGGTAGAGTCCTGGTTAAAATTCCTAAAATTTCCTTTTTTCTTTTCTGCAGACAATATGATGATGATGGGGAATGTGGGCGTCGGTGCTGGAGGGAGGTGAGACTCGGGGATGAGGGAACTGGGATAATGGCTGCAATAGGAGCTGCGCCATAGGGGGCGGGGCTGGCTCAGGAAAGCGCGGGCTTTTTCCCACGCCAAAAGGGGGGGGATGGAGGAAGGTAAGGAGGAGGAGAGACTCCCACACGGGGAGATCAACGGGAAGGCGGGGGAAGCCGGGGTCAGCAGAAGTCAGCTGACTCACGGAAGTAATATGGGGGGAGCAAAAGAGCTAGATGTGGATCTAGCGGGTGTTCGCGCACCTAAAGGGACTGAAGGCAGACATGGTCATGCTTCAGGAGACACATCTGAAGGTGGCAGATCAGGTCAGGTTAAGGAAGGGTGGGACAGGTGTTCCATTCGGGGCTGGATGCGAAGAATACTGGTGGCAATACTGGTGGGAAAGGGGGTGTCGTTTGTGGCCAAGAACATAGTAGCGGACAAGGGAGGTCGATACGTGATGGTGAGTGGTAGGTTGCAGGGGACGGAGGTGGTACTGGTGAACGTTTATGCCCCGAACTGGGACGTTGCTGGATTCATGAAACGGATGTTGAGGCGTATTCCAGACCTGGAGGTAGGGAGCTTGATAATGGGGGGGGATTTTAACACGGTGCTGGACCCAGCATTAGATCGTTCCAGATCTAGGACGGGGAAGAGGCCGGCTGTGGCCAAGGTGCTTAGGGGGTTTATGGGTCAGATGGGGGGAGTGGATCCGTGCAGATTTGGCAGGCCTTTGGCCAGAGAATTTTCTTTTTTCTCCCACGTTCATAAGGCCTACTCCCGGATAGATTTTTTTGTTCTGGGCAGGGCATTGATCCCGAAAGTGGAGGGAATGGAGTATTCGGCCATAGCCATTTCAGACCATGCCCCGCACTGGGTGGAGCTGGAATTGGGGAAGGAGAGGGACCAACGCCCGTTGTGGAGGTTGGATGTGGGACTGCTGGCAGATGAGGAAGTGTGCGGGAGGGTGCGGGGTGTATTGAAAGGTATCTGGAGGCCAACGACAACGGGGAGGTGCAGGTGGGAGTAGTATGGGAGGCACTGAAGGTGGTGGTCAGGGGAGAGTTTATCTCCATCAGGGCTCACAGGGTGAAGAGAGAGGGCAGGGAAAGGGAGAGGTTACTGGGGGAGATTTTAAGGGTGGACAGGAGTTATGCAGAGGCTCCGGATGAGGGACTGCTCAGGGAGAGACAAAGTCTCCAGACGGAGTTCGACCTGCTGACTACAGGGAAGGCAGAGGCACAGTGGAGGAAGGCACATGGATATACGAATATGGGGAGAAGGCGAGCCGGATGCTGGCACATCAGCTCCGTAAGAGGATGGCAGCGAGGGAAATAGGTGGTGTCCAAGATGGCAGGGGAACTACAGTGCGGAGGGAAGGGAAAGTGAATGAGGCTTTTAAGGCCTTTTATGAGGAACTGTATAGGTCCCAGCCCCCAGGGGGAAAAGAGGGGATGCGGCGATTCTTGGACCAGTTGAGGTTCCCAAGGGTGGAGGTGCAGGAGGTGGCTGGTTTGGGGGCACCAATTGGAGTGGAGGAGCTGGTTAAAGGACTGGGGAGCATGCAGGCAGGGAAGGCCCCGGGGCCGGATGGGTTCCCGGTGGAGTTCTACAGGAAATATGCAGACCTGTTAACCCCGTTGCTGGTAAGGACCTTCAATGAATCAAGGGAGGGGGGGGCCCTGCCCCCGACAATGTCGGAGGCGGCGATCTCTTTGATCTTGAAGCGGGATAAGGACCCACTGCAATGTGGGTCGTATAGACCGATCTCGCTCCTCAATGTAGACGCTAAGTTTCTGGCAAAAATGTTGGCCATGAGGATTGAGGAATGTGTCCCGGGGTGATTCATGAGGACCAGACGGGATTCGTAAAGGGTAGGCAGTTAAAAACTAATGTGCGAAGGCTCCTAAATGTGATAATGAAGCCATCGGTGGAGGGAGAAGCGGAGATAGTGACAGCCATGGACGCGGAGAAGGCCTTTGATCGGGTAGAGTGGGAGTATCTCTGGGAAGTGTTGAGGAGGTTTGGGTTCAGGGGAGGGTTTATTAGTTGGGTTAAGCTCCTGTATAAAGCCCCGATGGCGAGTGTGGTCACAAACCGGAGGAGGTCGGAGTATTTCCGGCTGTTTCGAGGAACGAGGCAGGGGTGCCCCCTGTCCCCTCTGCTGTTCGCATTAGCAATTGAACCTTTGGCCATGGCGTAAAGGGAGTCGGGGAAATGGAAGGGGGTGGTTCGAGGGGGAGAGGAACATCGAGTGTCGCTGTACGCAGACGACCTGTTGCTGTAAGTGACGGATCCAGTGGAGGGGATGGTTGAGGTTATGTAGATCCTACTGGAGTTTGGAGACTTTTCGGGCTAAGCTCAATGTGGGAAAGAGTGAGCTCTTCGTGATCCATCCGGGGGACCAGGGAAGAGGGATAGACGACCTACCGTTGAGGAGGGCGGAAAGGAGCTTTCGATACTTGGGGATTCAGGTAGCTAGGAGCTGGGGGGCACTGCACAAACTTAATTTGTCGCGGTTGGTGGAACAGATGGAGGAGGATTTTAAAAGGTGGTACATGTTGCCACTCTCGCTGGCGGGTAGGGTACAGTCGGTTAAAATGGTGGTCCTCCCGAGATTTCTTTTTGTATTCCAATGCCTCCCAATTGTGATCACTAAGGCCTTTTTTAAGAGGGTAAGCAGGAGCATTACGAGATTTGCGTGGGCAAGCAAGACCCCAAGGGTAAGGAGGGGGTTCTTGGAGCGTAGCAGAGATAGAGGAGGGTTGGCATTGCCGAATTTGGAGGGTTACTATTGGGCAGCCAACATGGCAATGATCCATAAGTGGGTGATGGAGGGAGAGGGGGCGGCGTGGAAGAGGTTGGAGATGGCGTCCTGCAAAGGAACAAGCCTGGGGGCGCTGGTGATGGCACCACTGCCGCTCTCACCGACAATGTATACCGCGAGCCCGGTGGTGGCGGCAACGCTAAGGATCTGGGGGCAGTGGAGACGGCATAGGGGTGCGACGGGAGCCTTGGTGTGGTCCCCGATTAGAGACAACCATCGGTTTGTCCAGGAAGGATGGACGGGGGATTTCAGAGCTGGCATCGGGTAGGGATTAGACGAATGGGGGACCTGTTCATTGACGGGACGTTTGCAAGCTTAGGGGCGCTGGAGGAGAAGTTTGGGCTACTCCCGGGAAACGCCTTCAGGTACAGGCAAGTGAGGGCGTTTGTGAGGCGGCAGGTGAGGGAATTTCCACTACTCCCGGCACAGGGGATTCAAGGTAGGGTGATTTAGGGCGTATGGGTCGGGGAGGGCAAGGTGTTGGCGATATACCAGGAGATGAAAGAAGAGGAGGAGGCTTTGGTAGAGGAGCTGAAGGGTAAATGGGAGGAGGAGTTGGAGGAGGAGATTGAGGAGGGGCTATGGGCTGATGCCCTAAGTAAGGTTAATTCCTCTTCCTCGTGTGCCAGGCTTAGCCTGATACAATTTAAGGTGGTTCATAGAGCGCACATGACGGGGGCGAGGCTGAGCAGGTTCTTTGGGGTGGAGGACAGATGTGGGAGGTGCTCAGGAAGTCCGGCGAACCATGTCCACATGTTTTGGTCATGTCCGGCACTGGAGGGGTTCGGGAGGGGAGTGGCGGGAACAGTATCTAAGGTGGTGAAAGCCCGGGTCAAGCCAAGCTGGGGGCTAGCACTATTTGGAGTAGTGGACGAGCCGGGAGTGCAGGAGGCGAAAGAGGCCGGCATTCTGGCCTTTGCGTCCCTAGTAGCCTGGTGAAGGATCTTGCTAATGTGGAAGGAGGCGAAGCCCCCCAGCGTGGAGGCCTGGATAAATGATATGGCTGGGTTTATCAAGTTGGAAAGGATAAAGTTTGCCTTGAGAGGGTCTGCGCAGGGGTTCTACAGGCGGTGGCATCCGATCCTAGACCATCTCGCGGAGCGTTAGAGGAAGGTCGGACAGCAGCAATAGCAACCCGGGGTGGGGGGGGGGAAACAGCGGTTGAGGGGGGGGAGGGGAGGGAGGGGGGGGGGGGGGAAGTTTTTTTTTTCTGGGGGGCATTTGAGCAAGAAAACACATGGTAGGATCCGGAAACTGACATGTACGGGAAGAATCTACTGTACAAAGTTTTGTATCTTATTGACTTGCCATGTTCATGTCTTGCCACGCGAGTTCTTTTTTTTTGTTGTTACGGTTGGGGGGGGGGGGGGGGGTTCGTTTGTAAGGTTGAAAATATTGTTATTGAAAAATTCTTCATAAAAACATATTTATAAAAAAAAAGACCTCCCCTCAACCTCCGAAACTCCAATGAATATAATCCCAGGGTCCTCAGACGTTCATCGTATGTTAGGCCTACCATTCCTGGGATCATCCGTGTGAATCTCCGCTGGACCCGCTCCAGTGCCAGTATGTCCTTCCTGAGGTGTGGGGCCCAAAATTGCTCACAGTATTCTAAGTGGGGCCTAACTAGTGCTTTAAAAAGCTTCAGAAGTACATCCCTGCTTCTATATTCCAAGCCTTTTGAGATAAATGACAACATTGCATTTGTTTTCTTAATTACGACCCAACCTGCAAGTTTACCTTTAGAGAATCCTGGACTAGGACTCCCAAGTCCCTTTGCACTTCATCATTATGAATTTTGTCACCGCTTAGAAAATAGTCCATGCCTCTATTCTTTTTTCCAAAGTGCAAGACCTCGCACTTGCCCATGTTGAATTTCATCAGCCATTTCTTGGACCAGTCTCCTAAACTGTCTAAATCTTTCTGCAGCTTCCCCACCTCCTCCATTCTACCTGCCCCTCCACCTATCTTTGTATCATCGGCAAACTTAGCCAGAATGCCCCCAGTCCCGTCATCTAGATCGTTAATATATAAAGAGAACAGCTGTGGCCCCAACACTGAACCCTGTGGGACACCACTCGTCACCGGTTGCCATTCCGAAAAAGAACCTTTTATCCCAACTCTCTGCCTTCTGCCTGACAGCCAATCGTCAATCCATGTTAGTACCTTGCCTCGAATACCATGGGCCCTTACTGTGTGAAAGAGTTTTTCCGCATGTTGCCATTGCTTCTTGTGCCAGTTACTATAGATCTGGCAGTATCTGTGGCGAGAGAAATGCAGTTAACATTTCAGGGCAATTACCTTTTTTGAACCTTCTAGGCTTTATATGTAGCTATTTTCACACATTTCTGCTCGAGTCACAGCGACAATGTGTACATACAAGCATACGAATTAGAAGCAGGAGTAGGCACAGTGCACCAGAAGGCACTGGACCTTTAGCCACACCCATTTAAGGAAGGAGAGCAACTGCCCTCACATTCACACAGGTTGGGTCAATCTTGACTTGTGAGAGTATAAAACAAGTGATATCAAATTGGTGATCATTTTACATCTCCAAATGGAAATACAAAGGAAGAGAGATGTAAAACCGGCTGCCAGTTCACTATCAACCATTTTACATTGTTTTCTTTAAACTCATAATCTACCCACTTGATTCGTCATGACCCTTTGAAATTCAGTTGTAAGACCCACCATTGACCTTTCCGAATCACTAGCTTTCGGAGCACAGCTCCTTCCTCAGGTGAATAATTCCGGGTAATAATTCCGGCTTTGCCACCAACACCCACATCCAAAAATCCAAAATAATGGTTCATTTAAAATTCAAAATCATATGTTGAAAATATAATTGTGTCTCACTAATATGTCTTGATAAAATTCTGCTGTCATTGAATGGATTTTAAAAGAACAACAGCAAGCGAACAGTTCTTTGCCAAGTAAATGTCCTCGAAGGGCAGGCCAGAAATATTCACTAACGAGATTGATAACTTGCAGAGTAGGCTACAAAGGAAAACAAACTGAATTTTAAAGACTTCCAAGCAGAAATTAACAAAGCCAGAAAGGTTTGTTTGACCTCTTCGGAGTAACAAAGTGCATGCAAACTGTGCTTTTCAAATAGCACAAAATCCAATTACAGAAACTACTGCATTGAAACTACTACTGCGAACAGATCTAGCAACTTGAGACAGGGCATCCATGAGACGCTGTGGGCCATTTACAACAGCAGAAATATACTCAACGACAATCTGCAACCTCATAGTCCAGCATATCTCTCACCCTATCATTCCCACCAAGTTAGGGGATCAACCCTAGTTCAATGAAGAGTTCAGGAGGGTATACTTGGAACACCAGGCACACCTAAGAATGAGGTGTCAACCTGGTGAAGCTACAACACAGGACTACATGCACGCCAAACAGCAGAAGCAGCATGTGATAGACAGAGCTAAGCAATTTCACAACGAATGGATTAAATCTAAGCTCCGCAATCCTGCCACATCTAGCCGTGATTGGTGCTGGACAATTAAATAACTCACTGGAAGAGGAGGCTCCACAAATATCCCCATCCTCAACTGGAGAGAGTTGTCCCATCTGGATCTGTAAAGACTTAATTACCTGCAAAGACTCACATTCAAAGTATCGTCTTGCATCTTTGACTTTGTCTATATATATGTTTCTGGAACCCACCTCTTCATTCACCTGAGGAAGGAGCTGTGCTCCAAAAGCTAGTGATTCGAAACAAACCTGTTGGACTTTAACCTGGTGTTGCAATACTTTTTACTGTGCTCACCCCAGTCCAACGCTCGCATCTCCACATCAATGAAAGTAATAGCAGAGTATTTAGAAATGCATAACATATTCAAGTAGAGTCAGCATGGCTTCATGAAAGGGAAATCATGCCTCACAAATTTATTAGAATGTTTTGAGGTGGCAACGAGCAGGTTATACAAAGGGGAACTAGTCAATGTAATATATTTGGCTTTCCAAAAAGCGTTCAATAGGTACTGCACAAAAGTCTACTTAATATGATAAGAGCCCATGGTGTTGAGGGTAGTATATTAGCATGGACAGAAGACTGGCTAACTAATAGAAGACAGAGTGTTAGGATAAGAGGGTTGATTTGATTTGATTCAATTTATTGTCACATGTACCAAAGTACAGTGAAAAGTATTTTTCTGCGCCCAAGAAAATGTACATAGAACATACATAGTAGACAAAAAAAGAATAATCAACAGAGAACATTGACAGCTGGTACATCAACAAACACTGATTGGTATTCGTTAAGGGCAAGCAACTCAAGGCCAACGTTCGGAGGCTTTTAAATGTTATTATGATGCCCTCAGAAAGAGGAAAGGCGGAGGTGGTGGTCGCGATGGATGCGAGAAGGCTTTTGATCGGGTGGAGTGGGAGTATCTGTGGGAGACACTGGGAAGTTTGGGTTTGGTGAGGGCTTTATTGGCTGGGTGTGGTTGCTCTACCAGGCGCCTGTAGCAAGCGTGCGCACAAACCGGCTGAGGTTGGGGTATTTTAAATTACATTGAGGAACGAGGCAAGGGTGCCCCCTCTCCCCGTTATTGTTTGCTCTGGCCACAGAGCCACTGGCCATGACGCTAAGAGCTTCAAGGAACTGGCAGGATCTGGTTAAGGTGGGGGTGGAGCACCGGGTCTCGCTCTACGCGAACGATTTGCTTTTGTACATTTCGGACCCGTTGGAGGGGATGGGGGAGGTTATGCGGATCTTGGGGGAATTTGGCAGTTTTTCGGGGCATAAATTGAATATGGGGAAGGGCGAGGTGTTCGTGATTCAGGCTAGAGGGCAGGAGGAGAGACTGGGAGAGCTGCCGCTTAGAATGGTAGGGAAAGGCTTTCGCTATCTGGGAATCCACGTGGCTCGGCAATGGGAGGCACTGCATAAGCTTAATCTATCCCGGTTGGTAGAGCAAATGTAAGGGGACTTTAAGAGATGGGACAAGCTCCAGTTGTCACTGGCGGGGAGGGTACAGACTGTGAAAATGACGGATCTCTCCAGGTTTCTGTTTGTCTTTCAGTGCCTCCCCATCTTCATTCCTAAGGCCTTTTTCAAGGTGATGGACAAGATCATCTCGGGCTTTGTATGGGCGAATAAAACCCTGTGGGTGAAGAAAATGTGGTTGGAGCACAGTCGGGGGGAGGGTGGGTTGGCGCTGCCAAACTTCTGCAACTACTACTGGGCGGCTAACATAGCGATGATTAGGAAGTGGGTAATGGGGGAGGGGTCGGCATGGGGGCGGTTGGAGGCAGCGTCATGTAAAGGCACCAGTCTGGGAGCATTGGTAACGGCACCTCTGCCATTCTCGCTGGCCCGTTACTCCACAAGTCCGGTAGTAGTGGCGACACTGAGAATCTGGGGGCAATGGAGGAGGTATAAGAAGGTGGAGGGAGCGTCGGTCTGGACCCCAATTTGTAACAACCACAGGTTTGTACCGGGCACGCTGGATGGCGGGTTCCGGAGCTGGCAGAGGCAGGAATTAGATGGATTGGGGATCTGTTTATAGACGGGAGCTTTCCCAGCTTGGAGGCGCTGGAGGGTAAATTTAAACTGCCGCCAGGGAATGGTTTCAGATATTTGCAAGTGCGAGACTTCCTGAGAAAGCAGGTGCCGGCCTTTCCGCTGCTGCCGCCGCGGGGGATACAGGGTAGAGTAGTCTCCAGTACCTGGGTGGGGGAGGGGAAGGTATTGGATATCTATCAGGAGCTGTTGGAGGTGGAGGAAACCCCAGTGGAGGAGCTTAAGGGCAAGTGGGAGGTCAAGCTAGGTGGAGAGTTAGAGGCGGGTCTATGAGTGGATGCCATAAGCAGGGTCAATTCCTCCTCTTCATGTGCCAGGCTTAGCCTAATACAATTTAAGGTGCTCCACCGGGCACACATGACGGCGGCGAGGATGAGCAAGTTTTTCGGGGTAGAAGATAGATGTGTGAGGTGCGTGGGAAGCCCAGCTAACCATGTCCACATGTTCTGGGCATGCCCGAAGCTCAGAGGGTTTTGGCAGGGGTTTGAGAAGGTGGTGCCGAGTCCGGTGGTAGCGATCTTTGGAGTGTCGGAAGATCCGGGAGTTCAGGGAGTGAAAGAGGCCGACGTCCAGGCCTTTGACTCCCTGGTAGCCCGGAGACGGATCCTTTTAATGTGGAGGGACTCGAAGCTCCCGAGTTCACCCGGAGGTGGCAGCCGTTCGTCGACTTTCTCGGGGAAAGTTAAAATGTCAGCAGAAGCAGTGGTTTGAAGTGGGGGGGGGGGGGGGGGGGGGCGGGCGGGTGGATAGGTGTTAGATGGTTGAGGTGTGTGAAGATTGGGTCGGGTGGGGAAATGTTTATTTCACCATGTTAATGTTATTGTTTTTGTTATTGTTATAAATTTAGCAAATTTTAAAATATTTTTTAAAAAACAAACAAACAGTGATTGGTTACAGTGCGAAACAAGGGGCCAAACAAAGCAAATACATGAGCAAGAGCAGCGTAGGATGTTGTGAATAGTGTTCTTACAGGGAACAGATCAGTCCGAGGGAGAGTCGTTGAGGAGTCTAGTAGCTGTGGGGAAGAAGCTGTTCCTATGTCTGAATGTGCAGGTCTTCAGGGTCACTTTCAGGATGGCAACCTATAACTAGTGGAGTGTCACAGAGGTAAGTGAGGAGGCCACAATTATTTACAATATATAATAACTTGGACGAGGCGAGTAAATGTACTAATTGGCAAGTTTGCGGACAATGCAAAAATAGGTGGGAAGGCAAGTGGTGAGGATGACATGTTGGTGGGATTTTCCGGCCAGTCCTACTGACGGAATCTTCCAATCCCACCAATGGCAAACCCCTGCCACAGGTTCCCTGTCGGCAGAAGATGTGAACAATGGGAAATCCCATTGATGCAACGGACTGGGCGATCCTACTGCTAGCCAATGGTGGGCTGCCGCCGTAAAACATGCCATGGAGCATGGTGGAAAATCCCACCAAAGATTCTTAGAGACAGATGTGGACAGGTTAGGGTCAGTGGGAAAAAACTTGGCAGATGGACTACAAAGTCAGAAAATGTGGAGTTATTATGCAGTTTAGTAGGAAGAATAAAGGAGCTGATTATTATTTAATTTGAGAAAGACTTTAGAAAACTGCAGCACAGAGGCGGTCCTCATGCATAAATCACAAAAAGCTAGCATGCAATTGGGAAGGCAAATGGAATGTTGGCCTTTATTTCAAAGGGACTTGAGTATAACAGTAGGGAAGTCTTACTAAAACTATACAAGGCACAAGTTAGACCACACCTAGAATACTATGAACAGTTTTGGTCCCTTTATCTAAGGAAATAGATACTGGTACAAGAGGCTTCCAGAGAAGGTGCGCGAGGGTAGCCCAAAGAGGGAGGGATTTTCTCATGAGGAGAGGTTAAGTAGGTTGGGTCTGTACGTATTGGAATTTAGAAGAATGAGAGGAGACCTTTTTGAGACATATAGGATTCTCAGAGCCTTGACAGGGTAGATGCTGGGAGGCTGTTTCCCCTGTGGAAAAGTCTAGGACTAGTGGGAATAGTCTCAAAATAAGGTGTTGTCCATTTAAGACAGAGATGAGGAGGAATTTCTTCTCTCAGAGGGTAGTGAATCCAAGGAATTCTTTATTGCAGAGAGCTGTAGAGGCTGGGTCGTTAAGTATGTTCAAGGCTGAGATAGACCGATTTTAATCAGTAAGGGTTCAGGAGTTATGAGGATACGGCAGAATAGGTCTCATTGATGGATGGACCGAATGACCTATTTCTGTTCTTCCATTTTATAATTTTAGCACCCAGTGTCAAATCTCCTCTCAACTTTTCTTTCGCTAAGTAAAACAATCCTAACGCCTCCAATCTATTTTGATAACTGAAGTTCCTCATTTATTTCTATTTGTTCCGGTGATGTGGGTGTCCCTTGCTGGGCCAGCACTTATTGCCCATCCCTAATTATGCTTGAACTGAGTGGTTTGCTGGACCATTTCAGGGGGTATTTAAGAGTCAATCACATCCCTGGAACCATTCTTGTGAATTATCTTTGCACCCTCTCTAATGTCTTCCTTGTGGCACCAAGAACTAAACACAATGCTCCACTGCAGCCAAACTAGTGACTTATATAGATTCAACATAATCTCCTTGCTCTTTGTACTCTTTCCCTTTTAATGAAGCTGAGGTTACTGTATGCTTTATCAACTGCATTCTCAATCCGTCCTGATTTATGCATATATACACTATATGCATATATACACGGTTCCTCTGCTTCTCCACCCCCTTCAGAATTGTGCCCTTTGTTTTCTGTTGTCTCTCCATGTTCTTCCTATCAAAATGAATCACCTCACACTTCTCTGCATTGAACTTCACCTGTCCACTCATTCCACCAACTTGTTAATGTCACATTTGAAGTTCTACGTTACTCTTCCCACCATTCAAAATACTTCCAAGTTTTGTATCATCCACAAACTTTGAAATTGGGCCCTGTACACCAAGGTTTTGGGGCGGGATTGTCCGTCCTGCCCGGGTGTGGCACACCCCTGCCGGCAGCAGGATCCTCTGTCCCAGCAGCTGGCCGATGGGGTTTCCCATTGTGGGCACCTCCATGCCGTCGGGAAATCCGCAGGCGTGAGTGCGCTGCCGGCAAAGCGGAGGATGCCGTTGAGGGAGAATCCAGGCCCTGGTCTTTAATATATATCAGGAAAAGCAAGACTCCCAACTCTGCCCCTGGGAACTCCACTACAAAACTCCCTCCAGCATGAAAAGCATTCATTAATGACCACTTTCTAATAATAATAATCTTCATTGTTACAAGTAGGCTTACATTAACACTGCAATGAAGTTACTGTGAAAAGCCTCTAGTCGCCACATTCCGGCACCTGTTCAGCTACACAGAGGGAGATTTCAGAATGTCCAATTCACCTAACAGCTTTGACAAAGAGTCATCAGACTTGAAACGTTAGCTCTTTTCTCTCTCTACAGATGCTGCCAGACTTGCTGAGATTTTCCAGCATTTTCTCTTTCGTTTCACCTAACAGCACGTCTTTCGGGACTTGTGGGAGGAAACCCACAGGGAGAGCATGCAGAGTCCGCACAGACAGTGAGCCAAGCCGGGAATCGAACCTGGGACCCTGGAGCTGTGGAGCAACAATGCTACCCACTGTGCTATGTGCTGCCCATCAGTTCCTATCAGACAGCCAATTCCATATCCATGTTACTGCTGTTATTTTTATTCCATATAACCATGTTCACAAGTCTGTTATGTGGCACTGAATCAAACACCTTTTTAAGAGTCTATGTGCACCACATCAACTCTCTCTGTTACCTCTCCAAAATCTCCTGAAATTTGATTAAACATGATTTTCTCTGAAGAAATCCATTCTGGCTTTCCTTAATTAATCTACATTTGTCCATGCGACTCTTAATTTTGACCTGAATGATTGTTTCTAGGAGTTTCCCCACCATCGAAGTTAAACTGAATGGCCGCCTCTTGTAAATATGTGCACTAATTTGCACCTGTAAGACTTCCACCTAAGAGCATCGCGGAGAGGTGGAGCATGAAATGTCCAAGCCGTTAATGGGATTAAATCCATATAAATGACGGACTTGCATGGATCCGCCAACGTGGGGTGCAAACCTCGATATCGCCGCCAGCGAGGGACCAGAGCATGGCATTGGAATCAGAGCATTTTTCCAATGGAACGTTCCACCGCTCCCTGCGCCCTTTTTCAAATGGAATGTTTCACTGCTTTCCTTTCCTTTTTTCAAATGGAACATTCTGCCACTCTCCGCGCCCTTTTTCAAATGGAACATTCTGCCACCTTCCGCATGGCACTGATTTGAAGGTTTAACCGTGTGTCAGTGGAAACAACATCAATAACAACTTTGACTAACCTACAAGTATATGTATTGATTGAGCTCCTCATGTTCAGTCTGGCAGCTTTAGCAACTCTTTTCGAGACTAGCTCTCTAAATGCTTAATTTTTCAAAGTGCTCGTGATGGTTAGTCTATTGAAACTATTTGCCTCAGCCTCTTTCTGTGGTAGCAAATTCCACATTCTAACCACACAATGAGTGAAGATATTCTCCTACCTCCCACTGGATGTATTAGTAACTATCCTGGATTTACGACTCCTAGTTTTGGATTCTGCCATAAGGGAAAATGTTCTTTTCCTATCTACCATGTCCAACCCATTCAATAATTTTGAAG
Source organism: Scyliorhinus torazame (assembly GCF_047496885.1). Taxonomy (NCBI): domain Eukaryota; kingdom Metazoa; phylum Chordata; class Chondrichthyes; order Carcharhiniformes; family Scyliorhinidae; genus Scyliorhinus; species Scyliorhinus torazame. The sequence continues at coordinate 187,701,476 of NC_092710.1, forward strand.
ATCTCACCAGTTCTTGTTTCAGTCTTCTCCTTCCTGGCACGGGTGTGGGTGGGGGAGGGGTCCTGATATGAATCATACAGCTGGAAAACCAAACTCATCAGGGTCATTTAAAATTATAGCTGCAAACAGACCAGATTTTCACTGTTCCAAGGGCCTTAACCCATACTTTGCAAATCACAAATTGATGGAGGAAAGGTAAACACTCTTGAAGGATGGATAAGTTCTGTTCAAATGTCATGATCCAGATTATTTAAATCCTCAGCTCTTTAAACATGAAATAAAACAGACTGCAACTGTCAGTTAATGCAAACAAAACACCGGCTTCTGGACTGCTTGACAAGTCTTCTGGTGTAGATTAGAAAAAGTCATTGCCATCTATTTGTGCAGTTCCATCATCTTCATTGTTGACATTTTACAAGGGTTGTTATGACAGCTGATTACAGGCTATTCATGAAGGCCCGCCTTTCACCTGAGGTGTGGTGATCCTCAGGGTAAATAACCACCAGTCAGCTCTCCTCCTCAAAGGAGAAAGCAGGCAATGGTCATCTGAGACTATGGTGACTTTATCTTATTACAGCTGAACGTATATGATTGTTTAGCTGAGTTTAAAAAATATGCAAAGCACTTATCACACTTATCAATTCACATTTTTACTGAAAGGTTTAAGGATTAGCTGTCTTTGATGTGGTTACTGAATAGACTACTTTGAACAGCAGAACGGAAGAACAGCAGAAGAGATTGAGGATTCACTGTTGAATTTCAAGAAAACTCAAATTGAAGCAACTGAGCTTCACAAAGAAAAGGAAAACCTGTTTAAAGTTCTTCACATACTACAAGGACTCTTTAGGTCAAAGTTTGTTCCTCTAGAAAATTTCAAAGCGAAGCAAAATGAATTTACTGTCACTCTGAACGACTGTAGAACCAGTAGGCCGAGAAGACTCAGTAATATTCAATATTCCAGGAGGAAGCCAAGAGGTACAAAAATGAGACTGCACAGCTTAAGAAAATGACTGGGCGTTTGGATGAAAATTTCGAAAAACAATAAATTTCCAAAGATAAAGACATAGATATATGAAGAAATGAAAATCAAGAACCTAGATTGGCAAGACAATCCACCATTTGAAAAATCCTGGCCATGAAATGACATTCAATACTACAGAAAAGGTAAGACACAAGCAATGACTAAAAATGACTGCTACCCTCTTTTTTATTTTTAGCCAATTTACTAACCAAACATCCAAAGAGTACCAATGCCTGGTGCCATTTAGTGGTGGAGAATACATGGGCAATACACTGATCCCGTCAACACAGGATAAATGTGTGGTTAGCAAGCCCTGACCTGGCCTGTTCCATTATAGGGGTAGGCATTTCATACCCCCAGTCAACAATGTTTGTGTAGTTGGGCCAGCTTCTCAAGGACATATAGTTGATGGTCCCGCAGGAGGGTCATGAACCATGGTCTAGATTTGGGAACCTTTTGAAAGGTATGTTCTTATTTGACTTACCCATGCCCCCTTTATTCTCCCCCTGCCATTCCCCTGTTTTTCTCAGAATCTTATAAAAGTATTGATCAGGCAGTCATTGTGGTATAAATAACAGGAGATTTACACCACTTTATACTTCTTAATCTTATCAGCATAAACGTACAGACATTGAAAGAAACAGTTCAGAGAAAGAATAATTTATCATAACCCCAAAGATCAAACACTTCCACGTCCAACTGTGAAAACTGCTGAGTTAATCTTGTGAACCTTGAAGCTCAGCCAAGCATTCCTAACTTTGACTCAATCTGTGAACTGTATCAACAGAAATAGATGGCCGATATCTGTTTATCCAAGTGATTGTTTTGATGATTTTATGAGTATTTCAATGATTCCCAAATGTTATTAACTGTTTGTGGGTTCTACTTATAAAGTGACACTGGGTGTGTGGCTCAGTTGGGTGTGGTGTTAGGGGATCTGGGGGGTGTAGGGGCAATGGGGTTCAAGAGGATTGGGGGAGTGATTTGAAGAACTGTGTTGATATCTCTGGAAATAGAGGTAGGTCTTTTAACCTGGCCTCCTCTTCAGCGACCAATCTGTAGGCAGAAAACCCATCTCCAAGCTATCCCACCCTCCACAAGATGAATATTCCAGCTACCAGCACTGTCGGGACAGAGGCAAGATCACAATATCGGGAAGAATTCTGACTCCCCATGCCGACTTCCAATTCCTAACTCCATGATGAAAGTACAGCCCTCAGTGCTTGTTTCACTGTGAGGGAGGGAATAAGGTACACAATTAAAGAGAATTATGCCTAGGCCTCTCCCACATATTCTACATACTCAAAAGACCATTGTTGGAGGCCTCAGAGCAGTTTGCTTGTCCAGCTTCTCAACTATTCAATATATATGTGAGACTGAGAAGCTCTGGGAAAAGGGTCTCATGGGTGTTCCATGCTTTGTTTAAATCTCCAAGGCTGCAATTAAGGTATAGATGCATTGCTTCAAATGGCAACTGCTGACTATGCATTGGCTAGAGATCAATCCAGAGGAGCAGATGAAAGCTTGCTGCAATTGTGTAAAATGTTACTGTCTGCTATTTTAATGGTGAAATTGAGTTAATAGCTCTATTGAAATAACAGGCAATAGAATGCCATATGAACTAATTAAGTTTTTCTCACCTTCTCATCATGAACACTTCTTAATCTATATGGAAAGAATATGCACCCATTGACAACAAATAGGAAAGAAAATCTAGTTCACACTTCAAGAACTGAACTCATTAGTTGCCTTATTGCATCGCAAACTAAACTTACATTGAAAATAAAGCAAATTTGATGTAACAGGAAGTAATAGGTCATTGGCCTCTATACTTGCACGGCAAGTTCTCAATCATATTCAAGAGTGGCACAGTGGCTAGCACTGCTGCATCACAGGGACCAGGGTTCAATTCTGGCCTTGGGTGACTGTGTAGAGTTTGCACTTTCTCCCCATGTCTGCGTGGGTTTTCTCCGGATGCTTCAGTTTCCTCCCACAGTCCAAAGATATGCAGGTTAGGTGGATTGGCCAAGCTAAATTGGCCAAGTCCAGAAGTACCCAAAGGTTAGGTGGGATTATGGGTTTACAGGTAAAGGGCTGGAAATTGGGCCTAGCTAGGGTGCTCTTTTGGAGGGTCGGTGTAGACTCGATAGGCCAAATGGCTCTGTAGGGATTCCATGATGTTCAAGTTACTTGGGAGAGATGTTATAGGTGCAAGTTGTTTTGAGGAATTTGAACCAGAAGCCAGAGTGAAAAGAATGCTTCATCCTTACAAATATTTATACAAATGGAAAATTAATAATTTACTATGTAAGTAATTAGCAATACTCTCACATATCTGCTGGCAACAAATTTAAAAGCAGCAACAGTAAATACCAGGAAAATTTTAGCTTTGATTATTTATTTGGTTGGAGGAAAAAAGAGAGAATTTAAAGGCAGGGCAAATAACAAATAATTGAGAAACAGAAATGAAGAAAAATGCAAACAATCTATCACTGTCTATTTTGTGCAGACCTTGAGTATTTTCACCGACAAACATTGTCCTATTGCTTATTTTATTCACTGCTGACATCAGTTAGCAGACAATAATGGCAACTATTTTCTCTATTGGCTATTCCTCCAATCACTTTATCATTGCAGTTTTAAAGTATGACAAATGTACCAATGATATAGATTTTTTTTGATATCAACACTATTTTAAAAAATACAGGCAGTTCATCATTTTCAAAGTACATTAGCTGAATCTCTTGCTAATTAGTTATAACTCTATTAATAGTCACAGACCTGATTATTGAGAATATACAGCATTGATGTTGGAGGATGCTTAAAAGGTCCAAAGAGGGGAGTGCAGTCGATAAAAAGCGTAAGAATCATAAATAAAGCTACAACATCAATAAGAACAATTAAAATGAGTAAGAAAAAGACTGTCTGATCCATAACAAATAAATGGGATTCATATCAGCACAGCTGACCTGCCAATATAAGCAAATAAAATGATAGAAGGACCTTGTTATTAACATTTGCCTTTTGTCTAAACATTTGCTATTTTTTAATCAACCAAAAACAGTACATTCTTTGGTTCTTCACCTAACTCTTTGGTTTGGCAAATTGTAAGACTAAAATATCGCTCCTCAGAGAAAATAAAAATAGCATAGGTCCCTGTGGTTTGACATTAGTTTTTCTCTTTGATCATCTCTATTCACCACCAACAGTGAAAGTCAATGGAAAAACAATCTACATTGCAACTCCTTGCAGGCGAACTGCTCAAAACTGCTGACTGACATGTTAATCCGTCCCACCATGGAACCTATCCCGCATAACTAAACTTCTGAGGGAAAATTCTGGATAACTACCATCTCATCACTGAACGCAGATTCCAGAATCTCAGCACTTACCACGTCTCCACTAAACGTTTGTCCACATTTCACAAACAACACCATCACTCTCATGCACTTGATTCAACTGCCTGGCTTGGTTGATGAGAAATGCTAAGTCAAAATGCAAAATAATTGTATCATCAGAGCTTGAATTGATAATGAGCAACAAGTTGAACACAGGTTTGGTACACCAGTTGGGTTGCTGCACTCTGAGATACTCAAATTCACCTGAATAATATTATGCAGTTAAGGTGCTGGGGCAGAAATTGGAATGTGGTGTGCAACTCATTTATCTCCGGAGAGAGAGCACTGATCGTCTCCACAGAGAGAACACTTCACGACTCCACAGAGAGAGCGATGGAAGCCTCCACAAAGAGTTCGTTGACAGACTCCAGAATGGAAGCATTCAAGACTCCAGAGCGACAACCATGCATGAACAAGGCTATGAAGGTTTACCCAATTATTTGAGTCAACCAGCTCATGTAATCAAAAAAAAGAAGATTATGAAGGTCTATCCAGTTTATTTGCACAACAACAAGAAGACAATGCAAGTCTACCCACTGTATGTGAGAATAGTGACAATGTTATCACAATCAGCATACAAGATATGCAACACCACAGTGTGTCTGACAGATCTCAGCTCAACCGTACAAAAGAACATAGCAATCAAAGTAAAACTACTCATGAGTCCAGTGAGACTACATCCATTGAAACCACATTTATCACAACCAACCTACAAGAAAATGAAATCTTGAAGACGTTGACTCCAGAAGAGGAGCAACAAGGAATCAAAGAGAAATCAAATCAACCAGAAATGACTGATGTCAGCAAAATCAATGCAACATCAGATCATTCACGCAAACCTCAAATCAAAAAGCTCAATGAAACATCAGGTACCACAAAGGACACTGATACCGAGAAGTTTGAGAATGACTCAAATTATCCACAAGGAACAGTTATTGAGCACAACAACGACAACAACAGAAACAACGAAACAACAACTTGCACAACATGGTAAAACTCTGAAAAGACAATGTTACAGCACAGTCCAAAACAATGCCAGGAGTAGAAACATAACATGGACATTGTTCAGACAAACCAAATGTCATACCAACGAATTTCATGAATTCATTTTTGCTCCAAGACAAAGAAGCAAAACAGTTTTCAAGGCAAATGACATACAGAATCGATACCACAAGCACAAGAAAAAGTCAAGGTCGGACAACAAAAGTGATTCGACCATTTAAACACATTTGGGTGTTTTTATTAAACATTATTCTTGTGTACACAAAAGAAAATTGTACATGAGAAATGCAGTGGTTTACATTATGGTAGCACTGTGGTTAGATCTGTGGCTTCACAGCTCCAGGGTCCCAGGTTCGATTCCCTGCTGGGTCACTGTCTGTGCAGAGTCTGCACCTTCTCCTCGTGTCTGCGTGGGTTTCCTCCGGGTGCTCCGGTTTCCTCCCACAGTCCAAAGACGTGCAGGTTAGGTGGATTGGACATGCTAAATTGCTCTTTCCAAAAAGTTGAGGAGGGGTTATTGGGTTGCGGGCATAGGGTGGAAGTGAGGGCTGAAAGTGGGTCGGTGCAGACTCGATGGGCCAAATGGCCTCCTTCTGCACTGTATGTTCTATGTTTTATATTGACTTGTTGGTAGTTAAACAACAACTGATTCAGACTCTAAGCTTGAACACTTTTTTTGATACAACGAAGCCCACGAAAACCGAATAGATTCAATCTATGAACTTTAAAGTGATTCAAGTATTTGCTGTACTATGCATAAACCACTCCATTTCTAATGTAAACCACTGCATTTCCAATGAACAATTTTCTTTTGTGTACACAAGAAAAATGTTTTAGAAAAGGGGATGTAGTGATCTCTGTATGTAGTAATACACGATCAAGTAATGTTAAGCAAGTACAGGCAAATGATCACGAGATGGCCACACTACCAAGACCTATAAAAAGGTTTTCCCGCTCTTTCCTCAAGGAGAGAGTGTGAGGAGTGTGGAGAGTACAGAAGGGAAACAGCTGGAGAGAAGAAGTTAACAGATCTTAGTATATAGTATTACTTATTTGATAGTTTAATCTGTAGTTATTTGTTTGTTTACTAGTTCAGTATTGAAGTTAAAAAAAACCTCATTAGTTTATTTCATATTACTCATTAAATTATTTTGTCATCACTGGAAGCCTACATCTATATTGCAACAACTCGGCTAGCCAAAAAGAGTAATATATATAATTGTATTGTAATATGACAGGTGCCTGTCTGTCAGGATACGACAAACATCACTCATCCAATTTCTAGATCCAAAACAGGTGCCACAAAGTCCAATATTTTTGGTCAAATGTTTGGTGAGTACAACCAATACTCAAAAATACAACCAATTGATTCAGGCACTCATGAGGCTTCCCTGTGACTGCCTGAAACAAATGCAGGCATGTTAAGTTTACCGTAATAAGGGGCCTGTACCTGAATCAGGATGCCTTGTGAGAATAATAATCTTTATTGGAGGTCTCTGAGAGCGGTAACTTTATTTAGGGATTCTCTAAGGGGGGCTCATGAGAGCGGTCGAGTGGGGGTGGGGTCTGGCATTGTCGAGGAGAGGGCGGGCCTTGGAGGGACTTTAGAGGCAACTCCCTTAAGGGGTTACCTCTTTGGCTCACTGTGAGGTCCACCACATCAAGGCCACGCTGGGAAATGCCGGTAGTAAATCCCAAGACGACTGGAGAATCATGCGGGCCAGGGGGATTTGATGCCCAGCCTGCTAAATGGACACAAATGAGTCGTTGCGAGCCGTTCGCAACCATTTGCATCTGCGCGGCTAGTGCGGGGTACGAACCTCGATCCTGTTGCCATTGGGGGGCTGGAGCATTGCAAAAGGGCGCAGATCCCGTTTTTTTCCCCTGACACCTGGGGGGGCGATTCTCCGAGCCCTGCGCCGAGCCGGAGAATCGCTGCAACCGCGCCACGACGCCCCGACGCCGGCGCGCGTTTCTCCAAGGTGCGGAGAATCGCCGCCATTTGGGCCGGCGCGCTTAACACAGCACCAGCCGTGGGCCGCTGGAATCGGCGGGGCCGCCTATTCTCCGGCCCGGATGGGCCGAGAGGCCACGCGGATATGACAGAGTCTCGCCGGCGCGGTTCACCCCTGGTCGCTGCCGGCGGAAACTCTGCGCGAAGGGTCGGGGGGGGCAGCCTGTGGGGTGGGGGAAAAGTGATCCTTCACCAGGGGGCGGGCCTCCAATGGGGTCTGGCCCGCGATCGGGGACCACCGATCGGCGGGCCGGCCTCTCACCCCCGGGCCTACTTTATTACGCGACCGGGCCCTGAACCCCTACGCCATGTTGAGTCGGGGCCGGCGTGCTGAAGAAGCCTCGCGCGCATGCGCAGGTTGGCGCGGCCCAACTGCACATGCGCGGGTTGGTGCGGCGCCCATTTGGCACCGGGAAGGGAGGCTGGAGCGGCGTGAACCGCTCCAGCGCCGTGCTGGCCCCCTGTGGGGGACAGAATCGGTTGTACCCAGGCACGTTTCGTGCCGTCGTGAAACGCGACGGCGTTCACAACGGCGCGAACACTTGGTCTCCATTTTGGAGAATCGCCCCCTGATTCATCGCCACAGCGTGAAGTCCACTACCGGAGGCAGGCGGCAGAACATTTTGCCCTGAAGATTGAATGCTACTTTATGATCTGCAATGCTGCCCTCTACTTATTCCTCTGCGCACACAGGACACTGTGGAGCTTCTGGACAGTAAATGGAGAAAAATGACAAGGGTGAGTACTCAGAGAAGTGGCTAAGAAGAGAGAGATCATTCGCTTCCAAAAGTAAAAGATATTAGTCCTGCATGGTGAGTGAGAGTGAGTTTCGAAGGAGGAGTGAATGAGAAGGGTATCCTCGAAGACTCAGTAGGTATTTTTGGAAAGCCAAGCTGGACAGGCAGCCTTAGCAATTTGGGCACGGAATTATAGAATCATAGAATCCCTGCAGTGCCATTCTGCCCATCGAGCCGTCACCAATCCTTTGAAAGAGCACCCCACCCATGCTCACTCCCGTGCTCTATCCCGAGAACACTACCTAACCTTTGGGCACAAACTGACAATTTTAGTATGGCCAAACTACCTCATCTCACAAGGGGACAGCCATTGCCACCAAGGTGCCAAAGGAAGGTTACACCCCCAGGAATCCACTTTGTGCCCACCGGGGTATGGGTCAATTGGCTGCCCGGAGGCTCCGCTCCCAACGCTTAGCCCCGCCATGTTGCCAGCCATTCCACTTCTCCGCTCGCATCCAACAGGCAGGGTTGATTGTAAATGGGTAAGAGTGATGCAACTCCTGTGCTCTGTTCTCCATTATGGGACTTCCAGATAAACACCAGACATTGACATCAATTATAAAATTGCAAGAATGGTAAGCTAGAAGAGTTAGTTAATTCTGGCAGTGTAACAATATTGTATTAACTTTACCAGCTTCCAGCTCACCTCTGGAGAGAGACATGGGGCATGAGTCACCCAAAAAGTGTTATCTTGGGTGAGGTTGGCAGGGTGTTTTGTGTCGGCTGTATTGGCGAGATCACAACCTGTATTCACCTGCACTTAGTGCAAAAAACGAGGCCACTTGAATCTCGCCATGCCTGACTCCCTCGCTGTCCAATTCACCAGACTCGTACCTCAGCTGCTTGTCGCTAACAAGGGGGAGCTGCTTTTAAACGCTCCCTCAGCGTTTACTCCCAGTCAAGTCATGAGGATGGCAGAGCAGAGCAGAGGCCGGCTCCTCATTTTGGGGATGCCAACCTGGCCAGCTTTCTCAATGCTGTGGATGAGAGGTGGGGCACCCTGTTCGCCCGAGTGGGTCAGAGAACCAGCAGCAGGGTGAGAAAAGCCGCCTAGGAGGCAGTGGCAGCTGCAGCGAGTGCGGGCAGCATGACCAGGGGGACCGCCGTCCTGTGTGTGAAGAAGATGAACGACATCCAACGAGCTGAAAGGGTAAATTACCACCTCTCTCCTGGCATCAGTCCAGCCTGCCACCCTTCATGTTCCTAAACCCCCCACCCCCCACCACCGCAATCCACTGGCT